>NC_090922.1:818003362-818306392 GCF_040938575.1 Ambystoma mexicanum
TCTCTAATTTATAAGTGTGTTTCTTGTATGCATGCTATGGAAGGGTTGAGTTTGTTAAGATGAGTGATGACCTTACATCTCTTGATGGGATTATTGCAACCTTTGATGTTCCATGTGACACATTTAAAGATCATAATAACAATTCAAAAATGATGATTAGATAGCTATAACAAAAGACCATATACATGTGAATATTAGGTGCCCAAGAACAATATCATAAGTAGCAATTAATGGGAGTAAGACACATAAGGAAGACACATAAGGTAATGGGGAGAGGGTTGGGGAGTCTAATCATAGACAATCTCCAAAGGGTTGAAGCGTGAGAAATAGGACACAGATTAGACAGGAAAAGGCAAGGCTAGGGGAGAGTAAAACTGTAGGGAAGGGTGACACCCGCTGAGTCGTCAAAAACAAAGAGAAAAAAGAGCAACTCAGGATGGAAGATGGACGTTGCAAGGCTACCCATCCCACATTTTATAAATAAGTAAGGAGAATAAGAAGGTGAAGCATTCATGTAATAAAGGAAGTGGAGGTACTAGCAGGAGAGGAAGTGTCCATGCCATCAGATTTGATCGACCGTATAAAAGCTCTTAGGTAAGTTGGTTCTTCAAACATCATGGTACGGCCTTCATGTGTTATTTTAAAAGAACATGGATGGTATAGACCATAGCGTATGTTTAGCTGTTTCAAGGCTGGATAGAATGATAAAAATACTTTCCTGCGCTGGCCCATACTTTTGGCAACATCTTGTGAGATGTAGATCTTGCTGCCATTCCATATTAGAGATTTACGTTCCTTTGCCACAAATATGGTGAGCTGAAGTTGGGAATATTCTAGAAGATAGAAAATCAGAGTTCTGGACGAAGGTCGAGGAGTAGTGAGGTAGACACTTGGCCAATTCTATGAGCTTGCTGAATGTTAAGTATTAAGTCTGAAGGTAGGTGAAGCAGAGCTGTTAGAAATTATTGCAAGAAGACAATGGTATCAGTTCCTCTGAGCCCTCTGGCAGACCTGAAATTCGGAGGTTGTTACATCTGCTGCGATTTTCCAAATCTTTGTTGTGTTTTTGAAGATCATTTATTGATTTTTCAAGTTGTGCTACTTTAGGGGTAATATCTTCTACTAGACCAACTCTTTTCTCAACCTCATCCATTCTGTTCTCAAAGCATTTCCATCTATCATCCAACTGTTGTAATTTTAGTTTGTAGTCTCTATAAAAGGTTTGAGTGATCTAATTTCTGATAAAATGGCATCAATAGCAGGGTCGAAGATGCTTAACGGAGGAGGTGAGTCACTTTTGGGTCTCTTGAGGTTGGAAGCGGGGGTGTTAGCTTCTTTAGTATTAGAGGTATTGTTTTTTTTGTTAGCAGCCATGTTATTATTTGAGATAAATTAATATATTTGAAATTGCGTAATGCTTTGCCAGATATATTGATGTTGGAAGGTAGAGAGGTGTTGAAGATTGCAATGGGTAACGCAATAACAGGTTTTTCTTCAGATGGAAACTGTTTTGAAAAGGGCTTATGGTAGTAGGCATAGATCCATAGAAACACTCAGCGACTAGTATGTGAGGCTCAATAACCCAAAGTTTACAATTCTTATATCCATATTATACATGTAGTGCTGCTCCCAAAAGAGGATGCTAATAGAGCACAATTGAATAATAAGGTGTAAATTTAGGTGTAAATTGGAAATGCTACCAGCCTTATAACAGTCAAATGCATCCAACTAATATGGGTATTCAGTAACAGAAGGGTTCAGCAAAGAGTTATTGTGATATATGGCTCCAAGTGTATTCCGTCGTGTTGAATTCATAGTTCAAATATAGTAAAGGATATGCAGTGGTCAGATATTTGCCAGCCGTACCAGAAAAAAGAAGAACAAAAATAGAAAGGATTGTGCCACTCTAATAGCAATATTTAGCAAATATCCTTTGGGATGATACTGTGTTCCTCTCTATGTTTTATTAACCTAAAATAGTCTTGAGAATTGTGGAAGGGAAATGTTCAAGGCAGCAGTTGTGAGGAGGGATATTGTAGAAATGATATTAGGAGATATATTAAGATAATCTCTGTCTCTTCATGTTGTGGTGTTAAAAGAAACAAAAGCAAGTTTTCCTCTTCTTTTTTTTTGTTGTTGTTATGGAATAGCATGCCTGCACCACAGGTGGTGATATGCCAGGAGGTGGGCCGACCAGGCCTAGACTGGCGCGTCACTGCAGGCGTGACGCTGGCACTTACTTCGTGAGAGGTGGACAGCAGATGGTGGCAGCAGCGGTCGCCGAGGCAGGGATTCCGGAGCTCGCAGTGCCGCGAGGAAAACCACGGAACAACTCTGAATCTTGTACAGCAGCCCCAGGATGTGGTCCGGTTCACAATGCTGTGAGAAGCAGGTGAGTAAAATAAGCGGAAATGTGTAAAATGCCTTATTTGATTTATCTTGTGGGATGGAGCAACCAGGCCATCTTCTTTGGCGCCAAGCCACGCCCCGCATTCTCTTTTTAACCATAGTAATTTTCCCTCCTCTGGGGCCCTTCCCTATAACTCTTTTATTTGCGCTCTGGGCAGGGCACTGTACGAACAGGTGGGTGGTCAGGGGAGAGCGTTGTGACAACATACTCTGTCACAGTTGGTACTGGAAGATATGCTGCCAATTTGAATGCACTGTCTGCGGCAGCGTTCCCAAGAGACACCTCGTCTGTGTTGTTAGCATGGGCAGTTCATTTAATGACCGCAACTACAAAAGGCTGGGATAGTGCAAACATTTGCTTGTCTAACAATGCTGCATGTTGTACTGGGGACTCCGCCCTCCTGAGCCCCTCCTTTACCACCATGTAAGACCGGCATGCGCTGTTGTAGTGATGTATACCAAGCCGCATAAATGGTCACGTGGCACCACTGTGATGATTGCAGCGCTTCAATGAGTGCAATGAGTTCTGCTGCATGTGCTGAATAATGCATGGGTAATCTTTTCAAAATTAATGTCATGTATTCACCATCAACTAGGCGTACTACTGCTGTGCCTGTATGTCTGAGGGCTGTTTCCTGGTCATTTGTCGCTGCCCCGTCAACGAAGAGGACCTCTCCCCCCTCGAGTGATCTGTCTTTTGCCTTGGGGATGTCATCCTCCCCCCCTCGTATGTTACACAGTCGTGTCTGGCCAAATCCTCATCCGTGCACATTTCTGTAATGAATGTCACAGGGTTCCCTGTTTTGCATCGTATAATGTATGGGCTGGACAGAATGATTTCGTATACAGATGCTCTTTGGGTAGTCAGGGTAGATTTTGACCTTTTTAGAATGGCAAAGATGGCATGTTCCACATAGAGTGTGATTGAGCAGCTCATTACAATTCTGGAACTTTTTTCCATGGCAAATGCTGCAGCTGCAAGAGCCTGTTCACAAGTGAACTGCCACTGCATCACTGTAATAGGTCAGTGGCTGTGGCTCATTGTGCTTTTCTGTGTCAGCACGGCAGTCATAAACTGGCAGTTAGAATGTGAGAATAAGTAAAATTCCTGTGTGTAGTCTGGGGTAGCCAATATGGGTGCCGTCGAGATCACTTTCTTAAATTCATCAAAATGTTGTGCTATCTCTTCCATCCATGCAATTTTGTTGTCGCCTTTTTTTGCTTCCTTGATGCCCTGTAAGAGAGGCCTTGTGTTTGCTGTGCAATCGAGAATCTATGCGCTCCAGTAATTTCACAACCCCAGGAACATCTGCATTTCTTTCACTGTCATGGGCTGGGGAGTGGCATGCACAGAGGCAGTGCGGTCAAGTATTATTAATTTGCCATGTGCTGAGATCAACTGTCCTAGGTATAAAACCTCTTGTAGACAGTATTGCAGTTTTGCCTTGTCAACCTTGTACCCCTTGCTAGCCAGAAGCCTTAAGAGTGTGATTGAGTCTTGTCTGCATTGTTGCTCAGTGTTGCTGCATACCAGCAGATTGAATACGTTCTGTATGATTGTGCTGGACACTTGAATGTTTCCTAAATCTTTGTGTAGTATTTTGTTGCAAACACTGAGGCTCTCACAGTACCCCTAAGGTAATCGCATGTGTTTCAATCAATCAATCAATTAGTTTCTTCTAGAGCACGCTTTCGCCAAAGGCATCATGTTGCTTACACCAAGGGAACGAATAGAACAGAGCTACCAGAAGGAAGGTATCCCCCCTATGTTTGAACCTCATTTACCCTTGAGTAAAGGCAGTGAGTTACTGGGAGTCTGGGTGCAAGGGTATAGATAACAGTGCGTTCTTGAGGTCAACCACCAAAAAATGTGTCGCCTCTTTTGGGATACTACACAAGATCGTGGCATGGTTGGGGACTACAGGAAATTCTTGCTGTACAACATCATTTAGGGGGCGTAAATCCTGAATCATTCTCCAATTGCCCCTGTTGGCTTTTCTGCAATCTTGAAGAGGAAAATCTAAAACATCTGGTCCTCTTTTGTCCGTTCTTAAGAAATCTGAGACCATTCTACCTAGGGAAAGAGATGGACAAATGCTCGACCTATAGCAGTGAAGACTGGTGTTGTTGTAAGAGGATTCAATTCAGCACTACAGCTAAGTTAACGCCTAGTCTAGAATACTGAATGAAAACCCTTATTGATATATCTTTAGGTCCAGTTCATGCGTTCTGGATGACTACCCCTATATAACACCCCTCTCTTGGAATCCCCCTGACCCCACTGAGCCAAGAAGTAGTTCTGTTTTGCAAGTTTAAAAGGTTTATTTGATAATTTAAAATAGATATATATATATATCACGCTTTATAATAAATTAATAATTGAATAGCACACTTAATCTGATATGATAAAGATTAACAATGGAGAATCTGGCACTAACACGCTTCTCTATAATCAATAAGGAGTTGACATGAAATGGATAAGGTAGCACACTGGTAAATAGGTACAGAAGTATAATGTGGTAGAGAATGCTTTATAGGGTTCAAATGGATGCAATATTGAATAAATTAAATGCAGTATAGAAAATACTCAATATGATTTCAACAAAACAATGTAATCACTTTTCTCTGGCAATCCCCTCCCCCCCTTGATGCAATGCAAGGAAATGGAAGGAAGCACACCGTTCTCAGAAATGCAATCAACTGTAATTCAGTTCACCCCAGCAAGCTTAGACTACAGAAGTTTGAAAACACAGGCCCAAATTGCTTTGATATGTGCTGGCAATGAATTAAAAAATATGCTAAAATGCTTTTTAATTCCCTTTTCAGAGGTTCAGGGTGAGTGGTATCTAGTTAATATTAGTCCAGGCTCACACTAGCAATGATGCAGGGATAGTTAGCAGGTTAAACGAATTTCTGGCAAATGGAAGGCAAGCAGCAGCAGTTTTACACGTGAAGAAATTTGCAAATCGCGGTAAAATTCGCGGATGCGTCAAGCGCTATTACAGAGGAACCACAACGACTATCTCTATCTAGGAAAGCCTAGGATCTCAGCTTCAAAATGAAAGTTACTGCAAGTCTCTAGCACAAACGGTTGCGGAGATATGAGCGATTAAATAAAGGTCGTTTTTCAGATTTGAAATTTTAAACGCACACTTTTTCAGCTTTAAAAATGATGGCAGGATAACACAATTGCTAAGCTGCAGTTCTACTTAGGTTAAAAATGGATTTATTTTAACTAGGAGATTGGTTCTGTACAGTTTTCTAGGTACTCACACTATATTCTTGAGTGAAATGGGCCTCGCCATGGATCTGGTCAGGTTTTAAACTCGCCTCTGGTCTCTGCACTTCACAGTGATCTGGGTCAGCTCTCTCTGGTTCTCTGGTCTGGGTCTCTAGTTCTGGATAGATTGAAGTCTCTAGTTTGGCTCTCTGGAGGTTTGATGGAGGTAAAGTATGGATTTTTCCGGCAGAGCGTCCCGCTGCAGATGGAATTGAAAAAGTCCCTATCTGTCCTGACTGTCTGCTTTTATGTGTTTAGAATGTGGGTGTGTTCTAGCATCACTGACCCTACCTCTCTCTCAGCTTCTAATTGGTCAAACTTCCATTTCTTATTTGATTGGGGAATGAACTGTGAGTCAGAGTGATGTCATTTTATGGCTTGCCAAGAGGGCACTCCCTTGTCAGATTGCACACATTCTATATTTGATAATAAAAGACATATTTCACAGTTACACAGTTGCTTGAAATTACATAGACATGGTGTGGCTGAATTTAGCCATGTCTCTGTCCAAATCTGTTGTTTCTAAGAGCTTGCATTCAGAAATGGCAACTTCTAGCACTTTTTCATGTGCTAAACAACATTGGATCTTCATTAAATTTTATACAACTGTTCCTCACATATCTACCCACATACCAATGCATTTTCGTTTGTCTAGCTGAAACAGGGAGTCTGTAATATTAATAAACAATGGGGTTTTGCCCCAGAACATCACACAAATTCGAGTTTAGGCTTGAATTAAAGGTACATTTTTTAAATTAAAGCTCTCAAAGTTATACATTTCTGTCATTTGATTACAAAGAGTTATCAGTGTTTTTGTAAATTATATATTTTACTTTCATTTCAGTCCTCAGAGTGTTGAAGTCCGCCTCCAAGACTTGGGTGGGTCAGTCACAGATCTCTGCTGGCTGGCAGATCTTTGTTGACAGCAAACATCCAGAATTAACATATTCCTTTCAGAGGAAAGGGTCCTTTGTGTGGTGTCTGGCAAGCTCACATCAGGAGGCCAGGGGGCCACTTTGCATTTAATTAACAGAACCCTGTTATTTCCTGGCTTCTTGTGTTGAGTTCTGAAGTGTTAAGAGTTCTCAGACAGGCAACCCCTTTGAACCTTTGATGAAATAAGACCCCTTTTCTTTGCATTTAGACAATCTTGCAAAACAGCTCTCCTGTCAGAGTTTAGACCGCTAGCGCCACCATCAGGATTTTGTGGTTACTGCATCCATCCTTGGGATTTTTTTTTTTTAGATTGATTCCTTTCAGCAAGTGATATTATATGGAGTAGATTGTCCATGTTCAGGACATGGCATTGGTGTGTTTCTGCAGTAAAGTAATTCTGTGCCCATGATTTTGCCATATTTGACATTCAAGAAAAATGAATTCCCAACAGTATGGGTTTGCTTTTGGCAATCAGCATTGCATCTCTGAACTCGCAATATAGGCAAAATGGGATTTTCCTGTGCATTTTCTGGGGAGCTCTGGCCATTATGATGTTTTCAATGCCAGTACTGCACAGTTTTGAGGTAGGGCCCGGATGCATGGGTAAATACATCCCACAAGCCCCCCTTCTTGCGGTGGCCATCTGATCCTTCACTAATGGGACCCGCAAGATCTGGGATGTAGTTCTCATCTTCTTCCGATAAATGGCACAGTTCAGCATCTTTTCCTCCATCCGGTCGGATCGATCGGTTCTCCTCGCCAGTCCTGATGGGAGTATTGGGCGGTCCACTGGGCCCATTGGATCTTCGTTCCCGGTCTCCGGATCGTCCTCCTTGGCCAGTCTCAAGGTCTTCTTTCTCCTAGGACGACAAAGGAAGAGCGGCAATACCTACTCATAGACGTTTTTCCACCACTGTTGAGATAGTGGGGCAGCATATGCATTTTATCATAACGAAACATTACATTCTTATTTTGAAAAAAAAAAAACAGTATAACTAAGAGACAGTTTCATGCAAATCACAGTATGTTAGAGACTAGATGTGGTACGTTTTATGATTGGAACTGAATTAGTCTGCTACAGTACCCGCTAGGATTCCAGAGGATTCCTCCAGTTGTTGCAGAGTGTGCCTGGGATGGCAACACTTCAACTGGTTTATGTGTACCCACTTGTCTTCCCCCTCTGCCGAACCGCCTTTGGGGATGCGGATCTTGTAGGCCACAGGGGAGATCTTATCGACGATCTCAAAGGGTCCCTTCCATGTAGGCAAAAATTTGCGCTGCTTGGCCTGGTTCCTTTGGAAGTTGTATAGATAGACCCGGTCTCCCACCTGATATTCCTTCCTGGAAGTTTTCAGGTCATAATGGGTCTTCATGCTATCAGCCGATCTTTCTAGATTCCGCTGAGCATAAGCAAAAGCATGTTGGAGGTGTTTCCTTAAATTCTCTACATACTCATGAGTAGTGGAGGCATTTATCAGTGTCTGCTCTTGGGTCCTGTAGAGCTAATGCTGAGGAAGCACCATCTTGCGCCCAGTCATCAACTCAAATGGTGACATTTTGGTTGCAGATGAAGGGGTAGATCTGATGGCCATTAGGACCAGAGGTAATCGGATATCCCAACTTGGCCCAGAATCTGCCACAAACTTCTTTAATATGCTCACAATTGTCCGGTTATATCTCTCTACTGCCCCAGAAGAAGCTGGCCGATAAGCAATATGCAACTTCCTTTTGACCCCCAGTATCTCCCACATCTTTGTCATTACTTCACTAGTGAAGTGGCTACCTCTGTCTGACTCAATCCTTTGAGGTAGACCAAAACGGGAAAAGATGTGGTTAATCATCAAGGCAGCTGCAGTTTCTGCCTTGCAATTTGGGGCTGGGAGACATTCCACCCACTTGGTAAACAAGCATGTGACGGTCAACATGTACTTATTCCCCCTAGCCGAGCGAACCACGGGGCCTACAAAGTCGATTTGTAAATCTGACCATGGCAGTGTCATTCCCCTCTTTTGTAAAGGCGCCCGGTGTGTGAGGGATGTCGGCTGAAATTGTGCACACACAAGACAACCCTTCAAATATTGGTTGAGGTCCTGGCCCATGTGTGGCCAGTATGCAACCTCTCTTAAGATTTCCAGTATTGTGTGAAACCCCCTATGACCGGCGGTGGCCGCATCATGGGCGTGACTTAACATCAGGCTTCGGAATGAGGTAGGAACCACCCACTGATCGTGGCCAGCTTTGGATTTCCTTACCAGCAAACCGTCTTGGATTCTGAACATTTTTGGACATTTCATCAACACTCTTAGGTCCTCTTTCCCAGTGTAATCGGTATCCGTCAGGGGAAAGTTCTCAGGGTCCTCAAGGTGCTGGTAAAATTTACCAATTATTGGATCCCCCTTCTGAGCAGTAATCAAATCAGCATCAGGGGTCTCCTTACTCCATTGTGCAATTGAAAGGTCGTTGTGAGCATTTGTCTGGGACCTAGTGATGGCAGTGACCTGGATTTCCCCCAACAGGGACTCAATCTCAATTAGATCCCCTTGGATGGCCCCGGTTTTGGCCAGGTGATCAGCTAAGTCATTTCCAGTTTTGTCTGGTCCCTCTACTTTGGAATGACCCTTGATCTTTTTCCAATAGATGGTCATCCCATTCGATGTGACCAGATCATCAATGTTTTGGATCAACCTCCCATGTTTCAAGGGTTTGTTGTTAGCACATAACATGCCTCTGGTTTTCCAATTAACCAGGTGCTCCACGAACCCGTTCCGTACATAATCCGAATCTGTGATTATGACCAGTTCGTGGAGTTGATGCTGGACAGCAGTGAGGATGGCATGATGCACAGCCATCAATTCTGCCACCTGACTACTTCGGGGACCAATTTTGTATCCAGCGGAGGGTTCTGGGGACTCATTCACCCATGCATTCCCTACGCCAGCCACCAGTTCTTTCTCCCCGTCGTTGTCAACATGGTAAGAGCATCCATCCACATAGACAGTGGGCATTCCCTCACACTTGTCCTCTTCAAAGACTTTGTGGGGGGAATTAAGGTATGCCTCCATGTTGTCCTTTATTTTTAGACTTTCGTCCTCGAGACAGTTTTCTCTGGCACAATCATGCAAGTCAGCCAGACCTTGCGCGAGGGGACTCTTCTTGTTTTGGCCATATCTGACCTCCACAGGAAAGCCTTGCATTGACAGAATCCAGGAAGTAATTCGGGAATTACTCACATTTCCGGCCCGGATTCTGTCACTTTGGAGATATTGCAGAGGCTGGTGTGGAGTCTCCACTATGATGTGTTCCCCCTGGATAAACGGGCGGTAGTTCTTCAATGCCCACACCGTTGCCAGGAGTGCCTTCTCACAATCGTTGAATTTTTCCTCCACAGAGGATAAAGTTTTGCTCGCATAGGAGATTACTTTATTGACCTTGTCATGCTTTTGGTATAATACTGCCGTCAAGCACGTATTAGAGAACCCCGTCTCCAGGAAGAACTCCTTGTTTCTGACAGGGTAAGCTAGGCAAGGCGCTTGTGAGAGGCTTCTCTTGAGTTGTTTTACTGCCTCGGCTTGTTCTGGACCCCATTCCCACTTGACCCCCCCCTTCAGGAGATGAATCAGGGGTTTGGTGATCTCTGCGTAGCCCTCAATGAACTTCCTGCTGTAATTAGTCAGTCCAAGGAGGCTCCTTAGTTCTCGCAGAGTTGTGGGGTCTTTCAGTTTCTGAAGTGCTTCCACTTTCTTTTCCTGGGACAGAGACCCTGAGGAGTAATCTCATGCCCCAAGAAATTAACACGGGTTCTACACCACTGTGCTTTCTGAAAGGAAAGTTTTGCTCCGGCGGCCCTCAACTGTGTCAGAACATAACGGATCTCCGCGATGTGTTCCTCCACAGATGAACTTTTGATGAGGACATCATCTACATAAGCCAGGTTACCCCTCGCACCCAGGTCGGGCATGGCCTTATGTAGGAAAATGTTGAATTCATTGCCGGAGTTGAGGTATCCGAAGGGAGTCCGGGTCCATGTGTACTGCTGGCCCCCAAAGGTAAAAGCCAGTTTGTATTGGTCCTCCCTGCTGACAGGCACGGTCCAGTATCCATTGGTCAGGTCTATTGCAGTGAATACCTGTGACCCCTGGATCTGGGCCAGCCCTTGGTCAATGTAGGGAAGAGGCCATCGGGAAGTATGGACCCGTTTGTTGAGCTCCCTGAGGTCGGCGCAGAGTCTCCACTGGCCGTTTGGCTTCAATATTCCCAGCACCGGATTATTGAAGGTGCTGTGGACGGGACGGATTATTCCCCGGGACTCAAGGTTCTTAATTATTTCGGTAAGGGACTCCATTGATGCGAGAGGCAAGCGATATTGCTTCACAAACACTGGAGTCATGCCAGGGTCCGTGGGGATTGTTGTTGTGTGGATGTCAGTGCGACCACAGTCATACGAGTCTACCGCAAAGAGATCTTGGAAATCCAAGAAAACTTGTTTCAACTTTTGCTTTTGTTCCAGAGTCACACAGGCATCAGCTAGGTTGACTCTCTCTTCCACCATCTGCCTGAAGCCTGGAAAGACTTCTGGTTTGGCTATATCCGCGGCCTCCTCCAGCTGGGTGGAGAAGTCCCTGGTCAGAGTGCTGATTTGGACCGGAGGCTTCAGGTGGGAAAGGCAGCCCTCATGTACCTGGAAAACCACCTCATCCCTCCTGAAGTCACACGTCACATCTTCCTTACCATAGGGGCAGGAAGTGTACACCAGGAAGTTCCCCCCATGCCGGGTAAAAATCCTGTCTGGTGTTGTATTGTCCTCACTGTCACTGTCAACACAGTCCTTGGGGATTGGTCCTAACAGTTCATTTACAAGATCAATGGAGAAATGTCAGTCATCAACCGCCATTCCAATAATGGTGCCTGCGGCTAGAGTAATACTCTTTAAGTCGCTGTTGTCCACCTCTATTGGAATGGTGTCATGTTCTATGTTGACTAATGGTGTTGGGTTGACCCCTAACCCTTGCAGTTGGAGAGAAGCATTTAGATGTATGTAAGCATCAGGGTTTTGCAAATATTGTCCTCTTTTAACTTTCACTTCCAGGGAGAATTGTCGGGTCCTTTCTGGGATGGTGACTTCCTCTTTGATCTGAATTTCAACTGCATAAGGTAGCAATTGAGCTGACCTAAATGCTTTTTCTAGATCATCAAAGCCCATGGGATTATCCGCTAATCGGGACCAAGCTTTGAAGTTTATTAGGTCCAAACTAATGGCAAAGCGATTGAGAATGTCACTGCCTAAGTAAAAGGCGGCAGGGACGTCTCGCACAACCCAACAATTATGGACTATGCTCTTGTTGCCAATGGAGATTTTGAGCATACACCTGCTTGGCAGGAGATGTTTGGAATTAGGTGCTTCCAGGTCCATTTCCCATTTGTCTATCAGTTTGAAGGTGGGAATGGCTGGATCTTTTGGGAGTTGGCGAAACATGGCTTCGCTGATGAAGCTCTTACCGTTGTTCACACACACTCGAGCGAGAACAGAGTCCTTCCCATCATTTAACTGAACCGGGATGAACAACTGCTCTCCAATTTGCTGAATATCAGCCAGGCTCTGAGCT
The DNA here is from genome assembly GCF_040938575.1 of Ambystoma mexicanum. Taxonomy (NCBI): domain Eukaryota; kingdom Metazoa; phylum Chordata; class Amphibia; order Caudata; family Ambystomatidae; genus Ambystoma; species Ambystoma mexicanum. The sequence goes on from NC_090922.1 coordinate 818,015,591, forward strand.
GATTTCACATCTTTCTGGACTATAGGAGTGGGAGTTTCAGATTGTGGATTGGTATAGAATTTCAAAGTGTTTCCTTCCAGCGTGGAATACCACTTTAGACTGGAAGGAAGGTTGATTTTCAGAAATAGAGAGGACCCCCCATCACCAGTCTGTTGTCCTACTGCTATGACTGTCACGTCTGGAATCTGGTTGTTCTGGAAGTGAAATTCTACTTGGTCAGATTTTTGTTCAACCATGTGGCATGTGCCGTTTAAACTAACATGGTTGACACTCTGTTTTAATTTTATTGGTCGGCTAGTCTGGGTCCAGAGGACCTTGTTTACGCAATCAATTAGGGGTGACAACCTTCTCAGGAGGTCATTCCCTAGTAAACAAGGGGTGCCCTCTGGGGTCACAACTATGACCGGGTGTTTCAACTTGTGTCGCCCGATCTTAATGTCCAAGTCTGCAGTCCCCTCAACGGGAATTTCCTTCCCGTCAAAGTTCTGCAGTTGTCCAGGAAGAGAGGTGAGAGGAATTTGGTAATTCTCTCCCCTTCCTGCATTCAGTTCATCAAAGGCCCTTCTGGACAGAAGGGTAGCTTGAGATCCAGTGTCCACCAGTGCTGAGATTGTACCCTGCCCCTGTACTTGTACCGGGGCATAATATCTTCCCTCCTTCTCCTCAAGGGGGCACAGATAATGCACATTTTTGGACAACTGGTGGGCTACTTTCTGGTTTTGGACATCGCTAGCGAAGAGATTTGGGCAGAATTCTGTGGAGAGTCTTGGGAATCTGAAAGAAACAGTTGGCAACTGGAGATCAGAGCCATTGTGGGTTCCCCTGGCTCCGGTTCCGGGCCGCCCCCCCCCTTTTTGGAGGCAGTCACCAGGATGGGTTTGAACCAGGGGATTTTCTTGCTGTTGGTTCTGGGATGAGATGGTGGGCGGCGGTAGCTCAGTCTCCACATCTCCCCAGTCTGGATTTGCATCCCTAGGGACCCATTTTTCTTTGGGAGGAGTTCCCCCCTCTCTGAAGGAGAAGATCCTTTTCCCAGGATCCTCTGAGGATCCCTCTCCCTCAAATTGGAAGATCTGTACCTCCTCCTCAAACTGAGTCTGTTTGGGTCTTTTGTTTCTCCTACCCCCCCTCTGCTCCTTAGGAGGCAGACTTTCAGGGGCAAGAGATTTTGTTTCCGGTTCCTGGGTTTCCAGGGGCTGTTTACAAGTGAGGAAGGAAGCTTCCTCCAAGGCTTTACACCCCCCTTCCCTTTGTGCCTCCTCCCTGGGAACCGGTGTGTTATCGGGGTGCTGCCCCCGTCATTGTTCTGGAGCACCAGGTCCAGAATTGGGTGCGTTCTGCGCCGGCACGCCCATCTGAGGGTTCTGCTGAGCCCTCAGTATGTGACCCAGATCCCGCGCCATGTTTTGAACCTGGCGCTCTAACTGGGAAACCCGCTCAGGCTGATACGGGGCCCTGTTTTCTCCCCTGGGCTGATCCCGGGAAGGGTAGCTGTCCCTCCTCTGGTAATACCCCGTGTTGGGAAGATTTGGGTACCCCTCCACCCTTGGCCTCCCCTCTCCCGGATTCAGTGGTCTGGGCTCAGGGAATTGGGGAAAGAAGGATGGATGGTTTTGGGGCTGAAAGTTGGGTGGATACCTGGGGAAAAAGTTCTGCCCAGGATTTGGAGAGTTTCTGCCCTCCGGTGGGAAGTTAGGAGGGAAGTTCCCTGGGTTAGGTGCTTGGCTGGATCCCCCCCCTTGGGCTGGAGGAGTCCACACATAACCCAGGATGGGTCTGTTTCCCTTGTAACGGGGACTTACATAATCAGGAGAGCGAGGGACCCCATTTGTGGGGCTGCCTCCCTGGCTCCCTGTCTGTGACTGGCCCGAGGACCTCCTGGGCCTAGCATTATTAGGTGCAGGTAGGTTTTTAGGCCCCCCCATCTCCAAATCCAAAACGGGGGTGACCTTTACCTCTGCCACCTTGGCAGCAGCAGGGGTGGTGTTGGCTTTGGGGTTTTTCTGGGCATTACTTTTGCTATCTACCGGTTTCTGCACCTCATAGATCCGGGTAGCCTGTTCAATGACCCAGTCTAAAGATCTTTTCTCGTGAAAATCCCTCACGAGCTGGGTCATGATATATTTGGGCAAGGCATGGAAAAACGTATTTATAAATTCCCTGCTATCCGTGCGCACCCTTCTTGTGGTCTGTGCAAAAGCACGCTTTAACTCCTGCACAAATTCTTGTGGGGCCTGATCCTCCCCACATTGCAAATTGTAGGCTGCCTTGCGAGCCTCTTGAGGATTTCTGTGAACAGAAAAATGTTTCAGGATGGCCGCCTTATAGGTGGACCATCTTAAATGATTTTGGTCCTCCAGCCCCGCAAAGAAACTGGAGTATTCCGGGGAGAAGGTCCACTTTACATATTGAATACAGCTTTGGCTGTCCTTCAAATGGAAAGTCTCCATCATTTGTTCAAACAACTCTAAGTGCTCCCAAACAGAATACTTAGCGTTCTTATGGTAAGGCGTGATGACGCTCCTGATCGCCTTAATCTGCTTTAAGGGGTCCTTAAGCAAGGCCCTTTTTGCCTTATTGGCCTTTTTGGTTCGGGTAACCCTTGTCCATTCTTCCTCGGACTCAGAGGCACTGCTCCCAGAGGTTCCCGTCTGTTCTTCCAGGTTTTCCCGGATTCTGCGAGCCTGGGAATGGCTGGCAGAATGTGGGGACCTGGTCTCCTGTGTCCTGCGCAGTTCAGAGGAGTCTTCAGATTCCTCCTTGCTGCCAGGATTTGATGGGTACCCCCTCCACTGACCTAACTGGGCAGAGGTTTTCAGGATGCCCTTAATGGGCCTACTCTCCTGGGGTTCCCCATTGAACTGTACTGTACTTGGGTGCCCATACCCGGATGCCCACCCCTCCATTCCTGAGTGGTACTGGCCTATGAGCCCCATACTCTTAGCTGGATAGTAATCTGCCATCCCTGTGGCCCTGTGCTCATGTGCGCCAGGGGACATGGGGGTGGTGATAGAGTCCAGGGACTGGGGGAGATGAAGGCCCCTGGTGGTAGGGCTCCTGCGGTTATGGTCAGGAATCTCTCTTTCCCAGCGGACCTCATCTCTATCCGCCCCTGCTCCCTGTTGCAATGCAAGAGCCTGCATTTGTGCTTTCAGTTCCTCTGTTAAGGCCTTACTCGACTCTATCAGTTTCTCCTGCATCGCTACCTGTTGTTGGAGCCTGTCATTGTGTTGACAGAGGGCCTCATTTTCCCTCTGTGCTTCCTGGTTGGTCCTGGAGAACTGGGCCAGTCTTTGCTGCAGGAGGGTTACCTCCTGAGCTGTGTCCCTATTGGCCTGCTCCTTTCTTGCTAGAGGATCCTCCACCCTCCTGGTGTGCTCTAGCAAGTTCTGGTGTTCTTTTTGGAGGTCACCCAGTCCCTGGTGGGTCAGGTGATTTTCTTCCATTTTTCTTTTTAAATGGCAGACTTCCTGGCCTAAGGCGTCTCTTTCCTGACTGAGAGCCTGCATCTGTACCGTCAGGTCGTCCCTTTGCCTTTGGAAGGCACCAGCTTTCTGGCGCTCCTGGTCAAACTCTGTCTGGGTATCCAGGTCTTTCAAAATCAGTTTATTGCTCTCTGCCTTCTCTCTATCTAGGTGGCTTTGCAGGGTGACTACCTGCTCAGCACATGCCCTATTGAAGTCTAGCTGTTGCTCCAGCTTTTTCTGGCTTTGCAGTAGGGAGTCCAAACCTTCTTGGTGTTCCTTCTGCAAGGCCAGAAATCTGGTATCCTGTTCTGACTTTTCCTTTTGCAGCACATCCATATCCTCCTTCATTTTAGTGATGTACAGTCTGCTGTCATTTTCTGACTCCTGGCTCCTCTGCAGCCTCTGCTCAGAAGAGACCAGGTCAGATTGGACCTTCTCTAACACCATCTGTTGCCTATTTGCCAGATTTTGGCTTTCAGCACATCTATCCTGCATGTCTCCCATATATAGGTACAGGTATGCCGCTATCCTGGCAATCTTATTGTGTTCCTCTTTGGCTTTAGGAGCCATATATAGTTCACTCAGGGCCACATGTAATGGACCCTGATCTCTCCATAAGTCTGACCCTGTTTCAGTGACCTGTCGCGTGATGGCCTGCAACCAGGCATCCTGGCCCTGTTCGGTCCATTCACCTCTCACAAATAGCTTATGCAAGAGGTGCTCTCTGGCTATTTTCATATCTACCAAGGTCGTCATTCTAGAGATTGGTCTCTGTCCTGACTTACAGAAGTTAGTATTTTTTTTTTTTTTGCAGAACAGAACTTTTCTTGGAGTGTCCCTTTTGAGGAATGCTTTACAGCGTAACACAGCGTGGTGATCCGACCGGATGTATGTATCCCGTCAGTTAGCACCCTGTATTGAGCTGCACAAGTGGTAAATCTAACCCAACGTCTCGGCTCGAGCCCCGAATTTGTAAGAGGATTCAATTCAGCACTACAGCTAAGTTAACGCCTAGTCTAGAATACTGAATGAAAACCCTTATTGATATATCTTTAGGTCCAGTTCATGCGTTCTGGATGACTACCCCTATATAACACCCCTCTCTTGGAATCCCCCTGACCCCACTGAGCCAAGAAGTAGTTCTGTTTTGCAAGTTTAAAAGGTTTATTTGATAATTTAAAATAGATATATATATATCACGCTTTATAATAAATTAATAATTGAATAGCACACTTAATCTGATATGATAAAGATTAACAATGGAGAATCTGGCACTAACACGCTTCTCTATAATCAATAAGGAGTTGACATGAAATGGATAAGGTAGCACACTGGTAAATAGGTACAGAAGTATAATGTGGTAGAGAATGCTTTATAGGGTTCAAATGGATGCAATATTGAATAAATTAAATGCAGTATAGAAAATACTCAATATGATTTCAACAAAACAATGTAATCACTTTTCTCTGGCAATCCCCTCCCCCCCTTGATGCAATGCAAGGAAATGGAAGGAAGCACACAGTTCTCAGAAATGCAATCAACTGTAATTCAGTTCACCCCAGCAAGCTTAGACTACAGAAGTTTGAAAACACAGGCCCAAATTGCTTTGATATGTGCTGGCAATGAATTAAAAAATATGCTAAAATGCTTTTTAATTCCCTTTTCAGAGGTTCAGGGTGAGTGGTATCTAGTTAATATTAGTCCAGGCTCACACTAGCAATGATGCAGGGATAGTTAGCAGGTTAAACGAATTTCTGGCAAATGGAAGGCAAGCAGCAGCAGTTTTACACGTGAAGAAATTTGCAAATCGCGGTAAAATTCGCGGATGCGTCGAGCGCTATTACAGAGGAACCACAAGGACTATCTCTATCGTTTTGGGGTCCCATGAAAGGCTAGGATCTCAGCTTCAAAATGAAAGTTACTGCAAGTCTCTAGCACAAACGGTTGCGGAGATATGAGCGATTAAATAAAGGTCGTTTTTCAGATTTGAAATTTTAAACGCACACTTTTTCAGCTTTAAAAATGATGGCAGGATAACACAATTGCTAAGCTGCAGTTCTACTTAGGTTAAAATGGATTTATTTTAACTAGGAGATTGGTTCTGTACAGTTTTCTAGGTACTCACACTATATTCTTGAGTGAAATGGGCCTCGCCATGGATCTGGTCAGGTTTTAAACTCGCCTCTGGTCTCTGCACTTCACAGTGATCTGGGTCATCTCTCTCTGGTTCTCTGGTCTGGGTCTCTAGTTCTGGATAGATTGAAGTCTCTAGTTTGGCTCTCTGGAGGTTTGATGGAGGTAAAGTATGGATTTTTCCGGCAGAGCGTCCCGCTGCAGATGGAATTGAAAAAGTCCCTATCTGTCCTGACTGTCTGCTTTTATGTGTTTAGAATGTGGGTGTGTTCTAGCATCACTGACCCTACCTCTCTCTCAGCTTCTAATTGGTCAAACTTCCATTTCTTATTTGATTGGGGAATGAACTGTGAGTCAGAGTGATGTCATTTTATGGCTTGCCAAGAGGGCACTCCCTTGTCAGATTGCACACATTCTATATTTGATAATAAAAGACATATTTCACAGTTACACCGTTGCTTGAAATTACATAGACATGGTGTGGCTGAATTTAGCCATGTCTCTGTCCAAATCTGTTGTTTCTAAGAGCTTGCATTCAGAAATGGCAACTTCTAGCACTTTTTCATGTGCTAAACAACATTGGATCTTCATTAAATTTTATACAACTGTTCCTCACATATCTACCCACATACCAATGCATTTTCGTTTGTCTAGCTGAAACAGGGAGTCTGTAATATTAATAAACAATGGGGTTTTGCCCCAGAACATCACACAAATTCGAGTTTAGGCTTGAATTAAAGGTACATTTTTTAAATTAAAGCTCTCAAAGTTATACATTTCTGTCATTTGATTACAAAGAGTTATCAGTGTTTTTGTAAATTATATATTTTACTTTCATTTCAGTCCTCAGAGTGTTGAAGTCCGCCTCCAAGACTTGGGTGGGTCAGTCACAGATCTCTGCTGGCTGGCAGATCTTTGTTGACAGCAAACATCCAGAATTAACATATTCCTTTCAGAGGAAAGGGTCCTTTGTGTGGTGTCTGGCAAGCTCACATCAGGAGGCCAGGGGGCCACTTTGCATTTAATTAACAGAACCCTGTTATTTCCTGGCTTCTTGTGTTGAGTTCTGAAGTGTTAAGAGTTCTCAGACAGGCAACCCCTTTGAACCTTTGATGAAATAAGACCCCTTTTCTTTGCATTTAGACAATCTTGCAAAACAGCTCTCCTGTCAGAGTTTAGACCGCTAGCGTCACCATCAAGATTTTGTGGTTACTGCATCCATCCTTGGGATTTTTTTTTTTAGATTGATTCCTTTCAGCAAGTGATATTATATGGAGTAGATTGTCCATGTTCAGGACATGGCATTGGTGTGTTTCTGCAGTAAAGTAATTCTGTGCCCATGATTTTGCCATATTTGACATTCAAGAAAAATGAATTCCCAACAGTATGGGTTTGCTTTTGGCAATCAGCATTGCATCTCTGAACTCGCAATATAGGCAAAATGGGATTTTCCTGTGCATTTTCTGGGGAGCTCTGGCCATTATGATGTTTTCAATGCCAGTACTGCACAGTTTTGAGGTAGGGCCCGGATGCATGGGTAAATACATCCCACATTGTCAAATGCATAATAGCGAATGTAAAAACTTAGCACTAGCACTCATGAGGTATCTCGAAAAGTTACAAAACAAGCTTGAATGAGAGAAATCTACAAGTAATAATGAGTAAAGACTCACTTAGTCTGGCTGAGCTTTGCATTGTAATAAGCTATTTCCTTGTTTGTACGTCAAAAGTCTTCGCTTTCTTTTTTCTTATTCTTTTAATTTTACTTCAAGATTGTATGTAGTTGTCAAGTGAGTTTGTTTAAACTGTATGAAATATTTTTTTTTTTTTAAAAGTTGGCTTTTTCACATGGTAGATAGCTGTGTTGCATGGGGACTGTAAAGACTGTAGGGGTTATCTGTACTTCTGCCCCCTATATGGTAGGGTAAAGGCACAGAACAACCCCAGCAAGGCTCTTAATTTGGTAAATGTGGCGAGCAACCTGGCTCAAGCTTTCAAGAGGTAATGAGGGAAGGTTATTACATATAGTGTATCCCCAAAGCCCCCACAAAGGAATGTCCACACACTATGTTAGGTGATAACACGGCTTCTTTATATTAAATATGGTTTGCTACACATACCCAATATGCATATCAATAATAACACTTTGCACTTCGAATACTTATTCAGAGAATGGTAAATATGTACACTCTATGTGGTACTACACACTACTTAAATTAAGTAAGAACTGCACTAACTGCAGACAGTTTTAAACTTTTAAAAGTTACTGAACAAGTTGGTAAGTGAGAGGTCTGCAGAGTTACACACTTGTCCATCATTCACTCTGGCTGAGCCAGGATCAGTCAGCCAATCACACACTAGGGCATTCATGCAGGCAGGCACGCAGCCAATCAGGCTCACAGGCATTCAGGTCATTCACCCCACCCAGACACTCATAACAAAAGATGTGGATTGGGGCAAGTACCCAGCCTTTCAGCACACTACACTGCATTTGTGTAAGTTTCAGGCAGGGATGTCTCATTCACTGTGTCACACACACAGAAACCAGACACCCACAACAGAGAATGTGAGTTCACTTCAGACTCCATTCATACAGGTCCCACCCCTTGGGTTTACTCACAACACACAACACCAAAGGGAACAACAGAGACATATATGGTGTTTCCATCCAACAGGCATTCAGGAGGAAGGGACAGAGGCAGGGCTTTCCAGGACTTTGGGTAAAAGGCAAGGGAAAACAAGAGGCCACATGAGCTATCTTGCCTTCTGTCATGAATCCACTGATTCCTATGGTAGACACGAGTATCACAAAATGGAGATACTCAGAGCCACTGCCAAGTCAGCATGTAGCTGCCACCAGTCCATACCCTGCTCTGTGGGCAACACAGAGGTGCCCAAAAACACAGATAAGGTGTAGCAAGGTATACCCCCATCCATGAGTGCCATAAGGGTATCCCATGGGTGATGTACACCAAGAGATAGGAATGAAGAGCTGCACCGCCAGAGGTCCAGGCAGGACCTCAGTGCCAGAAAACATAAAAAACACACACACAGAAGTGGTAGGACTAGGACTAGGAGGCCCTGTCCCTCCACAAGGCATTTCCAGCATCACAGTTCTATTACTTGATCTTGAAGAGACAGGGGGTGACAATTCTATTCACTTTCACAAGAAGACCTTGAGTGGATATGGACAACTCATCTTTCATGAGTGCAAATGTCTTCATCATTTTCTGTTCTTCTTCAGAGAGTTCACCTTCCATGTTGTCAAAATCTCGCCACCTCCCCGATAGCACTTTGTGCTTTACGCGTGTGATAATACTGTACTTTTTCGACTCTGTCACAACGTCATTGATATTCAGCACTTTTGGGAGAGCATTATGGATAATATAGTTGATGAATTGGTCAACTTTGGATGTCTGAGCATTTTTAACAGCTGTGATGGGGTATCTAGATAAGAAGTCATCTGGGTTGTTGTCCTTCACTGGCTTGTGCACAATGTCAAACTGGTATTCCTGTAAACGGAGTCCCCATCTTGCAGTGCAAGTCAGCATTTTTATATTTGGCGTTCCGTAAGTCGTTGTGAGGGCTTGGTGATCAGTGAAAATCATACATTTCTTCCCATATAAAAAGAGGTGGTAATGCTCACAAGCCCATGCAATGGCTAAACTCTCTTACTCCGGCTGTGAATATGCACACTCCATGCTAGACACAGTGGTCGAAGTGGGCGGGAGCGATTGGGAGCGGTGCTCCTCTACTTTTTCTTATTAAGCTACACTGTTCGTATACTTTTATTTTAAAAAGAAACCGTTCCGGAACGGTTTCATTTTAAAATAGGAGTGTAAAAGAAGTTAAAACATGCACTTCAGTGCACTGCATCAGGGGTTGGTGGGAAGGGTGGCTTTAATCTTTGGTGTGCCTCTTAAGATATGCAAATGGTGGGTGATTAGAAAGGGAAGGGTGCGTAAAGCTGCATGCTGTGGGGGGACAACAAATAAAGTTAATGGGGCCATTTAAAATGCATTTTGCATTTTCTTTTGTTGTGTTTCTTTCCGCCTTTACACAGTGGTTGGGTAGAATTGAGGAAAGGCACGACCCAGGTATGGGATTTGTATAGGGTGTGGGAGGAGTGTGGTGTTTGTGGGAGGGCGATCCAGCAGGGAACATAGTTCCTTACTTCTTTTCATACACTTCGACCACTGGCTCGGCAAACCTCTGCTGACATAGGATACTATGCATCTGGGCGAGAGAGAACTGGGCCTGAATTGTGCTAATATATCGCCTAATCCTACAGGGCTCACATAAACAATCAGTTCTGTTTCTAGGTCCGGATCGTACTAGGCCATGCAGGTCACAGAGGAGATTAAAGTCTTTATTTCCTTGAATGCATCCTTGCACACTTGAGGCCATCTGAATTCTTGTCCCTTCACAGTGAGCAGTGTAACGCTCACCTGGTATCCACGGGGACGTCACTCAGCCTGTTCTAACCTCTTACAACCTTGAACCCTTCCCTGGAGTCTACTCGACTGGAGACTGGGCCTGAAACACAGGATTGGTAGAGTTTAACTCCCTATTGTCTTTGTGTGCTTGAACCCCTTCTTCCCCGGGGTCCAACCTTTCCCTTTGATCCACAGCTCACCTTGTTTTCTTGGAAAGTGTGCTCTCCGTCCTGCTTTCAGCACAGGGGCGCGTTGATTGATGTGGGATCGTTGCTGCCTAGTTACTTCACTGGCAAGAGTCCGACAGGTAAGTATAATGAGACTTTTGAACAGTTCTCTAACTTCGTTCCTTTCCTTCCTTAGATGCTGGCCGGCGTCCGGGGTTGGCGACGTGCTGCTGAGATGAGTAGCGCTGAAGGTGAGTGAGAGCGCGATGCGCGATGCAACCCTTTCGTATTTGTATTGAACTGAATTCTTTTTCTGTGTCTTTTAGGTGCTGCAACATTTTCAGCGTGGATGCCGGTTATGAAGAAGAAATGCGGTGAGTAAGCGCGGTATGCGGCGCCTCTAGATGTTTCCACGCTAACCTGGAGTGTCTTTTCCCTCTTGCAGATGGATGATAAGTTCCGGAGACAGAGTTCCCCCAGAGCGGCTGGGATTCAGGTAAGCGTTTGAAGCTCGTACAGTCTTTAAAAATAAGCGAAAATTTGCTGAATGCTTACTAATGCCTTTTTTCTGTTCTTTTCCCTTTTCCCTTTTCCCTTTTCTTTAGGAAGTGGCGTGCCTTGATGGGAATGACACCGCCAAAGATGCCCGCAGAATAGAAGGAGCGATGAATGATGGGCAGAAGCGCAGCAAGGTAAGCCTGTTCCTTACGGTGTTCTTGTTCACGCAGGAGCTGAGCGCAGAAGAAAGATGCAGGCCTTCTAGAGACTGCATCTCCCTGATCCGAACACAGTGAGTGTCACGCTGCAGGTGCAGAAAACACAAAGCATGTTTCTCAGCCTGGGCATGGCTTAAATAGTCTCTGGGTATCCCAGGTGTCTCTGGGCTGAACCACACCCAAAAGACTAGACTGCACATGCAGTTCAGGGAACCGAAATATGTGGGGGCATCCATCTTGTCCCCATCATTGCACTACAAGTCCAATCCCCAATGTTATCCTATGGGAGTGAGTGAGTCTGGTGCCACAAGCACCAAGTCTGACTCCAAGTGGGTCTTTGGAGGGATGGAGAGGCCCTTGAGGGCCATGTAGGTGATTGTGGCCTGACTCCGGCCTGACATCTTGGAGGGCTGGGGACATGAGGGGCAGGAATCATGACAGCAGTCATAATGGGGTAATGACAGAAGCAAAATCTTGAATGTACCTCGTACAATAACTGGCCATGCTCAGGAATGACCACATGGCCGATGTGGACATTGGAGTAGGCATGGCAATGAGTGCTTGAAATTTAGCCGAATCCGGTTGATTGCCATCACTGAAAAGAAATGTCACTGAAAGATTTCAGTGTAGACTTGCTAAACTCACACTGCACTGAGAGTCAGCTTTGCTTCTTCAAGTGCCATGCACACTCACCGCAGGGTATGATATTGATATTGTCACTATAATTAAGGCACTGTGGGATATGCCGAATGACCTTCTGTATCTCTTTTTCGAAAATGTCAGTCGCTGACGAACTCCAAAATGGAGCATTTTGAACCTGGATAATCCTAAATGTGTAGCAAAAGTGGTGATGTAGTGGGAATCAGCGGGAATCAGGATGGAACTCCAACTGATGATATCCTTTTTTAGGTCCAGTTTGGAGAAGAACTTCGACCCGTGCAGTAGGTGCATCAAATCGGTCGTCCTCTTGATAGATGCCTTTCCCTCTCTACTGCTTGATTTGGCATGCGAATATCTACGCATAAGCAAATTCTTCCACTATTTTCCTTCTCGGGCAAGGGCACGATCGGAGAAACCCAAGGTGTGTGCCCCTTGACATGTTCTATGACCAGTTAAATTGCCATGTCTTTAGCACTTCTCGTTTATGTGGACATGAGTTGGTACATGATGTGTACTAGTCCCATTTTCATAGCAGATTTGTAGCTGAGAATGGTTGCTCCGGGTACATCTCCCTTAACAATGTAAATGCCAAATTTTGTCACTTTGTCTTTATATGAACACGTCATTTGGAACATCCCTCGGCAGGGGGGTGAAGATCTCAATCCATATTGGGTAGATGTCTATATCGGGGGTCCGCAGATTTGCAGCATACCTTAGCCCATCATGCGTTTCTACATTCTTCATGTTTGCAGTGGACCCAGCGTCTATAAGAAATTTCAGGGTGCTTCCATAGAGCTGAAGAAGGAGGGTGGGGCTGTATTCATCCACTGGGCTGTTTCCTATTGTGTGAACATATCCTCTTTTCCTGTCTCCACTTGACGAGGATCCTGAATCTTTATAGAATCTGGGTGAGGCTTCTCTGTATTGTATTTTCTGATGTGTAGAAATCTTTTTTGCATCATCTGTATTTGACATTTCTGCATACTCTTGACGTCTTCTGTCGACCTTCTCATCTGCTGCAGGAATGCTGGATGTCTCTCTGGTGAATTTTTTTGTCTTGGAGCCAATGATCTCCTTCTTGTTTGTCCAGAAGGGCCAAAGTTTCTTCAGGATCATCTTGTGTTGCTTCTACTCTACTCGTATTTGACATTTTTACACATTGATTGAAATTGATTTTCGCCACCACATGCATCATGCATGTGACCTATGACTGTGAATGTCGTTAATGTGGAAAGTCAAAACCACATCTGTAACATTTGCGTTTTTCTTCTTTTACTTGCTCTGCAGCTGCCTGTAGCTGGAAGATTGGTGTCAGGGTTGCTTGTGAGATCTTAATCTTCTCCATGGCATTCGGCAGCATGTCGATGGCCATGTCTGCACGAGCTAGCATCATGATTTCTTCTAGTGATCTCGGTTTTTGCAGTCATTTTTTTCACAATACTGACAACTCACAATCTGCGTTTATCTGGGATCTAAGGGGTTCTTACATGGAGAAATTATCAAAATTGCAGTATTTTACTCTTTTCCCCAATCTCATGACAAACGTATCTAGGGTCTCACCTTTTGTTTGTGTGGTCGTGTGGAAGATATGCCTTTCGTAATCAATGTTCCTTGTGGAACAAAGTAGGTATTTAGGGAATCGATCAGCCCTGTGAAGGAGTTTGTAGCTTCTTCTGGCCTGTCATAGTTGATATCACGTACTGTGGCTCCCAAAGAGAGTATTAATATACCTCTCAATCTTCTATCTTCATGCACACCCATTCCAGCTAGGTAGACATAAAAGTCTTTGAGCCACCTGGCCCATTTTAGGCTGCTTGAGCAAGCAATGTCGAATGGTGGAACTCCCTGTAGTCGCAGGGCTTCAAGGCTTGCAATTAATCTGCTAGGCGTTGGGGGTGGGGGCGATGGTAATGGAAAAGGTGTGGCCACCGAGGGCTCACTGTCAGACACAGTGAGGTGTGCACACTACCTTTGTTATGCCAAGTGTCCTCGGGCTGGGTGACGGTTGTGTCAACTGCATGGTCGCAGGAATTTGTGCTTTTCTCATTCATTGGATTCCCTAGGTTGACTTTTTTTAAATGTATTCCGTCGACAGTAGATCACTGAAGGCAGTGGATCTATGGTCTCCACTGCCTTCAAATCAAGGCCAGGCACCAGCCTCTTGTGGATGTAGGCTGAATACCATGATGCAGGAGGATCCATGCTGAGAGGTTCCACAGAGTCCATGAATGAAAAGTGAGGGTTAGTGTTGCATCAAACATATCTTGAAACCTCAGGTTTTCCATACCATCCTGAGTCTTAGTGATCCACCAACCAGCATTAATTTTCTTTAGATTAGCGTGGTGGTTCGGAGCTAACCAAGCCACCGTGACACACTGTAAACACAACAGTCAGAGTGTCACAAAGCTAAGTAGGATCAATACGTGGCACCAGAGGTTTAAGTGGGCTGGGGCCAGCCAGGGCTGCGTCCCACCAGTGTCCAAAATGTAAGGCTCATCCGGGGCCTGTAGCCCCAACGGGAGATGAGCCCGCCATTTTAAAGTCAGGCAGCTTTGTGACTGCCAGCCACAGCATCGCTGAAACTGGAAGTTGCAGTTTCAGCAACGCTGTGGCTAGTTGGCACTTCTGTCAGTCACTGTAACCTCCTCTTGTGACTCCTCACATGAGGGGTCACAAGCAGAAGGTATGGTCCCTTTGTTTCCCCTCCCCAGGTCACTGACTCTCGCGAACCCGTGGGCTCCGTGATCTAATCTGCAGATTAGATCAGGAAGCTCCCGGGTTTGCTGAAGGTCAAAGACGCCTCAGGCTCTGTGATCTATCTTCTCTGCAGAGCTCAGAGATCACTGAGCCAGAGGTATCTATTTCCGTTGGCATGGCTTGAATTGTGTACTTTTCAAGCCATCTTTTTTAAACATATAAATATGTTATATATTTCTATGTTTATAAAAGATGACTTGAAAAGTACACAAGTGTGTGTGTGCCTTACTATGGTGTGTGTACATTTCAAGCCATCTTTTATAAACATAGAAATATGTAACACTTTCTATGTATATAAAAGATGGCTTGAAAAGTATGCAAACCATAGTAAGGTACACATACAAATATATAAATGCTTAAATACATGTTGCTGTGTTTTGTGCTTTGTTGATGGTCCTTGCGTACAGCTGATTTCATAGGTCCATTGTTTCCTGTTCTGTGCCGTTTCTCCTCCCAGTTGTTCCGCCCCTTGTGCTTCCCTACTGCCTTCCCCCAGTGCTACACCCACACCTGCTTGGGTACCCCCACTACTCCCCTCTCTTTGCCCCGTACCCTCTATGGTGCTCTCTGTCTCACCTATCTTCTCTAACTGCTACTCTATCAACTATCCTATCCCTCTCACTAACTCTGGCAGGAAGAAGCTCAAAAGGGACATCCTGGTCTCAAACCCAGGCCGCCCTATCGCTGATATCTACACCAGTGCTTCCTCCTGACAGAGCCTCTTTGTCGTTCCCTCTCCAGGCTCTTTTTTCCCCTTCTCCCATTAATGGTGGCACCCAGGGGGAGGCCCTCCTGGCCTACTTCTGTTCCTCTAAGACCATCATTAATGTCTACCTAAAGGGCACCGTCTTGCTCCAGGGCCCTCAGGCCAATCTCCTCCTTTTTGATAGACGCTTCCTGCACCTTATTAACTTTATTTCTTCTCCTGCTATCCCTACTTACCCCTCTCTGGCTCCTCTGCGGCTGCGTCCTTCCTCCGCCACCTCTCCGGCATCCTCTGCTGCTTCTCTGGCCACCTTGTTGCCTCCTTCTCCAGCTACCTCTCTGGCACTCTCTTCTTCCTCTACGACTACCCTGTCTTCTCTTTCTTCCTCCTCTGCCCACCCCCAGACACCTCGAAAACTTCTGTAGGGTGCAGCACTGGCCTGTACCCCTCCACAAAATTTCTTCAAAGGTGCCAACCATGTTTCACATCTCTACTATCCACTCTTGCTCTGCTGTCAAACACTCCTCTGACATCTGCCGTCTCCTAAAAGAGCTTGATTTGGATGTACTCAGTCTCACCGAGACTTGGTTCACGGCTAGCTCTGCCATGAGTTTTGACACTCTCCTTGCTGATGGCTACAAGATCCTCGCCGAACCCAGAACTAGCAGTCCCAGTGGGAGTGTAGCCTTGATTTTCCCATAGTGGAACACTGCTTCTGTCACTCCTATGCAGGACTACTCCTTCTTTGAATGCCTGGTCTGCAGGTTCTCTATCTCTTCTGGTTTCTCTTCACTGCAGCCACTATCAACAGGCCGCCTGGCCAGGTCGTCCTCGTCCTCTTTGAGTGGGCTGACATTTCCTCCTCCCTCCTTGCCTCTACCTCTCAACTTCTCCTCCTCAAAGACCTGAATGTCCACCTGGATGCTACCAACCCCTCTTCGGGGCTCTTTCGCAAACTATGTGACTCTCAATCTCTCTATTCTTCCCTCTGGCCCGACTCACTCTGCAGTGCACACCCTGGATGTTCTGATCTCCTCAGACATCTACTTCTCTAACCCTCTCACCACTCGTCTCTCTTGGAGTGAACACTTCCTCCTCTCCTCCCACCTCTCTCTCTAATTCTATACCACTAAGGTCATGCCGTCCCTAGCACTGCCACCTACCTTCTCGGTCATCGACCCATGAA
This sequence comes from Ambystoma mexicanum, assembly GCF_040938575.1. Lineage (NCBI taxonomy): Eukaryota > Metazoa > Chordata > Amphibia > Caudata > Ambystomatidae > Ambystoma > Ambystoma mexicanum. The sequence continues at coordinate 818,031,819 of NC_090922.1, forward strand.
GCGTGTGTCAATTGAGGCTTTCGCCACTACTTTCTCTCCTCCTCCCAGACCTATCTCTCTCTAACACTCTTGATGTCTTTGCCCCTGTCATGAGGATCCACTTGAAGCCTACTTCCCAGTCTAACTCTTGGTACGATTTCCGACCTCGCCACCCTTAAATGCAAGTGTAGGTTGGTTGATAGGAAGTGGATGGCATCAGGCACACCTTCTGACAAAGTGGCCTGCTGACTGCTCCAAAGGCAGTACAAACTCTCTGTCCTGGCCTACATCCAAGTCATGTCTCTGTGGCCTGTAACTCAGCCGAACCTTTCAAAATCTGCAAGGAGCTGGCCAATCATGCTGCAGTCTCTACCTCATCTGTTCCCTCCCAGCCCCTCTGCACGGTCCTGGCTTCTCATTTTACCACTAAAACTCAGGACATACTGTCCACTCTCTCCTTCCTCCTCCACAACCCGTGGCCCGTCTTCGGCCACTACCCCTCCTCCTTTCCCCTCCATTCCCCTGTAAAACCCCTGATGATGATTCTAGACAAGTCCGATCTATGAAAGTCTGTCACGTCCCTAGCCCTAAACCCCCTCTGGCAAACACATTGCCCAGGTGGAGTCAGGACTCAGGCCTCTAGAGTCTGGCATCCTCTTCAAAAGCCCTCATGGGGCCAGTCCTGGCGCCTATGACGCCAGGCTCAAACACCATGAACAACAATGTGCTTGGGAACTACTTTATTGTATTGTCAGCCAACATGGAGGCATCCACATAGCTTGGTTCCCTAAGAACCAAGCTATGCGGTCTAGTGTTTTGATTGTGGCAGGCCTGGAACTACTTTCTCTGGTACTACTTTACCTGGGCTATATAAACCATACCCTGACTGCAGAACATGCTTCGTGTTACTTTGCAGCTTGCAACGTGACGCTCACCGTGTCCGGCTATATCCTCGAACCTCGGAGAAGCAGAACCTGCAAGGAGACAAAAGGAACATCATTAGCAGCAGCATCTTACCTGCAGTCTTCATCTTTAAACACTTGCAGCTACTGAGGACAGCTTCCTCGAATCTGGACGCCTCCCGGACAGAACGACCTGAAAGAAGAAGATAGAGGCAACATTAAAGAAAGCTGTAGAAACATTTACAAATTACGAACTGCTCAAAAGGCTTACCTGGCAGGTCGCCTCTCGGCTGGCACCACTCCGACATTCCACTCGCGCTGAAGAACGACCTACAAGGAAGGAAAACACAGGTTAGCAAAGGCAAGACTTTGCAGTGCTGCGCATAGCGCTTACTTACCGCATCATAGCGCTCTTAATGCGCCATCATTTACCAGCGCGGCTCAACCAAGCCAGTTCGTCGCGCTGGAGCTCTGCATACCTAAGAGAGAAAAAAGAGACATTTTAAACAAAGAAAGGCATGCAGGATAGCAACAAAACTAAAGAACAGCAATAAGACCTACCTGAACAATATCAAACGGGCCGCCGTCAGTGAAGTAACTGGACCGCATTCGTCTATGAAAGACAACGCGCCCCTGCAAAGAAGGCAGGATGGAGAGCATGCCTAATCCTACCACAAGGTGGGGAGAGGGCGCCAGACGGACTGAAAGCATACAGGGGTGGAGGGAGGATACTTACCCCAGTCGGTCAGTCTTGAACACAGTCCTCCTGTATTTTCAGGCAGAACCTTCCCCACAGACCACATCAGGGCAAAGCTGAGAAGCATACCAGCGAGTAACCCGGCTGGGTGGCATCCCTGTGGATACCAAGTGAGCTTAACAAAGTCTCATCAAAGCAGGTTCAGAACCATCAAGGACCACATTGACACCCTGGCTCCAGCCTTGGCCGATTTCTGCAATCACTCCTTTGCCACTGGAAGCTTCCCCTACCCCTTAAGCACTCCCTTGTGCACCCCCTTCTTAAGAAGCCCTCTTTTGATCCTTCCTCTCCGGCTAACTATTGCCCGATCTCCATTGCTCCTTTCCTGGGCAAACTCCTGGAAAAGCTGGCCATCTCCCAGCTTAATCTGCATACTGAATCTGTTGGTTGTCTCCACGACCACCAGTCTGACTTCAGAGCTGCCAGAAGCACTGAAACTGCTCTCCTGAACACCCGTGAAGACTTGCTCTCTAACTTTGACTCTAATCTTCCTTCTGTCCTCATTCTTCTCAATCTATCCTCTGCTTTTGACATGGTCAACCATGCCATTCTGCTCAATTAAATCTGTGTCCTGATTGTCCTCCTTTCTCACTGACCGACCCTCCCAGGTCCAACTGGGGTCTTTTCTCGATTCACTTTCTCTCTCTACTTGTGGTGTTCCCCAGAGGTCTAACCTTTCTCCCTGGCTATTCAACCCCTATCTGGCACCTCTGACCCACAGCATTGCTACATTCTGTTCTACCTTTCAGTGTTATGCAGATGACTCACAGCTCTCCTTCAAGCTCCCCTCTGCCACCTCTGCTCCTTCTCTCATACCAGACTGTCTGGCCACAATTCAGAAATGGTTTGCTGCCAATTATCTCTGCCTTAATGCCAGTAGACCGAGATCCTCCTCATCGGGACACCTGCTCCCTCCTTTCCTCTCTCTCTCTGGCCACCCACCCTGGGCCCTCTTCCTGCTCCTTCCTGTAAGGCTAAGAACCTTGGTGTCATCTTCGACTCCATCCTCTCCTTCTCTCCTCACATCTCTGACATCTCTACAAAGTCACACTTTCAGCTGCACCTCCTCAGAGGTATTCTGCCTTTTCTCACTTTCCCACAGAAGCTCACTGTCTCTGGAGCCCTGGTCTTCTCCAGGCTAGGCTATTGCAACAGTATCTTTCTATATCTGCCTGTCTCTACTCTTCCACCTTTACAGCTCATCCAGAAAAGACTGCAAGACTTGTCCTTGGCCTCAAGCCCAGGGATTGCATCTCTCCAGCTCTGAAATCTCTGCACTGGCTCCCTGTGGCTGCAAGGATCAAATTCAAAAACCTTTGCACTGTCCACAAGGCTTCCTGGGGTCAGACACTTTTCCAAGCAGAGAATGGGGGGCAGATCTCATTCCACGGCTGGGGCCTCCCTCTGCAACAGCCTCCCTGCCTCTTTCAAAATTGAGCAGAAACACCTCCGGTTCCAGAAGCAACTCAAGACCTTCCTTTTTGCTTCAGCTTTCTCTCTTCCTCTCCCCTGCTAATGTCCCTGATAGCTCCGCACTCTGGCCGCCTGGCCACCCCTGCACTCGGGCCCAGGCTCCTGCATGTCCAGTTGTCTTCACACTGCCTCCGGTCTCCCTCAGCACTTAAGGGTCTGTATCTGTAACCCTACAGTCCCTTCTCTTTGCACTCAAGAGCCACCGTCTGGCAGCATTTATTGAGTCACCTGCACTTCTCTTCCTCCCCACTCCCCTTGGCACTTCACCCCTCCCCCATTCCCTGCACTTGCACAATCTGAATAACACAAGGCCTAGTAAGATCGTTGTTTGTCCTCCTACTGTTTCCCCCTCCTTGTCTTGTCGCGCCTAGAAACACTTCTGTACAGGCGGGTTATAAATGCCTTATCATATCATACATTTATATATTTGTTTGCAGATCTTACTATGGTTTGTGCACTTTTCAGGCCACCCCCCCAAATGAGGACACCCCCTTAATTTCTTACCCCACTTAAAGCACTGTGTGGCACGCAAAAACAATTATAGATTTATTAAGGCTAATTACAAGATTAGGCCAGATCAAGAAAAATGCAATGTAAATGTTCAGTAAAAAGAGCAGGATGTCTTCTTTTTACTTATATTAAGTTGTTTAGGTTGCAAATCTCAGTCCAGATTTCTTCTCTGTTGTAGTCAATCAATTTGTAGTCATTCAAAGTCCTGAGGGTTTTAAGTGTCACTCAAACTTCTTTTTGTATCCCTTGTTAACCATCTCTGGTCCTTTGCTTCTCATCCTCAGTGCTGGTAGACTCCTCTTCTGGCATCGATTGCCCCAGGTGCAGCCAAAGGTTTGGCTTGGGCAAGGACAGAGGTTGAGGCACAGCAGTATTGTGCACAGCTCCAGAACGTCCACTAAGAAGCCAGTGGTGTAGTGGGTCTACAGGCTTTACTACTAGGCTCGCACCACCTTGCTGCCTCGATATTCTAGCACTGCTCCCCATACTGAATTTCCTCCATGATGGGTCACTATTCTCTCGTGATTAGGGTGGACTCTCTTGCATCTCCTCTCCTTATCTCTCTTCCTCCACCTCTTCATGGTCAGCCACATACTTGTACCACCACCCTTTTGAGGCTCGTCTTCTTTAGAGTTCAGGTGGGCTGGTCCTGACACCTCCTTCCTCTCTCAAATCTCTCTTTCACTTGCTACCTGATGTCTCCTTCTAAACTTCTTCCTCTATTTAAAATCTCATTTAACCTCTTCCATGTGTTTTATTCCAACCTCTCTCTTGTGTCAGTCTCCCCTCCAACCTCCAATTTTCTGTCTCCTTCTCCCTCATCTGTCCTTCGTCCATCAAGTGCCTCCTTTCCGGTCAACCTCAGCTTCTGAACAAAATGGAAATTAAACCCAAATCTTTATGAAATTCTGTTTGTTGCTTTAGAACACTAGATTCACCATTGAAGTTACACGCTTATGTTTTTGCGTCAAAACACATTTATACAAAGTATTATTCCTATATATGGGATTATCTTTAAAAAATATATGTTTCTTTGTTAAGTCTGTTAGAACTTGATGACATGAACTTTAATCTGCTTTGTGTTATGTAACTTTTTACTTTCTGTTGTCACCAGCTATATACTAACTATATAGAATGTTTCTTCAAAAACCTCCCTCTTTATAATTGCATTGTTTTTTTAATTAATTGCATAGATGCATTATAATGAGGCAGTATATACTTGACTCGATTGATTCTAGCCGCACTAGATAGTCTCTATTATACGAGGAATTTGATTGCCAACCATCACCCATTTCATTTAGTTGATGAATCGCTTCCAAATGATGGACTGGAATAGTAATCTGACAGGAGCTCTTTTTGTTCTTTGAGATAATGTTTCCCCACTTCCTGGTCGTGTAGGGCATTACCCTTCTGTGTTGGATGTTCTTCTGTCTCCAACCTCATCCTTCTGCCTCAATGCATCCATCACAGTTGACAACCAATCACCTCTGCCGCTCGATCCCCGACTCCTTTCATTCACACTACTCCCTGTGCACCCAAAGTTTTTATCAGGCCCTTGACCGTGCCCCCCTCCCCAGGTCTTTCCTCTTTGTAAGTGCTTACATATGTACTTGAGTATTAGTGTAGATTGTGGTTTGTTACCTGGGCGACCAAGATTCAATTAACCTGTTTGTACCTGGGAGCTGCTGCACTGTGTGGCTCTGTGCACCAATCCCTCTTTTAACAGAAGAGTTCCAGGTATGGTTCCCTTACCTGTGACTTTGTCACTGGCATCAGGTTGCTCCCATGGTATTTTCCAGCTGTGCTCCTGCATCAGTCGCATTCGACACTACTTGTAGTCAGAAGTTCAGTCAGATTTACACCTACTTTCCCCAGAAGCTCTGGTGGCTCTCTTTGGATGTGTATACGTTGGCCAGCAACAGGCCACTGGTCCTCCGCATAGGCAGGAAGACGTCTTAAAGTATGCATATCTTAAGGGGCAATTCCCTACCGCAGCCCGGGGAAGAGTTGGGGTGATCCATGGATCCCCTATGTAGCTCCTTCAGGACCTGGTCACCGTGACCACCTCACACACAAGCTGGGGACTTCACCACAAAGAGGCCGCCAGGTATTACTGAACCGGCAGCCATATTTGCCCATCGAATATGATGGGCAGTTCTGTTGTTCTCACAGAAAGACAGACCTTTTAGCAATCAGACAAACGTTGAAACCATACGGTAAAATGCCCTAAACACAATAAAGATTGAAAAACAATGCTGTGTACTTACAAATTATGCAAATGCATACAATTACAAAGTGCATTTCATCACATAATAATTAAAATCATGACAATAGGGGCGGAAGCATCCAATTCAACATATGCTGGGTTAAAATCATAGTCAATCTTTAATTCATTCAACTCCGTATCATAAGTAATTCATTAAAACTGCATAAGCAAAATTCCATTTAAGTTTGTAATAGGTTGCATTAATCAGTCTACTTAAAACTGCATCATAAGGGAGGCAACATTCTTCTCTAAAGGTGCCCTTATATCAACACTCATATACATTGTACTTGACTGGCTCATTGTCACTAGGAATGTATGGAAGTTAATCAGTGAGCGTTATGAGCCCTCTAAATTCAGATGGATCCAGCGGCTGGTAGTTTCAGACGCTTAGCTGCTTTGCTCCAGGCCATACTAAGGTAGCGGGCGCGACAGCAAAGATTGCACCTGCACATTCCATCTTCCTGCACAGTCATTCAGCAGCTTGCATGTCACTGATTTGATGATTTGTAAGACAGGGTGTTAGGTTTATCTGTCTGAATTCGAGGCTAGGCAGATGAATAACACTTTGGGGTAATATCTCCCTCTATTCAGTGCAGAAAGGGCATTATTGGGAGCCACCAGATGCATGTAAATGTCCCCAGGGGCAGGACACCTGCTCTTAATTTTGAAGAGTAAGGTACGAGTAAATGGATGTTTGACAAGATCCATATATTTTCCAATATCTATTTAACCTTTCATACAGAGATAACTTGTCAAAAGGGTGCTGTTTCCAGGCCTATCCAAAAGCAGGCGTAGATTCCATTCAAGTACCTCCGTTTCCAAGAGAGCCTTAGTGTTTTACTCTATCGCACTAGGAGTAATCCAGCGGCTCACCAGGCCCAGCTACTCACACAATGAATTTATATGGTGGCACCGCAGCAAGCTCTTGCTGTTCGGAGCATTTAATAAATCTAGGATCACTTCTCTATATTTACCAAGTGCTGGCGATGGTCAAAGAAAGAGTTCTCGTCTTCAGGATAAGATCACATCTTTGCCACTTAAGTTCTAGGTGTAATACAGTAGTAGGGGTTGATTTGGGTAGACATGCAAATCTTTTTGGAAGCCCGTTTTCATGGGTCACAAGTTGTGTCGTCCCCATGTGGACCCCAGATTTCTGCTTCATATACAGTAGCTTGTGTTGCCTGAAATTTATATAAGTCAATGTAGGCCCTTCCGCTCTCTGGCCGTGCTGTTGGGAGAAGCTTGAAGTCGCTTTTGAAAGAATGTTAACCTACCTATTGCCTTTTCCTTGCGCTTGTTCCTAGTCCCATCGCTAGAGAAACGCATGCCGACATAGTCAAGAGTTGCGACCTCCTCCCCTCGTTCCCATTCATTTCGAAATTAATGTTCCTACTGTTTGACTTCTTATTACTTGTGACCACCATAGTATTGGTCTTGGATATGTTAAGCTCAAGTCCTTTTGCTTGGCACATGGTGACACACTTGTCCACTAGCTTCTTTAACTACCTATTGCCTTGGACCATAAAACCGCATCATCTACCAACAGTAACACTGGTATTTTTTTGCTACCAGTAGCATCTGCGTGCGTGATGATTAACTGAGTTATAATGTCATTTATATAGGTACAACACAGTGTGGGGGTCAGCTCACAGCCTTGTCTAATCCCTTTCGCAACTTTAAACAGACTGGTGCGTTCAGCCTTCCATGCCCACTCCAACTGAGGCAGGAGCATAACCAGAAGATCACTTTTATAAGCTTGGTTTGTATTGCATAGTGTGATTAGCATTTTAGTAATCGCTCCTGGGAACTCCCTCAAATATGTTGTTTTTAAGTCAACACACTTCTGTTTTATTTAAGATGACATATTTTTGAAACGGCAGGAATAACCTGAAACTTTGGTCCAATGTATAATTGGTTTTTGAAATCCGACATGAGGTGTGTCACTCGAACCGTGCTTCTAGACGTGTCAGTACAAACAATACACAACCCTGCCTCTTGGCAGCTACTAAAAATAGAACCATTTCCCGCAATAGCTCCTTGTAGAAAATGTTAATCCGGGCCACACAGTCATTGAAGCATCCTTCTGGTGCCTCGGGTCAGTGTGATAATTACAGTGAGTCCTCGGGGATGACTGCGGATAAGGCGTGCATGCGGTGGCATCTCAGCTGGATGGTTCCAGTAACTTTATAAGACATGGCTCAGCAATGTCACAGTGTGATGTTAATGTACACACCTACTACATATAACACTGTGCAGCTAGCATACCAGTAACTGGTCTCCTTTTTCTGTCTTTTGAGAGTGCCTTGTTTCATTTCCATAACGCTTCCCTAGAAAGCGTTTATCTGAGCCATGGTTATTCGAGCAAATTCACTTCCAGACACTTTTGGCTAAGCAACTACATTGAGGAAATATTACAATCAGTGCCAACATGGCAAACATGCTCTTTCTTTCCTAGTTTGTTTCAACTTCAGAGAACAGAAATGTGCATAACACCAATTGACTTTGCTCTGCTTGGTAGGAGGTGCTTCTTTATTGCTGTGTTTCTACAGGACAGCCTTGTGCATTCCAGCACTAGAACCAGGACTTTGTCAAGGACAGCTTAAATACTCTCCTGAATCCCAAGGGTCATTCAAGGGTTTGTATTGCCATGTAACAAAGTATGCTGTTTAAGGTGTTTGTCGAGCAGCAATTGGCCAACTATTGGGCATCCCTCTCTCTCTCCTGTCCTCCCATTGGCTCCCACCACAGTAGTCCAGTCTTCCCTAACCAACCCCACTCTGCTTTCAGACTGAAGATCGGTTACCCCTACTATCTCAGGCTTACTCTAACTTCAGGTGAGACCCTGAAGCCCAAGGCCTTTGCTGCCTTACTCCCTCTGGAATTTTCTAAGATTGTTGCCTGATTTTAGATTGGATGGCTTCAGATTCTCGGGAGGATAGCTCAGGGCAACGTGCTCGCCTTGAAAGCAAGACGACACAGAGCAGCGCAGGTTTGATCCCCGGGTCCGCGCTTAGAAACCTCTGGGTATTAAGCGTGTAATAATTAACATACCATATCAGATTATGCCTGTATCAGATGCTCTGTCTTGATCTTGCTCCCACTCGTTTTCGTTCACTCCTCTTCCTGATCTTACAACTCTTTGCTCTCACTCCTGGTTTACTCCTACCCACCCCCCTTATCTCTCTGACCCCAAACCTCTGATCTTCCTGAGAGACTGCTTCTTCCAGTCCATCTCTCCACTATTTTCTTCCCCTTTCTCTGTCTCTCCGCATTTCTAATACTCTTCTTCATTGTCTGTTGCTCTCATCACCCCTATACTCTCCTCTCTCTCACCTCTATTCTCCACTCTCATCTTCTCTCTTCTCTCAGTCCCTCAACTTTTCCATCCTCTCTCACTCTCCCAATACTTACTCGCACTCTCCTACCCACAGCTTCACTTTCACTACTTGCTAACACTCTCTATCACATTCAGTAGCTCACCAGTATTAACACCCAGCACCGCCCCAGACTCCTAAGCATTCTGCTCGCCAGTCTGTCCTAACCTTGGTCTCTCGCTCCTCCACCATACCTCCTAAACTCATCTGAACACCTTTCAACTTGCCTTTCTCCCTCTGGTCTTTCATACCTGTGATTTCTTGTTTAAGTTAATTTCTATCTTCTCCATTGGTTCCACTTTCCCTCTGACTCTAGGGGCTAATCTGATCCTGTTTGCTTTCCCGGGGATGGGCCAGCACATTGGCCCAAATAACCTCCACTTAGCCCAGCCCCTTTTATTAGTGTGCCACTTCGTCTCCACGGTCTTTCCTGTCTGGTGTTTGCTCACTGCTTCGTCGGTGTACACTGTAGCAATGGACATGATCGTTTAAAGCTTTGGATTTCGCTGAGCGCTGGAGCTTCAGAGAGTACAAGGGAAACAATGACTTTTCCTCGTGGGTCACTGTGATTTCCAGGGGCCGCCCTGCATTGTGGACTTTTTGATCCTGAAATGTGATCAAGAGAATTTGGGCAAGCAACAGGTTTATAAAGTATTGATTGAGTGAAATGTTACCAAGAAACAACTCTAGGCACATGCAGAGGGCTCATGGACTAGGGCCCTATCAACTCCCTCATTCCACCTCTGGGGCAGGACCTGCTCTGGCGTGCCCTGGTAAGCCTCCTGCCCCATGCTGGGGTGTCCCTGCCCCCCCAACTCCCATAGGGTGACGTCGCTAAAATGCTTGGTGTAGCAGAAGTAACATCACACACCTGATGGCATCAGAGGAAATGGCATTCAACCCTGGTCACATCATCGTAAGTGATTTTATGAAGTCTTTTAAGTCAGTTTGTGTACCACCCTCTGTTGGAGGAGCTACAACCACTGGCCTTAATCAGGGCTAACACACCTGACAAGAAAGGGAAGCTAAACCTCTCATAAAGGTAAGTAACATGGACAGAGTGACAAGGCCTAAATCCCAGGTAATGGGAGCAGTTTGACACAAAGGTACAAGTAGTCCACACACATATCTCTAAAAAATACATTTTACTGATATACTAGGATTATATCAGCTTAAATAAGTACTTAAGGTATAATAAATAGTATTAAAAAGATAATCAGTATATTGTAAATAAAACAGAAACGGTCTTAAAGGACTCTCCTTACCCCACTGCCCGTATGTGGGTCCACAACTACAGTTGGGCGACCAACATACATTAACTGGGGTTGTGGAGTCCAACTACATATGGTAGGGCCTAGACCAGGGCTCAGGTACAAAAACATATAAGTAAGCGGTGTTAAGATGGATTCCTGAACTCTGACCTGGTGGACAGAGGTTCAGAAGGCCAGCCTAGTTTCTTGGAACAGGGTAACCTTCTGGACAAGCCAGACCAATCATGGTAGCTATGGTCTGTGGTGAAGACTAGGTCTCAGGAGGGGTGAGGGTGGCTGAAAAACCTCAATGAGCACACAGAACAAGGACACTTACAAATCACTCCCAGACAGGTGTATATATATCAAAAATATAAACACATGTATTACAAGGCCTTTGTAACTTCAACACACAGTAAAAGAATCACAGCAATACTACCAAACCAACACAACACTATCAATACAGGATATATACAAAACCAATGGGGTCTAAAGGGTTAAAAGCACGAAATATGTCCATAACCTAGAAGGGAAGGAAACAGGCAGTGCAGATAGTCTTTAGTCCCCTTCTGCATCAAACACCCACCTAACTAAGAGGCAGTCCAATCCCTAAGAAGAGAGGAGCCTAATGCTCAATAGTACATGCAATGCAAGCGCACGCGGTTGTTCCAATGGGCAAAACGGGGTCTCTTCAGGGGTCTCTAGCAGTTCAGGAAGGTAGGTGAGGTGATGAAGAATAAGTTCCCACTATTCGAGAAGGGTCTCCACTTGAGGGCAGAGTCGATTCCAAGAGTCGGGAATAGTTCCCTAGTTTGCACTAGCAGTGAAAGGAGAGGGGCCCCCAGGGGTCACTCATGCGTAAAAATGGATGGAGGTGCTAGGGACCACTGGCTAGGGTTGCAATTACTCATCGACCCCCGACGCACTCTGGACCAAACATCGCCAGTCGAGTCCACTTCGGTTGCAGGTTCAAATGCTGCAATATGACGTCTTCTGCGTCTTTCAGTTCCGAAGATACAGTGATGATTCCTAAATGGGACGGTGGTGATTTCTCTGCTCCTGATGGGTGGATCAGGCCAGTTTCACTGAAGCAGGCTTCAGGGCCAAGAGGGGTACAAATGCAGCGCACCTCCAAAGATTGTCACCACGGCTGGGCATCACAGTAAACGCGTATGCTCCGGTTCGGGTGCACTCGTCTCACTTCAGACCTGGGAATGCTAAGTGTACGAAATTTAGCGTGAGGGTGCTCTGAACACAAAACTAGCAGTATACCAAGTTTCAAGGGCCTCCTCGAAACGGCGGTGGAGACAGAGCAAAGAGCCTGTGTAAACTGGTTAGCCAACTCGTTGGCCCAGGGACACTTCCGAGAAAGCTTACTTGCAGGTTTTGATGAAGATGCCGAGAATAGTTGGTCCCACTATTCCATTGGGTCGAAGCGTGTTTGCCGACTTTCAAGGACGACCTGATGCAGAGGGGTCCCATGGGATGACGGCGGGCTCAGGGTGTCAAACCTTCCAGCGGGTCACCAGCGGTTCCTCGACTCGGCTTCTTAGTTTCAAGATACTTGTATCCAATCCTTCATTCAGTGAGAACTCCAGAGATCAATCTGCTATGGGTGTTTGGGGCCTCCTCTTATCCAGAGTCTCCTTCGTGCCAAAATGAAGAGGACCCAATGGGAGATCTGCTCACAAACACACACTTCATACGTGGACCAATCATGGACCACGGTGGTCCCAGGCATTCACAGCACTCCAGACTCTCTGGCACCCAGGATGTGTATTGGAACGAGACGGTCCAGCCCTCATCCTGGAGGCACCCACACAAGGCATGTAGGAGCCCGTGAAAGCTTGGCATTTCACTGGAAAATGCATGGCCAAATAAATACTGACCCAGGTTGGCTCGACCTGGGGAAGGTGAAGGGGCAAGATGGCCAAAGGACAGGACAAAGAACCTCGTGGCATGGCCATTTTGGAGCAAGGCCACCTATTCGTGCCAAACGCGATAATCGCAGTTTACCTGGTAGGAAATGGTTAAAATTATATGAAAAGATAAGCTGCCACCAGCCCTGTCCGTGACACATCTGCACATCTCTTAAAAAATCCTTCGGGAGTATCTAGGGCCTTTGGAAATGACTAAGAGACCCAGGTGTGCTGTGTTGGAAGACACATTTCACACTTGTTACATGTTGCAGAAAAGTTGCAACGGTGGAAAAGGACTAAGGGAAACAAAGTCTCCCAGTACTGACTATTTTAAGGGCACATCAGTTTCCCCATAAAAAGTATGCGAAAAGGCTGTGCTCCCCTGGCAAAATCAGACTAAGGTGTTTAAACAGCAGCAAACAGTTGGGGGGTTTCACAACTGGAGGGAAAATTACATATAAAATGAAATCTTTCCTTACACTCGCCCCTCCCAGACCAAGGACAGGGGGAATTAATCCACCCCTGGATGAGTCTCATGTTCAGTTTGGTTAAACATTCTGGACAACCCATCAGCATTGCTATGTTGGACACCTGGCCTTTTTTCAATAGTGAAGTCAAAGCCTTGTAGACTTATGGACCACCTGAACAGCTTTGGATTATCTCCCTTCATGTTCATTAGCCACTTTGAGGGCTTATGGTCAGTTTGCACAGTGAAGTGGGTCCCATAGAGGTCGGGCCTCAGCTTCCTTAGAGCCCACACAACAGAGAAACATTCTTTCTCTACTGTGAACCATCTGAGCTATGTGTCCTTAAGCTGGCGACTAATGAGGCCAATAAGGTGTTCTTTATCCTTCTAATCTACTTGTGATAGTACAGCTCCTATTCCAGTGTCAGAGGCATCTGTCTGCACAACAAAACGTATTTGGTAATCAGGGTCCCTGAGAACAGGGGCCTGGCAGAAGGAATATTTTAAGCCATTGAAGGCCTTCTTACACTCTTCAGACCAAGTTACCTTCTTGGGTTTCTTTGGAGTGGCGAGAGCAGACAGAGGGGCAGCTATGGTGCCATAATCTGCCATGAAATTTATATAGTACCCAGTGAGTCCTAAAAAGGCTCTCACTTGGGTCTGAGTAGTGGAGGTAGGCCAGTCTTGTACTGCTTGTACTTTACTGGGTAGATGCTGTATCCTCCCTCCACCTACTTCATGTCCAAGGTAGACCACTGAACCTTGTCCAGTCTGTCACTTACTGGCATTTATGGTCAAGTGTGCCTTCTGAAGAGCCTGCAACACAATCCTAAGGTGTTTCAGTGTTTCACATGGTCTTCCCAGGTGGCACTGAAAACTGCTATATCATCCAGATATACAAGGCAGAATTCATCCAAGCCACTGAACACATGATTCACAAGCCTCTGGAAAGTGGCAAGGGCATTCTTCAACTCAAAAGGCATTACCCTGAACTGGTAAAGACCCTCTGGTGTTGAGAAAGTGATCTTCTCCTTGGCATGTTCTGCAAGAGCTATTTGCCAATAGCCTGCAGTGAGGTCAAATGTGCTGAGGTATTTAGAGACACCCAGAGTATCCACCAGCTAATCTGTTCTAGGCAAGGGGTGTGCATCTGTCTTGGTGATAGCATTCAGAGCCCTGTAATCCACACAGAACCTCAACTCAGAGGTACCTGCCTTTGGAACCAAAACCACAGGGCTGGACCAAGGACTACTGGAGTGTTCAATCACCCCAAGATCCAACATTTTGTAGACCTCTGTCTTAATGTAAGACCTTACTTTGTCTGACATCCTGTATCCCCTACTTTTGGTAGGTACACTGTCTCCTGTGTCAATGTCATGTTTGCACCACGTTGTCAAACCAGGGGACTGTTAAAACAAAGGGGAACATTGCCTAAGCAAACTTCTCATCTCTCCTTGTTGATCAGAAGTCAGGTGAGGGGCCACTTGGACACCTTCAGTGGAGCTGTCTGAAGGACTGCTCTCGAACAGGTCAGAGAGAGGTTCTGACTTCTCTTTACTGAACCGGCAGCCATATTTGCCCATCGAATATGTTGGGCAGTTCTGTTGTTCTCACAGAAAGACAGACCCTTTAGCAATCAGACAAACGTTGAAACCATACGGTAAAATGCCCTACACGCAATAAAGATTGAAAAACAATGCTGTGTACTTACAAATTATGCAAATGCGTACAATTACAAAGTGCATTTCATCACATAATAATTAAAATCATGACAATAGGGGCGGAAGCATCCAATTCAACATATGCTGGGTTAAAATCATAGTCTATCTTTAATTCATTCAACTCCGTATCATAAGTAATTCATTAAAACTGCGTAAGCAAAATTCCATTTAAGTTTGTAATAGGTTGCATTAATTAGTCTACTTAAAACTGCATCATAAGGGAGGCAACATTCTTCTCTAAAAGTGCCCTTATATCAACACTCATATACATTGTACTTGACTGGCTCATTGTCACTAGGAATGTATGGAAGTTAATCAGTGAGCGTTATGAGCCCTCTAAATTCAGATGGATCCAGCGGCTGGTAGTTTCAGACGCTTAGCTGCTTTGCTCCAGGCCATACTAAGGTAGCGGGCGCCACAGCAAAGATTGCACCTGCACATTCCATCTTCCTGCACAGTCATTCAGCAGCTTGCATGTCACTGATTTGATGATTTGTAAGACAGGGTGTTAGGTTTATCTGTCTGAATTCGAGGCTAGGCAGATGAATAACACTTTGGGGTAATATCTCCCTCTATTCAGTGCAGAAAGGGCATTATTGGGAGCCACCAGATACATGTAAATGTCCCCAGGGGTAGGACACCTGCTTTTAATTTTGAAGAGTAAGGTACGAGTAAATGGATGTTTGACAAGATCCATATATTTTCCAATATCTATTTAACCTTTCATACATAGATAACTTGTCAAAAGGGTGCAGTTTCCAGGCCTATCCAAAAGCAGGCGTAGATTCCATTCAAGTACCTCCGTTTCCAAGAGAGCCTTAGTGTTTTACTCTATCGCACTAGGAGTAATCCAGCGGCTCACCAGGCCCAGCTACTCACACAATGAATTTATATGGTGGCACTGCAGCAAGCTCTTGCTGTTCGGAGCATTTCATAAATCTAGGATCACTTCTCTATATTTACCAAGTGCTGGCGATGGTCAAAGAAAGAGTTCTCGTCTTCAGGATAAGATCACATCTTTGCCACTTAAGTTCTAGGTGTAATACAGTAGTAGGGGTTGATTTGGGTAGACATGCAAATCTTTTTGGAAGCCCGTTTTCATGGGTCACAAGTTGTGTCGTCCCCATGTGGACCCCAGATTTCTGCTTCATATACAGTAGCTTGTGTTGCCTGAAATTTATATAAGTCAATGTAGGCCCTTCCGCTCTCTGGCCGTGCTGTTGGGAGAAGCTTGAAGTCGCTTTTGAAAGAATGTTAACCTACCTATTGCCTTTTCCTTGCGCTTGTTCCTAGTCCCATCGCTAGAGAAACGCATGCCGACATAGTCAAGAGTTGCGACCTCCTCCCCTCGTTCCCATTCATTTCGAAATTAATGTTCCTACTGTTTGACTTCTTATTACTTGTGACCACCGTAGTATTGGTCTTGGATATGTTAAGCTCAAGTCCTTTTGCTTGGCACATGGTGACACACTTGTCCACTAGCTTCTTGATCTACCTATTGTCTTGGACCATAAAACCGCATCATCTACCAACAGTACCACTGGTATTTTGTTGCTACCAGGAGCATCTGCGTGCGTGATGATTAACTGAGTTACAATGTCATTTATATAGGCACAACACAGTGTGGGGGTCAGCTCACAGCCTTGTCTAATCCTTTCGCAACTTTAAACAGACTGGTGCGTTCAGCCTTCCATGCCCACTCCAACTGAGGCAGGAGCATAACCAGAAGATCACTTTTATAAGCTTGGTTTGTATTGCATAGTGTGATTAGCATTTTAGTAATCGCTCCTGGGAACTCCCTCAAATATGTTGTTTTTAAGTCAACACACTTCTGTTTTATTTAAGATGACATATTTTTGAAACGGCAGGAATAACCTGAAACTTTGGTCCAATGTATAATTGGTTTTTGAAATCCCACATGAGGTGTGTCACTCGAACCGTGTTTCTAGACGTGTCAGTACAAACAATAGAACCATTTCCCGCAATAGCTCCTTGTAGAAAATGTTAATCCGGGCCACACAGTCATTGAAGCATCCTTCTGGTGCCTCGGGTCAGTGTGATAATTACAGTGAGTCCTCGGGGATGACTGCGGATAAGGCGTGCATGCAGTGGCATCTCAGCTGGATGGTTTCAGTAACTTTATAAGACATGGCTCAGCAATGTCACAGTGTGATGTTAATGTACACACCTACTACATATAACACTGTGCAGCTAGCATACCAGTAACTGGTCTCCTTTTTCTGTCTTTTGAGAGTGCCTTGTTTAATTTCCATAACGCTTCCCTAGAAAGCGCTTATCTGAGCCATGGTTATTCGAGCAAATTCACTTCCAGACACTTTTGGCTAAGCAACTACATTGAGGAAATATTACAATCAGTGCCAACATGGCAAACATGCTCTTTCTTTCCTAGTTTGTTTCAACTTCAGAGAACAGAAATGTGCATAACACCAATTGACTTTGCTCTGCTTGGTAGGAGGTGCTTCTTTATTGCTGTAACTCTACAGGACAGCCTTGTGCATTCCAGCACTAGAACCAGGACTTTGTCATGGACAGCTTAAATACTCTCCTGAATCCCAAGGGTCATTCAAGGGTTTGTATTGCCATGTAACAAAGTATGCTGTTTAAGGTGTTTGTCGAGCAGCAATTGGCCAACTATTGGGCATCCCTCTCTCTCTCCTGTCCTCCCATTGGCTCCCACCACAGTAGTCCAGTCTTCCCTAACCAACCCCACTCTGCTTTCAGACTGAAGATCGGTTACCCCTACTATCTCAGGCTTACTCTAACTTCAGGTGAGACCCTGAAGCCCAAGGCCTTTGCTGCCTTACTCCCTCTGGAATTTTCTAAGATTCTTGCCTGATTTTAGATTGGATGGCTTCAGATTCTCGGGAGGATAGTTCAGGGGCAACGTGCTCGCCTTGAAAGCAAAACGACACAGAGCAACGCAGGTTTGATCCCCGGGTCCGCGCTTAAAAACCTCTCGGTATTAAGCGTGTAATAATTAACATACCATATCAGATTATGCCTGTATCAGATGCTCTGTCTTGATCTTGCTCCCACTCGCTTTCGTTCACTCCTCTTCCTGATCTTACAACTCTTTGCTCTCACTCCTGGTTTACTTCTACCCACCCCCCCCTTATCTCTCTGACCCCAAACCTCTGATCTTCCTGAGAGACTGCTTCTTCCAGTCCATCTCTCCACTCTCTTCTTCCCCTTTCTCTGTCTCTCCGCATTTCTAATACTCTTCCTCATTGTCTGTTGCTCTCATCACCCCTATACTCTCCTCTCTCTCACCTCTATTCTCCACTCTCATCTTCTCTCAGTCCCTCCACTTTTCCATCCTCTCTCACTCTCCCAATACTTACTCGCACTCTCCTACCCACAGCTTCACTTTCACTACTTGCTAACACTCTCTATCACATTCAGTAGCACACCAGTATTAACATCCAGCACCGCCCCAGACTCCTAAGCATTCTGCTCGCCAGTCTGTCCTAACCTTGGTCTCTCGCTCCTCCACCATACCTCCTAAACTCATCTGAACACCTTTCAACTTGCCTTTCTCCCTCTGGTCTTTCATACCTGTGATTTCTTGTTTAAGTTAATTTCTATCTTCTCCATTGGTTCCACTTTCCCTCTGACTCTAGGGGCTAATCTGATCCTGTTTGCTTTCCCGGGGATGGGCCAGCACATTGGCCCAAATAACCTCCACTTAGCCCAGCCCCTTTTATTAGTGTGCCACTTCGCAAAGTCTCCACGGTCTTTCCTGTCTGGTGTTTGCTCATGTTCGTCGGTGTACACTGTAGCAATGGACATGATTGTTTAAAGCTTTGGGTTTCGCTGAGCGCTGGAGCTTCAGAGAGTACAAGGGAAACAATGACTTTTCCTCGTGGGTCACTGTGATTTCCAGGGGCCGCCCTGCATTGTGGAGTTTTTGATCCTGAAATGTAATCAAGAGAATTTGGGCAAGCAACAGGTTTATAAAGTATTGATTGAGTGAAATGTTACCAAGAAACAACTCTAGGCACATGCAGAGGGCTCATGGACTAGGGCCCTATCAACTCCCTCATTCCACCTCTGGGGCAGGACCTGCTCTGGCGTATGCCCTGGTAAGCCTCCTGCCCCATGCTGGGGTGTCCCTTCCCCCCCACCCCCATAGGGTGACGTCGCTAAAATGCTTGGTGTAGCAGAAGTAACATCACACACCTGATGGCATCAGAGGAAATGGCATTCAACCCTGGTCACATCATCGTAAGTGATTTTATGAAGTCTTTTAAGTCAGTTTGTGTACCACCCTCTGTTGGAGGAGCAACAACCACTGGCCTTAATCAGGGCTAACACACCTGACAAGAAAGGGAAGCTAAACCTCTCATAAAGGTAAGTAACATGGACAGAGTGACAAGGCCTAAATCCCAGGTAATGGGAGCAGTTTGACACAAAGGTACAAGTAGTCCACACACATATCTCTAAAAAATACATTTTACTGATATACTAGGATTATATCAGCTTAAATAAGTACTTAAGATATAATAAATAGTATTAAAAAGATAATCAATATATTGTAAATAAAACAGAAACGGTCTTAAAGGACTCTCCTTACCCCACTGCCCGTATGTGGGTCCACAACTACAGTTGGGCGACCAACATACATTAACTGGGGTTGTGGAGTCCAACTACATATGGTAGGGCCTAGACCAGGGCTCAGGTACAAAAACATATAAGTAAGCGGTGTTAAGATGGATTCCTGAACTCTGACCTGGTGGACAGAGGTTCAGAAGGCCAGCCTAGTTTCTTGGAACAGGGTAACCTTCTGGTCAAGCCAGACCAATCAAGGTAGCTATGGTCTGTGGTGAAGACTAGGTCTCAGGAGGGCGGAGGGTGGCTGAAAAACCTCAATGAGCACACAGAACAAGGACACTTACAAATCACTCCCAGACAGGTGTATATATATCAAAAATATAAACACATGTATTACAAGGCCTTTGTAACTTCAACACACAGTAAAATAATCACAGCAATACTACCAAACCAACACAACACTATCAATACAGGATATATACAAAACCAATGGGGTCTAAAGGGTTAAAAGCAAGAAATATGTCCATAACCTAGAAGGGAAGGAAACAGGCAGTGCAGATAGTCTTTAGTCCTCTTCTGCATCAAACACCCACCTAACTAAGAGGCAGTCCAATCCCTAAGAAGAGAGGAGCCTAATGCTCAATAGTACATGCAATGCAAGCGCACACGGTTGTTCGAATGGGCAAAACGGGGTCTCTTCAGGGGTCTCTAGCAGTTCAGGAAGGTAGGTGAGGTGATGAAGAATAAGTTCCCACTATTCGAGAAGGGTCTCCACTTGAGGGCAGAGTCGATTCCAAGAGTCGGGAATAGTTCCCTAGTTTGCACTAGCAGTGAAAGGAGAGGGGCCCCCAGGGCTCACTCATGCGTAAAAATGGATGGAGGTGCTAGGGGCCACCGGCTAGGGTTGCGATTACTCATCGACCCCCGGCACACTCTGGACCAAACATCGCCAGTCGAGTCCACTTCGGTTGCAGGTTCAAATGCTGCAATATGACGTCTTCTGCGTCTTTCAGTTCCGAAGATACAGTGATGATTCCTAAATGGGACGGTGGTGATTTCTCTGCTCCTGATGGGTGGATCAGGCCAGTTTCACTGCAGCAGGCTTCAGGGCCAAGAGGGGTACAAATGCAGCGCACCTCCAAAGATTGTCACCACGGCTGGGCAACACAGTAAACGCGTATGCTCCAGTTCGGGTGCACTCGTCTCACTTCAGACCTGGGAATGCCAAGTGTACGAAATTTAGCGTGAGGGTGCTCTGAACACAAAACTAGCAGTATACCAAGTTTCAAGGGCCTCTTCGAAAGGGCGGTGGAGACAGAGCAAAGAGCCTGTGTAAACTGGTTAGCCAACTGGTTGGCCCAGGGACACTTCCGAGAAAGCTTACTTGCAGGTTTTGATGAAGATGCCGAGAATAGTTGGTCCCACTATTCCAATGGGTCGAAGCGTCTTTGCCGACTTTCAAGGACGACCTGATGCAGAGGGGTCCCATGGGATGACGGCGGGCTCAGGGTGTCAAACCTTCCAGTGGGTCACCAGCGGTTCCTAGACTCGGCTTCTTAGTTTCAAGATACTTGTATCCAATCCTTCGTTCAGTGAGAACTCCAGAGATCAATCTGCTATGGGTGTTTGGGGCCTCCTCTTATCCAGAGTCTCCTTCGTGCCAAAATGAAGAGGACCCAATGGGAGATCTGCTCACAAACACACACTCCATATGTGGACCAATCATGGACCACGGTGGTCCCAGGCATTCACAGCACTCCAGACTCTCTGGCACCCAGGACGTGTATTGGAACGAGACGGTCTAGCCCTCATCCTGGAGGCACCCACACAAGGCATGTAGGAGCCCGTGAAAGCTTGGCATTTCACTGGAAAATGCATGGCCAAATAAGTACTGACCCAGGTTGGCTCGACCTGGGGAAGGTGAAGGGGCAAGATGGCCAAAGGACAGGACAAAGAACCTCGTGGCATGGCCATTTTGGAGCAAGGCCACCTATTCGTGCCAAACGCGATAATCGCAGTTTACCTGGTAGAAAATGGTTAAAATTATATGAAAAGATAAGCTGCCACCAGCCCTGTCCGTGACACATCTGCACATCTCTTAAAAAATCCTTTGAGAGTATCTAGGGCCTTTGGAAATGACTAAGAGACTCAAGTGTGCTGTATTGGAAGATACATTTCACACTTGTTACATGTTGCAGAAAAGTTGCAACGGTGGAAAAGGACTAAGGGAAACAAAGTCTCCCAGTACTGACTATTTTAAGGGCACGTCAGTTTCCCCATAAAAAGTATGCGAAAAGGCTGTGCTCCCCTGGCAAAATCAGACTAAGGTGTTTAAACAGCAGCAAACAGTTGGGGGGTTTCACAACTGGAGGGAAAATTACATATAAAATGAAATCCTTCCTTACACTTGCCCCTCCCAGACCAAGGACAGGGGGAATTAATCCACCCCTGGATGAGTCTCATGTTCAGTTTGGTTAAACATTCTGGACAACCCATCAGCATTGCTATGTTGGACACCTGGCCTATTTTCAATAGTGAAGTCAAAGCCTTGTAGACTTATTGACCACCTGAACAGCTTTGGATTATCTCCCTTCATGTTCATTAGCCACTTTAAGGGCTTATGGTCAGTTTGCACAGTGAAGTGGGTCCCATAGAGGTAGGGCCTCAGCTTCCTTAGAGCCCACACAACAGAGAAACATTCTTTCTCTACTGTGAACCATCTGAGCTATGTGTCCTTAAACTGGCGACTAATGAGGCCAATACGGTGTTCTTTACCCTTCTAATCTACTTGTGATAGTACAGCTCCTATTCCAGTGTCAGAGGCATCTTTCTGCACAACAAAACATATTTGGTAATCAGGGTCCCTGAGAACAGGGGCCTGGCAGAAGGAATATTTTAAGCCATTGAAGGCCTTCTTACACTCTTCAGACCACGTTACCTTCTTGGGTTTCTTTGGAGTGGCGAGAGCAGTCAGAGGGGCAGCTATGGTGCCATAATCTGCCATGAAATGTATATAGTACCCAGTGAGTCCTAAAAAGGCTCTCACTTGGGTCTGAGTAGTGGAGGTAGGCCAGTCTTGTACTGCTTGTACTTTACTGGGTAGATGCTGTATCCTCCCTCCACCTACTTCATGTCCAAGGTAGACCACTGAACCTTGTCCAGTCTGTCACTTACTGGCATTTATGGTCAAGTGTGCCTTCTGAAGAGCCTGCAACACAATCCTAAGGTGTTTCAGTGTTTCACATGGTCTTCCCAGGTGGCACTGAAAACTGCTATATCATCCAGATATACAAGGCAGAATTCATCCAAGCCACTCAACACATGATTCACAAGCCTCTGGAAAGTGGCAAGGGCATTCTTCAACTCAAAAGGCATTACCCTGAACTGGTAAAGACTCTCTGGTGTTGAGAAAGTGATCATCTCCTTGGCATGTTCTGCAAGAGCTATTTGCCAATAGCCTGCAGTGAGGTCAAATGTGCTGAGGTATTTAGAGACACCCAGAGTATCCACCAGCTAATCTGTTCTAGGCAAGGGGTGTGCATCTGTCTTGGTGATAGCATTCAGAGCCCTGTAATCCACACAGAACCTCAACTCAGAGGTACCTGCCTTTGGAACCAAAACCACAGGGCTGGACCAAGGACTACTGGAGTGTTCAATCACCCCAAGATCCAACATTTTGTTGACCTCTGTCTTAATGTAAGACCTTACTTTGTCTGACATCCTGTATCCCCTACCTTTGGTAGGTACACTGTCTCCTGTGTCAATGTCATGTTTGCACCAAGTTGTCAAACCAGGGGACTGTTAAAACAAAGGGGAACATTGACTAAGCAAACTTCTCATCTCTCCTTGTTGATCAGAAGTCAGGTGAGGGGCCACTTGGACACCTTCAGTGGAGCTGTCTGAAGGACTGCTCTGGAACAGGTCAGAGAGAGGTTCTGACTTCTCTTCCTCAACATCTGAAGCCAGCAGCAGTGCAGCGATGTCAACTCTCGGGATGAAAGCCTTCAGCCTATTTACATGGAACACTTTTGGAGCCTGACCGGCAATTCCATGGTCCACCAAATAGTTGACCTCACCCAGTGACTCCACCACTGTGTAAGGTCCTGACAATTTGTCCTGTAAAGCTCTTCGCCTTATAGGATTCATGATCAAGGTGTGCAATTGATGAGGGAAGCCTTCTAGTCATACCAATGTTTCATCAGTGCTTGCCCTGACTTCAGTTTCTCACTAGCCAGACCCATCAGGAGTACCATCCTTTTTCTGAGCCCTGCCACATAGTCCACTACATTGGTAGTAATGGGGGGAGTGGGCATCCCCCGTCCCTCCTTGACTATGGCCAAGGGTCCCCTTGCAGGGTGACCAAACAGAAGCTCGAAGGGACTGAAGCCAACACCCTCTGGTGGCACCCCTCTGTAGGCAAACAGTAAGCATGGTAACAAATGTCACATTTTCTTCTTTGGGATTCTTCAAGAACCCCAATCATGCTTTTCAAGGTCCTGTTAAACTTTTTGACTAGACCATTGGTTTGTCGATGGTATGCTGATAAGAATGTATAGGTGACACCACATTCCTTCCACATGGCAGGCATATACCTTGACATAAAGTTGCTGCCCCTATCAGACACAACTTCTGTAGGGAAGCCAACCCTAATAAATATGCCAACTAAAGCTTTTGCAACTGACTTGGCAGTCATAGTCTTCAATGGGATGGCCTCGGGATATCTGGTGGCATGGAGGACCAGCACCAGGATAAACCTATTGCCTGAGGTTGTCTGGGGGTCAAGGGGACAACAATGTCAATCCCTACCCTCTCAAACGGTACACCTACAACTGGGAGTGGTACCAGTGGAGGTTGGATTGTTGAGCCACTCTTACCAGATAACTGGCAGGTGGCATAACTCTTGCAGTGACTTTCTACTTGCACCTCCATCTTGGGCCAGTAGAAGTGCATGGCTAACCTTTGCTTGGTTCTCTTGATACCAAGGTGACCAGCAAGTGGCACATCATGTGCCAGCTGCAGGAGGAAGGGTCTTACAGCAAGAGGAACCACAACCTCCTATGGTCTCCTTCTGTAGACTCTGTAGGCTCACTGTACAGGAGCGCACCTTCCCAATAAATACTATGCTTCCCAGGAGGTTCTGCCTCAAGCTGGGAGCAGGCCTGTCTCCCTAGGCCTTCCAGAGATGGGCACTCACATTGGCCCTTACTGAATTCATCCCCGTCAGGACCACCTTCTACTAACAAGTCTTTTAGTTCAGGAGGGTCATTGGGGTCAAATACTTCAGGCAGCACCTACACCTTGTCAGATCCAGGTGTTTGACCAACTACCTCCACCTCAGTGGTAGATGAGTTAGGGGGAATATGGTCTTTCCCTCTTTTGTTTTGTTTTACTGCTTTAGCCTTGGGTTTCCCCTTTGGCTTGGGCACTGCAGTGGTCTTGGCCAGTGCTGCCCTTGTTTGAGACCTTGTGCAGGGTCTTTCTGCTGTATCTCCCACAGGCCCTAAAGCTCTGAGATCATTTCCCAGCAAGAACTTCTTTGGTACATCTGTCTAAATGCTCACTGGAATCCTGACTGCTGTGCCATTTATAGTAAGATTTACAGGTATAACTGGGAACTTGAGAGGTTGGCCATCAGCTAACTTAGTGGGTAACAGAGGAGCTCTGGCAACTTCCCCTGGGTCTACCAAGGTAGAATCCACTACAGTTCTGCTGCACCCACTATCCCTAAGGGCAGGAGTGTCTACTCCATTGATCAGCACACTGTCCTTAAAGTAGTGCTTGGTATTGTCTGGAATCCTAGCATAAGCCTATGAGACTTTAGGCTTCCAGGAACCCAGGGAAACTAAAACTACCTCAGAATCTATCCCACTGAGGAAGGAATCTGATGAGAAGGATGCCTCTGTAATTTCTTCTTCCTCATAGGAGAAGAAGGCCAGATTAGCAGAGTGGACCCCACGGTTTTGACCTTACATCTGGGGCTCCCCTTCTCATGATCACTTGCTCCACAAGCCACACAAGATCCACTGGCTATGTTGACATAGGGAGGCTTACTGTAACCAGAGTTCTGTTTTGGAGGATAACCTCCACTACCCCGTGAATTCTCTTGTGACCTACCCTTTTGGGAGAAAGTTTTATCAGATCCCCCACCCTCTTTATCTTTGGGCTTTGCCCCCTCCTCCTGCTTACCAGGATGAATCTTGTCCTTATGGGACACTCTATGTGACACCCACAAATCTGCTGCTATGGCTAGCTTCTTAGGTTCTAATTCATTTGAATCTGCCAAATGCTGCTTATGCTCAGGGGAACAAGATGCAAATATATGTTCAAGCATGACAAGACATATCATGCACTCAGAGGTGGAGACCTTATATCCTTCAACCCAGCCAGTCATGTTTTTTTAAGGAATAAGTTACATAAGACACCCAAGTACTTCCTACTTTCTTTTTGTACTCTCTGAATCTCTTCAAGTATTGGGCAGGAGTCTTTCCAAACTTTAAGATGAGAGTTTACTTCAACATTGCAAAGTCTGCTCTTTCCGCCTTTGACATTTCCATAATGGCACTGCAGCCAAAATGGGGTAGACGGCTGAGCAACCATGCAATCTTATCAGCATTGTCAACCTGTTGAACTTCACATGCATTCAGCCAGTCCATAATGTTATTCTTTTCATCATACACACTGGGCAGATCTTTAGGAAACTTTGGATGAGAGGAGGACCCAGACCCATGTCCAGATCCCTTGGATCCATTTGGAACTTGAAGCTTGGCCAGTTCCAACTGGTGATCCCTGTTCTTCTGTTTTTCTGCCTGCTCTATCTTCAGCTTAGCCATGGTAAATTCAAGCTCCTTCTGCCTAAACAGCAGCTCTTGCTTCTTGAATTCAAGCATGGCCTCAGCATCAGCATTGGCAGAGGAAACATTGGACATCACATCATCCACATGGGTCCCATGAATAAGTGCAGTTCTGCCAGTGAGAGCAGCCCCACCACCTTCTGCACTTTCATCAGAAGCTATGGCACCAAGTTGTGACTCTTGCCATTCCATGATTCTTTGGATCATCTCCATTGTTGTGCCTTGATCAGGTAACCCCCTCTCAGCACACATCTTTCTTAATGTTTCAGATTTAGAAGCATTTAAGGTTAACAAGGTACTTGCTTCAAGTATGTTAGGTAGGTATATGGCCTTTTACAGCTATGCTACAACAATTCACTATGTGTCCTGGGTAGGAATAACTTGAACTGCCTTCACTAGTGTGCAGCACTGGAAACCTTCAGTCCTATCCCACCACTGCCAACAATTTGTTAAGATGGATTTCTGAACTCTGACCTGGTGGGCAGAGGTTCAGAAGGCCAGCCTAGTTTCTTGGAACAGGGAAACCTTCTGGACAAGCCAGACAAAGCAAGGTAGCTACGGTCTGCGGTCAAGACTAGGTCTCAGGAGGGGTGAGGGTGACTGAAAGACCTCAATGAGCACACAGAGCAAGGACACTTACAAATCACTCCCAGGCAGGTGTATATATATATATATATATATATATATATATATATATATATATATATATATATATATATATATATATCAGAAATATAAACACATTTATTACAGGGCCTTTGTAACTTCAACACACAATAAAAGTTTCACAGCAATACTACCAAACCAACACAACAATATCAATACAAAATATATACAAGACCAATGGGTCTAAAGGGTTAAAGGCACAAAATATGTCCACAACCTAGCACCTAGAAGGGAAGGAAACTGGCAGTGCAGATAGTCTTTAGTCCCCTTCTGCATCAAATACACACCTAACTAAGAGGCAGTCCAATCCCTAAGAAGAGAGGAGCCTAATGTTCAATAGTACATGCAATGAAAGCGCACACGGTTATTCCAATGGGCAAAATGGGGTCCCTTCAGGGGTCTCTAGCAGTTCAGGAATGTGGGTGAGGCAATGAAGAATAAGTTACCACTATGCGAGGAGGGTCTGCACTTGAGGGCAGAGTAGATTCCAAGAGTCGGAATAGTTCCCGAGTTTGCACTAGCAGTGAAAGGAGAGGGGCCTCCAGGGGTCACTCATGCGTAAAAATGGATGGAGGTGCTAGGGGCCACCGGCTAGGGTTGCGATTACTCATCGACCGCCGGCGCACTCTGGACAAAACTTTGCCAGTCGAGTCCACTTTGGTTGCAGGTTTAAATGCAGCAATATGACTGCTGTGAACACAGGGGGCCAAACCTTCCAGTGGGCCACCAGCAGTTCCTCAACTCTGCTTTTTAGTTTCAGGATACTTGGATCCAATCCTTTGTTCAGCAAGAACTCCAGAGATCGATCTGGTATGGGTGTTTTGGGCCTCCTCTTATCAAGAGTCTCCTTCGTGCCAAAACGAAGAGGACCCAATGGGAGATCTGCTCACAAGCACACACTCCATACGTGGACCAATCATGGACCAAGGTGGTCCCAGACATTCACAGCACTCCAGACTCTTTGGCACCCAAGATGTGTATTGGAACTAGACGGTCGAACCCACACCCTGGAGACACGCACACAAGGCATGCAGGAGCCCGCAAAAGCTTGGCATTTCATGGGAAAATGCATGACCAAATAAGGACTGATCCGGGTCGGCTTGACCTGGGGAAGATGGGGAAGGTGGGAACGGTGAAGGGGCAAGATGACCGAAGGCCAGGACAAAGAACCTTGTGGCATGGCCATTTGGAGCCAGGCCACCAATTTGTTCCAAACGCGGTAATCACGGTTTACCTGGAAGGAAAGGGTTACAATTATATGAAAAGATAAGCTGCCACCAGCCCTGTCCATGACACATCTGCACATCTCCTAAAAAATCCTTCGAGAGTATCTACTGTATTGGAAGATACATTGCACACTTTTTAAATGTTGCAGAAAAGTTGCAACAGTGGAAAAGGAATAAGGGAAACAAAGTCTCCAAGTACTGACTGTCTTAAGGGCATGTCAGTTTCCCCATAAAAAGTTAGCTAAAAGCCCAGAGGAGTGCAGCAGAAGGATGCACTCCCCTGGCAAAGTCAGACTAAGGTGTTTAAACAGCAGCAAAATGTTGGGGGGTTTCACAACTGGAGGGAAAATTACATATGAAAACTTTCCTTACAAGGGGTAGATAGGAAAGGGACCTATATATTTTTAACCAGCAGGAAAAACATCGTCAAACAATCTCTGAGGCCTACACCAACATTCCAGATTCGTTTTTTCCCTCCATGGCATGTTATTAAAAAATAATCCAAATGCATGCATGCTAATCCATCATAGTCATAGAGGTTAGTAAACATTTCCAAATTATAGCCAAAGGCTTCCAATAATTAAGAATACAGCAACAGTTACATTAGCATTAAGCTTCAGGGATACATTTTTAGACAGTCACCAAAAATGTGTTACAGAGTAAATAAATGGCCCTATTGGAGAAATGCAGCTCATGACTTTAAAATAGCATTCAAAATCAGAGGTCAGTTCTAACATTCCATTTCCTGGTCCAAGCTCACTGAACCCCTTGGATACCTTTCCAGGGGAAGGTAGGTAAACCCAGAGTCAATTTAGAAGAGTTCCAGGACAGGTAAAAAGTTCAATAGGAATCAATGGGAAGAAAGTCAATGATCTATCTGCTCTAATGGAGATAAGTCAGATGTACCCCCACAGGTGTGGATTCTGAGGCAAACAACCACAGGAAAGACCAATAGAGAGTCCAAACAAATATCCAGAGGTCAATGGATTAACAGGAGTCATATAGGAGGATGCAGCACAACAGGAGCAGAGCAGGAGGACCCCCAATCGAAGTCTGTAGGAAATGTGTTTGAGACTCACCTCCAAAGAATCTCCACCCCGGAACAGAGGGACCCTTGAGTGTGAGTGTCATGAATAATTGTCCACTCCATGACCCAAAGGTATTTATACTCATGTTACCCAGTTTTGTGCAAAATGGGTCCAGCACAGTGAAGAAACCCAGTAAGTACATGACTTCTTTTCCAGTTGCAGTTTGCAGGATGCAGTGTAAAGGGGCTTGCACCACGAACCAATGATTTATTTATTTAATTGTTTTTTATAATGTGCCTAGTACGGTACCTGAGTTTGGTTTGTAAGCACAGATCCGAGATTCGAACCTCTGTTGCTCTGCGTGGTCTTGCTTCCAAGACCAGCGCGTTGCCCCTGTGCTATTTTCCATTGACTCAGAGGATCTGGAAAAGGAATAAAGCATCTTGCTACAGCAGCAACCTTTAAGCCTGAAGTGAACATTTCTGCGAGGAAGACATAGGGAAGGTGAGGAACCCGTGACATTGGATCCCGCAGGCTCATTGGACAATGTAGGCAGTTCAGCAGAAAATAGTCCCACGACAAGGACAATCGCTCGAGTCATCCTCAGATATCCTAAGCAGATGATCAGTTGGGGTTGCTCAGTACCCTTCTGGACCATGGGAGGGACCCAAAGCCAAGTGAATGATACTGGAAGGAGACGGCAGGATGCAGCGGTAAACAACTCAGAAAAGGATTCCAGCCTGAAAGGTTTGACCGAACAGATATGGGAAGGCAGTATGTGTCTTCAAGAATCCCGGACTGACCCTTCAGATACAAACAACCCAAACCTTCTTCCAAGCAGCAGAGCGAGAAGCAAAGACGGAAGCTGGGCCTCGCCAGGTGTTTAAGTCCAACCAAAATAGGCCTGCCAAAGGCCAGCCTACCAGTAACTAGATGGTTCTGGGGGCACATGTTCAGTTGACCAGCCACTCCGGTTGGTCAGTAGCACTGTCACCTATTCAAACCCACCCCCACATGAAAGGCGAAGGAGACCTCAAGGTCTTCGATTGGCCAAGACCAGTTTAAACCAATATGGAGGCTGCCATTGTGAGGTCACAAAGGGCCTACATGGCTAGAATGGCCATTTTAAGGCCACTTTGTGGTTGAACAAAGGAAGCCCTAAACTGCAAAATGGCAGAGAGCAGGATTTAAAATAAATGCACTGGTACCTCAAAGGCTACTAAAAAGTTATATTGAGTTACCAATGCTGTAAAATGGCTTGCACCCCTGGAAAAGCAACAACTAAAGAATAGCTGCCACCAACCTACTTCATAACACCAGTATATGGTGATATAAACAACCTAGAGCAACATGTGGTGCCTGAGTGTCACACCTGGGCATGGGTGCCTTATGCCAGCTATAGCCTCACATTCCAAGTAGTCGTCATATGCAAGTAACCACATCACATGTTCAGGTGCTGCCATCATATAGGAAGTGCAGCTTCCAGTAGTCAAAGAGTTTATGCCCACAATATAATCACATACCAGGTACTGCCTCATATGTCCACGTACTGCCATCACATAGCTGCCTCAAAAGCCTACAGACTGCCATCCTATGCCACATATAGCCAGGTGATACTAATATGGGCAACATATGAAAAGTAAAGACGTACACCTAATGATGTTGCCATTATATGGCAAATGCAGCCTCAAATGACCAAGTTATGCCAACTTGTGCAAGGTGATACCTCATTTATCAGGTGTAGTCATCATGTGCACGGTACACATTCAACCACAGGCCATGTAGTGCAACTATGTTCAAATATATACACTCCTCACAACAAATCAAGTAGTGCCCCGACATATGAACCATTAAACAAACTAAACTTGGAATCAATAATATAGATAAACAGCCAAAGATGCAGGTTAGCATATATTATAATTTACAGAGAGGTAATACTGGCTAAAGGCTCTATACTTATTTAAACACTCAAATATGATCTATAGTAATCTGATAATGTGGTATTGGTCAGCACAACAATCCTTCTTTTATTATACTTACATGCAAATATTTGTAATATTGTTGAAAACTGCAAACAACATTTAAATTAAGTCGCATAGAACAGGCACTGGTTAGGGCTCCTCTGAGTATCACCAATTCGGCTGAGGGACTCCTTCAAATGTTTCCCTTGATGTCTGTTAACTTAACACTTAATGACTTGACTGTCACACTATCTGTACAATTTAGAGTCAGATTTGTGGTAAGTTGCTGTTAGGCAATGACCTAAAACACTAAAACAGTTAGGTCTTATCCACGACAAAGCAGACCCTCCAAGGACAAGGTTTTGTACAAGGAGGCCCTGGCTTTAAACAGCCTAATCCAAAGGGAAAACCCAATGCCAAGAAGGGTACAAAGAGTTATGTCCCTTCAGCATCACCAGATGAGGGTGTTGTGCATAACACAACTCCTGAGGAGATACTAGGGGAGAGTAACCCTTCTCTAGAAGATCTTAGTTTCAGCAGCCTTTTTGATTTACAAAAATGATTTGCTGAAGGAGGACCTTTAAGGTAGATTTTGCTAGGGGTCAAAGGCAGTGTTCCTCCCTTTATGGCCTAAGATGTCAGACCTGTGCCCAGATGGACAGTGAGCCTCCTCAGAATCATAGGATTTTTAAGAAGTTGGGCTTCTGCACAGAATCCATAGAGACCACAATCAGAGACCACATAAGGTTGGTGGTGCTTCAGGAAGTGGAGATCTTCCTACCACAGCTGGATCATGAGTTTCCCATTCAGATCCTCTTGATATCAAGGAGACTAAGAAGCGTTTATCCTTATATTTCCACTGAGCCAAGACGGCTGACCACGTGGAAAGCCACTGTAGAAATTGTGCCACTTGTTAGCTATCTAGCTTGTCTAGTAACAAGATTCAGGGACCTTTGTTACCACTCCCTTTTGTAAGAATGCCTTCTGAGAGGGTAGGTATTGACATATGGGTCCCGTTCGTTGATCCAGGAAATAGATTTATGTTGGTGTCAGTTGGTAGTTTGACCAGTACTGGATTTCCCAGCATAGATGTGTCTTATAAGGGGGACAGACTTCATAACTAACTACATGAAGGCAATGTGGAACTAGTGTGTTGTGACATATAGGTTTCCGACCGGCTTCATCTTCAAACCTATTGGGCTGGTGGAATGGTTTAACCAAATCTTTAAGGGTATGAGTGTTTTGGAAGAACCTCTAGGACGCCCATGGCAATCCTCTTCTAGTGCTAGTGTACTGTTAGTCATCCTTGCTTGGTATGAGAATGTTTGTGAGTGAATGACTGAAAGCTCACTGAACGTTTCATGAGTGATACTGTGTGAGTGTTCTGACTGTGTCAGTTTGGATCTGAGCTGGCATGCTTGAAAATGGCCAGTGAGTGTGCTCCTGTCTACATGTCAGCTATAAGAGAAACTGGAACCGGTAACATATTGTTCAATAAGGTTACATCTTCCTTGGCTGCTAGCACCCTGCCAGTTCCTGCTGTGGATGACCTGGGAGGTCCCTGATCAATGTAGAACAATGACAAAAAGCCCACTCCTCCACAGACACCAGTGTGCTCTGGAGGGGGGCACAGCCAGGAAAGCACCCCCCCCCCCTTCACAACGCTTTCTATTCATCCACAGGTACATTATTAATATTGCTGCATGGAAAATGGTCTCAATATTCCTTTCCAGTGCAGCCACCCTCGCCACTTCTTTGACTTCTGAATAAGGGTTGGTAAAGCCCCCCCATTAGGCCATATACTAACATAGCAAGGATTCCATGTATCAACATCGTAGACTGAGCCTCATTTATTGACGGTACCGAGTTGAACATTGTAGCTGGCATGATCCATGTGGCGCTGTATGGGCCTGTTTATTACAAATGGATATGAAGGGGATCCCTTCCTTGCCATGCAAGCATGTCGGGCAGGGTTTAATTTCCATTGTGAACACAGCTTATTATGCACGCATGGTACGTGGTGTTCGCAATTGCATTCATACACTGCCCGATGTGCGAGCAATGGTGGTGCAGGGTTTAATTGTAATCGTACACGCTGCCTGCCATGTAAACATGTAAACCTGTACAATAGATCCCTATGGGGCCTGCCTGCTTTATGCTGGTGCATGAGGCTGGCAGACACCATAGGGATCTCCAAAATGTGCGCCGGCATGAAAATCTATGCCGTCACAAATGCTGGAGTGTTTGTACGGCGGAGAGGAAGGAAGGCAGTGGAAACACAAGTTGCATTCCACCCCTCCTCTCCACCATACAAATGAAGGAAAATGTGGTGTGACATTAAAGGGATAGTTCACTCTAAAATTTTATTGGCTAAAAAGATGGTCCATAATCAAAAATATAAATAAAAAATGTTTTTAAACAAAGTTCCTATGTAAAATGTTGAGCAAATGAGGCTCAAACTCAAAAAATGTCAAGCCCTAGAAGGCATCCATTTTGTGAAATGCATGAGCCTCCTGTGCTTGTGTTAAGCTGTGCCCTCGCAGCACTAACGAATCAAAAGTCAGCAAGCTGTAATAAACATAAGCTACCTGTAGGTGGCTTTTGCTTCATTATTGCTGCAGAGCAGAGAATGCAGGCAGGAAGGCTGCATGCCGGGAAGTGATTTTTAATTTGTTTTTCTTATAAAATCATGGCAATTATAAATACAACTGTGTTGTATTTATGATTGCCGCGGTTTTCTTTCTAAGTTTCCCGGGAGCCAGTGAACCTTAAAAAGGAAACCACCGCAATTATAAATACAACTGCATTACATTTATGACTGCATCGGCTTTCACTTTGAGTCTCCTGGTCTCCCCCGAGCCGGGGGAGCCCGGGAGACTCAAACCAAAAGTACCAGCATTTATAAATACAATATTGTTGTATTTATAAATGCTGTGGTTTTCTTTGTAAGTTTCCCGGGCTCCTCCGGCCCGGGGGATCCTGGGAAACTTAAAAAGAAAACCCTGGCATTTATAAATACAACGGGGCTGTATTTATGATTGCCATGGTTTTCTTTCTAAGTTTCCTGGGCTCATCCGTCTCGGGGGATCCCGGGAAACGTAAAAAGAAAACTACGCAATTATAACTACAACCGCATTGTATTTATGACTGCAGCGACTTTCGCTTTGCGTCTCCCGGTCTTCCCCGAGCCGGGGGAGCCTGGTAGACTCAAAGCAAAAGTACCGGCATTTATAAATACAACGTTGCTGTATTTATAAATGCTGTGGTTTGCTTTTTAAGTTTCTGTGCTTCTCCGAGCCGGGGGAGCCCGGGAGACTCAAAGCAAAAGTACTGGCATTTATAAATACAATGTTGTTGTATTTATAAATGCTGTGGTTTTCTTTTTAAGTTTCCCAGGCTCCTTCGGTGTGGAGGAGCCCGGGAAACTTAAAAAGAAAACCATAGCATATATAAATACAACCAACCACATTGTACTTATGATTGCAGTGGCTTCAGCTTTGAGTCTCCAGGGCTCCCCCGGCCCGTGGGAGCCCGTGAGACTCAAAGCTGAAACCACCGCAATCATAAATAAAACGTTGTTGTATTAATGATTTCCGTGGTTTTCTAACCACAGCAATCATAAATAAAACAACGTTGTATTTATAATTGCTGCACCTTTTCTTGTAGGCAAGTACGGGCAATTATGAATTTGATTTTACATTTTCTGTGCTTCCCTGGGCTTGGGGAGCACAGAAAACATAAAATGAAAGTGAAGGCAGCCTCCTCTCCATGTTAAGCTCTGCTCTGGCTGCGGTAAGCAAATGCTCCCAGTAGGGGGCTTTTGCTGCTTGATTAGTGGGGCCCGAGCAGAGCTTAACATGCACAGAGGAGGCTGCTTGAAATCACAAAATGGATGCCCACATGTAAACACTTTGAGCCTCATTTGCTTAAAATTGTACATGGGAACTTTCTTTAAAAATATGTTTTACATATATTTTTGATTATTGCCCATCTTTTGGGACAATACAATTTTTGAGCGCACTATCCCTTTAATGGAATATGTTAAAGTGAAATGGGGCATGCCAAAAATTGACTAGGAGGCAGTTACGTGGCAGTGAAAACATAACGGTTCTCTGCTGCCAAATGGCTCATTTTCATAAAATGAGCTCGACTGTGATTTAGGAAATTCTGCATATCCCTTCCATTTGTTGGGCTATCCTACTGGTTTCGCTTATCAGAAGGCCCATGCTTATGAGGTAGCAGTTAAAAGTAAATGGTGCATTTCGCCCATTTGGAAGAATGTATTCAGCCCTTCTATTTTGGGTAGTTGTCCTGTTGCATAACTGCTTCATGTGGTGGTCCACTACCATGCTATTCTACCCACTGCTAATCTCTACATGCATTTTAATGAGTTATGTGTTATGTCTTTAACTGCTGAATTTTGGGGGGCAAAGTTGCAAAAAGGTAGCCTTTTACATTCAATGTCATCTTTTCTTTATGAGTGCCGCTTTTCATCTGAGCCGAGTCTTTAGTATGCTCAAGCCTACCTTTTTGCATGTTGTGTTCCACGAAAAATGTGAATTGCTCTGCGCTGCATAAGTGTTAATAAAAAAAGCAGCCTAGCCTGTATGAAAGGCATAAATGCCTTGCGTAAGGCTATTACGCCTTTCATTCATGTCACACCACATTTTTATGGATTTGTATTCCAGCATTTGCGCTAGCATGCCTTTTCATGCCAGGGGCATATGGTGGGGATTCCTATGGAGTCTGCTGGCCTTTTACACCAGCAAAAAGCAGGTGGACCCCATGGGCATCCATTATAAACACTGCATGCTGTGCGTACATGGCAGGCAGCGTTTACTTCATTTGCATAGTAGAGTGTAAAGGTTCAGGGCAAAAGGTGGCATACCCGCTAGTGCACCATATTTTGCTGTGCACTTTTGCTCTCCTCTGTGCAAGTAATGAACATTTGGTGGCAAGATCATATTTACGTTGCAGTGCAATTATAACTGATCCCCGCCGTAAATATATGGGTGACACGAATATGAGCCCCTATGAGTTTTTTGCAATATTATTTCTAAAGTACACTGGCAGTACTTCTCCAGGGTTCTCCCTCTTAGTAACTGCTATCTGGACATGGCTGCATTGCAATTAG
Source organism: Ambystoma mexicanum (assembly GCF_040938575.1). Classification (NCBI taxonomy): domain Eukaryota; kingdom Metazoa; phylum Chordata; class Amphibia; order Caudata; family Ambystomatidae; genus Ambystoma; species Ambystoma mexicanum. The sequence continues at coordinate 818,067,874 of NC_090922.1, forward strand.
CATTGGAGACCACCATGCATGGCTGGCAACCAGAATTGGCTCTGGAAATATTTTTTCTATGTGACATCATATGCTTAGTGAGTGAACAAACACAACACCTTCAACAACGGTTTGTGGAGCTTCTCTCCTAAAACAATTTGGAAAAATGTATCAATTTAGTGAATTTTAAAGCACGTGTCTAACATGGGAATTAAAAAGTCATCTAACAAAGCAAAACAAAAATTGGCAATGCCAACAGTAGGCATGGGAAATACATTTGCCAGCCACTCCCGCAGTAGTATAAACGGGCAATCGATGGTAGCAGCTGCAAAATGGTGCGAGTACCTGGGCATATAATAGCAGAGCCTGGCAAATGCCTAATACAGTAGGCATGGGAAATACATTTGCCAGCCACTCCCGCAGTAGTATAAACGGGCAATCGATGGTAGCAGCTGCAAAATGGTGCGAGTACCTGGGCATATAATAGCAGAGCCTGGCAAATGCCTAATACGTTTATAAAAGCCAAAATGGTTGGTTTTGTCAATGCTTGTTTTTAACAGGACTTCTATGAAGGACATGCATAATGTGTATAAAGCCAGAGGCTGAAGGAAGACCTGGTTAACATTTTTATTACAGCTGTAGCGCATGCTTTGAAAAATCACTGTCAGGCACTACTAGCACAAAGTGTGATGTAAGGCTTGAAAAACCTCCTTTGGGAGATGTCAGAAGGATGTGTTTTAGGTCGGGGGGAGGGTAAGAAGTGGGTGGAATGGCCATAGGGTTTTCCATGGCCATGAGCGGTCAATGGGTGGGCAAATAACCAAACAACACCTGTAAGCTTTGTGTCGCTCCACAGATGCCATTTATTTCTAGCTCTACGCTCATGCAATACATTTTTAGATGCCACCTAATAGCCAAAACTAAAACTGACAAATGACTTACTTCAAAGGGCTCTATGGGATGAGCAATCATGGAATGAAAGGGGCGGGGTTACTGGCATAGCAGGTAAGAGGAGCAGAAATGTAGGCAGCATCAATTTTACTCGGCTGAGTCAGCATTTAAGAATGTCCAAAGGTCACTTCAAAGAGTTAAAGGAGAGGAGTGAACAGAGGGCATTCGAGAATCTGTGGCTCGGGGTGTATTTCCGATTTGTATCTGTACCCAGAATATTTGGAGACATACATTGTCATTGTATGTGTTCTGCAGGAATATTATCCTCACACTGAGGGTGCATTGTCCATATAGAGGGAGGAGAGGGGAACATGAATAGGCTTTGCAGACTGTCCTGGGGTTCTGACAGATCTTCTAAGGAACAAACCATTGGGCTAAATAATCTACAACTGCATTTAATATGTCCATTTGTGGTCATTTTTCTGTTTCAATTTCTTCCTGGGACCTAACGCATCGTCTATGATGTTTAGGTCAGGGTTTGGAGAAGGGGTTTCACACCCTTCCTTCACCAGGGACACACGGCCTCGAATGGGACGGGACACAATAACTCCAAAAGACTATAATAAAGCCCCTCTTGAAGGAATTTGTTATTCAGTGAGAAGGGAGCACCAAGGTAAGCCACAGCAGAAATCGGCAGGGAGCCAACAGGTAAGTAAGATGAATATGTGTTGTACAATTTGTCACACGCTGTAGATCAAATGTCGACAGGAGTAGCATGACAGGCCCTCCTCATGCATGCCAACTCAGGTCCCAACTGACACACCCAAAACCCTGATGCATCATCAACCGTCCAACAGTCACTGAGCTGTCAATCGTTCACAGTCACCAACATGCTCACATCAATCAAGGATGACCAGCAAGACACAAGCCCTAGAAGACAGCAGACACAGACATGACTCAGAACAAGACACAACACTCCTCCTTCCCTTCATATACTTTTTCGAAACCAGACACAACACCTCCTGCCCTGTATAATGCCATAAATCCGAGGAGGGCCTCTCTCCCTTTTGGAGTACTAGAGGGTGCATCATCATACTCGGCAGATGGAAGCCTTGGAACACTCCCCTGTGGACAACACCTTCGAGTAACTATGTTCCCAACCATAATGTTTCTGCTACTTGGGATCACGTTGGTGTGCTGGCAATCCCACAACCATAAGAAAACACAACAGAATACTGGCAATACACCAACTCCAATCACATAAGAGACCAGCCTTTGAGTACCTGCGGTCGCATTTACATGACAGCATGGCAGCACATATGCGCTATGCTTGAGTACTCCTTACAGTACTGGGGAACCTTGAGGCATAGTGCACCACCTGTGCTTGGGCACGCCGAGGGGAGAGCTGTCTTGGAGTAGCTGCAGATCCCACCAGAACCAAAATGAAAAACCAGGTGGATGACAGTGAGAGAACATGCATTGCTGTACCACGGTGTCTCCAGTGGTGCACTGAATAACAGGGAAATCTGGAGATTTTCCAGTAGGCCTCTGCACAACGGCCCACTTTTCTGTGTATTCTCTGCATTTTTTACATAGCTTCATGACACATGCACACACACAATGATGATGTTGAAAAAAACATAGTGAATTCTGTGTATCCTACAGTGGCTGTGATTCACAGGGTTATGTTTGTTTCCTTGATATTCTTCATCACCTTGAGGGCAGGTAGTAGGAGATGGCCAGTAGCAGTGTGTGGGTGTACCATTAGGTACACCCTATATGTGGAGTCCTGCAAATAGTGTTGTCATCCTCCGAAAGGTTCTGACTTGCCAAGGGGGGTGGTCTCCATTTCAGCTTCCTTCTGATAGAGGAGGGATACTTAAGATTTCATATGGTGGATGCGACAGGTAACCAGTATTGTTTCACAAGTACTGGAACCATCTCGGGGTGCATGGGAATGGTGGATTAATTAATGGATGTGCATCCACAGTCATATGAGTCCACTGAAAAGATATCTTGGAATTCCAGGAAGTCCTGTTTTAGCTTTTGTCTTTGCTCCTCTGTCTCACAGGCATCAGCAAAATGGATCCTTTCCTCAACCATCTGCTTGAAACCTGGAAAGACCTCAGGCTTGGCAATTTCAGCGGTATCCTCCAATTGGGCGGAGAGATCTCTTTTGATGGGTTGACATGCACAGGGGAGTCCAGGTACTGGTCCTTGACTCTGAACATTACCTCCTCCCTCCTAATGTCGAAACAATCATTTGGGATTGGTCCCATGATTTCCATACCTAAATCAATAGAATAATGTTGGGCATCAACCACCATTCCAATAAAGGTGTCTACGCCCAAAGTGATACTTCGAGGGTCGCTGTTATCCACCAATATACAAATGGTATTGTGTTCTAGGTCTACTAGAGGTGTTGGATTTAAATATAAACCTTGTTGGAGATGGGAATTTAGATTTATATATGCATCCTGATGTTTGAGTTTCTGTCCTCGCTTAATTTTTAGGGTAAGAGTAAATTGTTGCACCTGTCCTGGGATGGTAACCTCTTCCCGCACTTCAACCTCGTAGGGCAGCAATTGAGCTGACTGGAATGATTTTTCAATGTTGTCAGAGCCCGTGGGGTTACTCCCCAGTCGGGACCAGGCTTAATTATTAATTAGGTTCAAATTGATTGCAAATCAGTTGAGAATGTCACTTCCCAGATAAAAGGCAGAAGGAACATCTCTCACGACTCAACAATTATGGTCTATGCATTTGTTGCCAATGGACATTTTTAGCATACACCTGCTAGGCAGGAGATGTTTGGAATTTGGGGTTTCCTGACCTAATTCCCATTTATCAATCAATTTAAATGTGGGAACGGTCTGATCTTTTGTGAGTTTCCCGAATAATTCTTCTCTAATGAAGTTCCTTCCATTATTCAGGCATACTCTGGCAAGCACTGGTTCCTCCCCCCCATTAACCTGAATGGGGAAAAACAACTGCTTGCCCTTTTTCTGAATGTCTGTCAGACTTTAAGTGGGCTCTTCCTTTTCTGGTTTCACTGGTTTCTTCTGATTTTGGGCTGGTGTAAAATTGTAGGGAATTCCCTTTCAGTGTGGATTGCCACTTCAAACTGGGAGGAAAGTTAATTTTCAAGAATGGAGAAGGGTTCCCATCACCAGCTTGTTCTCCTACAGAGATGAATATGATGTCTGGGACTTTAATAACTCTACATTCACAGAGCATTGATCAATTATGTGACAGGTACCATTCAGGTGTACATAATTGGTACTGATTTTTAATTTGATAGGGCAGTTAGTCTGAGTCCAGAGGACATTGTTTACAAAGTCGATCAGAGGTGATAACCTCCTCAGGAGATCGTTCCGCAGTAAACAAGGTGTGCCCTCTGGAGTCACAAAGCTCACTGGGTGTTTCTGCCGGTGCTGTCCAAATTTTATGTCCAGATTCGCAGTCCCTTCGATGGAAATATCTTTGCAGTCAACATTTTTGAGTTGTCCAGGAAATGGTGTGAGTGGAATTTGGTGGCCCTTCCCCCATCCTGAGTTTATTTTGTTAAAGGCCCTTTTTGAAAGGAGGGTGGCTTGGGATCCAATATGCACCAGAGCTGTTCATTCACACTGACCCTGCACCTTAACCGGTGCATAAAATTGGCCTTCCTTTTCCTCCAAGGTGCACAGAAAGTGTGAGTTATTTGACAGCCCAGTGGTCATTTTCTTAATATTGAACTCCAACACTGTGTGATCTTGGGCAGTTTTCTGTGTCAGAATTCTGGAATCTGTAAAAAAACTTTGCAACTCGCAATGGGAGTTGTTGGGCAATCTTCCTTTTCCCCATCTCCTTGGCTGTCCCCCATTACCAGGCAACAGTTCTCAGAACCTGTTTGGAGAAAGGACACCCCCTCTGTTTCACTTCTGTGTGGCTCACATGTTTGGGGTTGAAAACTTTCTGGTTCTGGCTTGGTCTTCATTCTTACCCTGTCACACCAAGGGTCTTTTGGGACCCAGTTTTCTTTGGGAGGGATCCCCTGTGTTTGAAGGAGTAGGTCTGCTTACCTGAATACTCCAGGGATTCTTCTCTTTCAAAGATGATAATCCGGAGTTCCTCCACAAAGTGGGCTCTTCTTTGGCCTCTCCTGATTACCATTTGCTCTTTGTGTTCTAACATTTTGGGAGTAGCAGAGACTTTTTCAGGCTGAGAGGTTTTTAAGGGTTCTGTTTTGGTGAGAAAGGAACCTTTCTCAAGTGATTTTCATCTACCCTGCACCCAGGCCCCCTCTACCAGAACCTGTGGTTTGTCAGAGGTTTCCTCCCATCATTTCCCCCCTGGGACATCGGGCATGGGCGTGGGGGAATTTTGGGAAGCATGGTTAGGTTGAGAGTTGGACTGAGCCCTCTGCATGCAGCCCAGATCATTGGTTAGTTGCTGGACCTGCCGCTCTAGTTGCAAGACATTGTCTGGGTGGTAGGGAGGTCTCAAGTCATACCTCTGCTGCTCCTGAAAGGGGCAACTGTCCCTTCCCCCAGAGTAGCTTGGGTGCTGGAAATCCCCCCCATAATTTACCATCCTGAATCTCCCTTCTCCCGGGTTCAGACATCCATTATCCTGGAACCGGGGAGAGAGAGGAGGATTGTTTTGGAAGTTCTGGTTTGGGGGATATCTGGGGAAAAAAGTTCAGATTGGGAGGTAGAGTGATACTTCTCTCCTGAGGGAAGTATGGAGGGAAGTTTCCTGGGCAGTACTTACCTGATTAGTCTCCCCCCCTTGGGCCGGGGGAGTGTATACATAACCTAGGATTGGTTTAATACCCTTGTACCTAGGACTTATATAGGTAGCAGGGTCGTGGGATCATTGTTTTGGGTCCCTGCGTGACTACCATTCGATTGGGCCAGATTGGGGGTCTCTTCTGCTTTACATTGCTTGTCGGCAGGAGGGTTACTTTTAGCCCCCCCATCTCCAGATCAAATGGAGGGGTAGTTTTTACCCCCACCACTTTTGCAGCAGCAGGGGTGTTAGATGGTTTTGGGGTTTTGACAGTATGTTTTCTCTCAGCAGGCTTTTGGACCTCATAAATCTTGGTGGCCTGTTCAATCATGCAATCCAGGGTCCTATGCTCATGAAAGTCATGCACCAACTGAGTCATTATGTATTTGGGGAGAGCATGGAAATATGTAGTTATGACCTCCCTTCTATTTGTGTTCACCCACCGGGAAGTCTGAGCAAATGCTTGCTTTAACTCCTGCACAAACTCCATAGGTGCCTGATCTTCCCCACACTGCAAGTTATATGCAGCCTTACGGGCCTCTTCTGGGTTCCTATGGGTGGAAACATTTTTCAGTATGGCCACCTTAAAAGTGGAACATTTATGATGATCCTGGTCCTTCAGTCCAGCAAGGAAACTGGAGTACTCGGGTGAGAACGTCCATTTAGCGAATGCTATACAATTCACATCATTCCTGATCTGGAATGATGCCATCATCTGCTCATAAAGTTTCAGGTGCTCCCATACTGAATACTTGGCATTCTTGTGGAATGGGCTCAGGAAGCTCTTTGTGGCCTTGATTTGCCTTATTGGGTCTTTCACAAAACCGTTGCTCTGCTTTGCTTTCTTTTTTTTCCTATGCACCTGAGTCCATTCACCTTCTGACTCAGAACTTCTACCGGTACTCCCTTCCCTGTCTTCTAGGCACTCCCTGTCTCTATGAGACTGGGAATATCTCCAGAACCACGGGGTCTGGACTCCTCTTGCCTGGACCAAAGTGAGCTCTCAGGATCACTCTCCCTGGAGTTCTTTTTAGGCTCAGGATAAAACCCACTTTCCTCAATCCTCCTACTGGGGACTCTGGGCAATTCCCCCCTTCGCCTGAATATACAGAGTTTTTTAGAATGTCCTTCCTAGCCTGAGGTTCTGACTTTTCTCCTACAGAGAAGTGGGCAGGGTTGTCTCTTTGTAGTCGCATCGTCAGTCAATCTAACTCCATGACTTTCTTCTCATTAGAGTTTTCATGGTCTGAAGTGCTTACTGCATTATTCCTTACTTCCCAGGACACACTGGTCCGGTCACTTTCCCTTCGGTGTGGTAGAGATGAATACTCACCAATATCAGACAGGAACTGGCCCTCTTGATCAGCTGAGCTAGGCCTGGGTAAGTCTAACTGCCTCATGACACCCTGCTCCTGAGAGGTGGCATGCATGGGGTAGGTTGCCATTTGTGCACGAGAGGTCCTGATTGGTCAGGGTGCCTCAGGTATTGTTTATAATTTGTGTTTTCTTGGAGAGGCTCTCACACGTGTGACTCTCTTTATTTATTTGCTGTTGGTAGTCAGAGAGCTGGATTTTTAATTCTGACACTAAGGCCTGATTAATCTCATGCACCCTGCTCTGAGCTACCAACCGATCCTTTGTTTGCTGCAAGTCCTGCTGAAGTGATTAATTCTCCCTCTGTGAGCCTTGTAATCTGTATGCATATGCAAGGTGCTCTTACTTCAGAAGAATAATCTCTTTCTTGTGTTCATCCCTATAGTTTTCTGCCTCTAATAGTTCAGCTTCTATTTGCCTCACTCACTCTACAATATTGATCCTTTTTTGTCTAATTCTGGTCAGTATCTGAGAACCTAACTGTCCTTTTTCTACCTCCATTTCCAATTGATTTATCCTCTGTAAAAGGACGCTGTTATCCTGATTCAAGATGTCTTTTTCCTGAGCCAGCTGCGTCCTCTGTTGTTTCAGAGTACATACCTGCTGATGGATCTGATCAAAGTCATTGTGCGAATAAACCCCTTTGATAATTAACTGACTGTTTTCATTTTTCAACTGCTTTATTTGCAAATAAAAGGCCATAATGTCATCCAAAATGACTCTATTATGAGCAGCCTGATCATTTAGCTTGTGTTGCAGTGTGCTCAGATTTTCTACACACTCTTTATGTGCATTTTTCAGTGCATAGAACTGTGTTTCACGCTCTGCATTCTATTGTTGCAGTGTTTTCAGCTCATCCTTCAGTTGTTGAACACGATCCTGGGCCTGTGACAGGTCTGCAGACTAATTCATCCTACTAGACACAATTTTGCCAACGTTGTTCTACTAAAAGCAAATGAAAATTTAACTGAGCAGTTAGCTGAGCCATTTGTATCTGTTCATCACGAGCAGTTGTGGTCATATAAAATGCATCAAGTGCTTTGTGCATTATTTCGGGTTCAAGCCCGATATCATTGCTTACTGAGGTAACCTCCCACACAATTGTGGTTTGCATCGTCCTCAACCCATTCTCCTTTGAGAAATAATTTAGTTAAGAGATGCTCTCTGACTTCCCCAACTTATACAGTAGTCATTTTCACAATTGGCATTTTGCACTTTAATAAAACTTTCTTTATGCAGGGGAAAAATCACCTGTTCCTGCTTGATTATCTCACTCAAATAAATTCTCATACACTCTTAATTATTTTACCTATACACTTCCCTGGAACTCAGGAGTCAAGTCCTAGCGGCACTTTAACAAAACAAAGATGACTCCCCCCCATCTTAATTCAATTCCATCAAAATGAATAGACCGTCAAAATGTACTTGTCAGGGGTCAGGAATAGGAAGCCACATCCCGGCCAGAGCCCCCAATTTGTAACAGTTGATTGAGAAGCCATCCTCAACACAGGGAGTTCTTTCCCTCCCCACTCAAGTGGTTATGCAACAAACTGTTAAACAGATTCTTTTTTAGCCCTATCTCAGACACATATCATGCCCCTTGGATCACTCTCCCCTGAGCTAACAATGAGCCAAGAACCAGACAGGTGTACAGGAAATATATTGGTATTTATCTAAATTAAAAGTAATAGAAATTAGCACGAAAATGTCAAACACCACTTTATCCGTGTCACAACACAATCAACTTCTCTCAGCATATATAAATCACAAAAGTGAGTTAAATAGGACACAATAACAATTCTTCACTTTCTGCAAATTTCACTTCACAAAATAATTACACTGATCAATAACTAAAGCAGTTAACAGGTGATGTGCGATTTTGATTTTCCTGCGGGTTAAAAGGCTAGCAGTAGGATTTCAAGATTAGTTCAAATACATATGGCAATTATGATTTCGCCCATACTTTTGGTTTAAAATAAACATGGGGTGATTTAGCGGTTTGTTTTTCAGACCCCCCAACCCCTATCTTTGGTCTATGTTGGGAAGTCAGACAGAAAAACTGGAATGATTTGGGGAATTTTGGATTTCAGATCCCCCTTTCTGAAAGGCCTGTGCTGGGGAAGCTGGATAAAAAGTGTGTACCGATTTAAGAACAAAGACGCCCCTCTTCCTTAAAGAGGTCGGGTCAGTTGGACAACAAGGATTACCCAATCAATTTACAGGCTATAGTTTTCAGCACACACTGGGAAGTGAGCTTTGTTAATTTCAAATTTTAACAAAATTTACCCTGTAGTGTTCTGCCACATGTGGAATTTGTTAAATTAATATTTTTGTTAAATAGGCTAAGGATCTACACGGTTTTGCCCCACTGCCCACTACAAAGGCAAAGGATTCAATACAAGCCGACTCCCCCACCATTTGGTTTCCCAGGTCTCAGTTCTACTCACATAGCAGGCCTCTGTTTAAGGTTCAGGAAAGCCAGATGGATCTCAGGACACTCTGGAAAGATAGGGCAGGGGTCTGGTCACTCCACTCTCAAAGATGGCATCCCGCTCTCCATCGTAGGACCCAGTCAGCTTTGAAGCCTTCCTAGAAATAGACAGCTCAACCCAGATGCACTCTCAGCAATCACCTCTGGTGTCTCCTTACAGCTGTCAGGTGGTAAGTTTCAGCAGCCTTCCTGATGGTCTGTCTCTTGTCTGTCTCTTCCTGTCTTTCTCCTTTTTCTCCCTTTTTTGTCTCTCATAGTGCAGTCCCCCTCATATAGCAGCGATGACACCACCAATTTTACAATCTTGGGGAAGTACCCTGCAATCATCCCCGCCACTAGGATTGGACAGTTACCCTTCTCTCTCCTCCCAAACTCAGCCTCCAAGTCAGGATTGGTTTAGGGGTCTGGAGCAACATATGGCAATTCCCTTTTGTAATCGCCCTTTGTTCTCATTTCAACGTTTTGGCAAAAACTAGCTATGTATCACAGCTTCATAATTTTGCATTTATGAATATGTAAGTTATTAAGCATATCCCTAATTTCATTTTTCACATGCTCACCAATCCACATTTGGAACATGTTCAGATCAGCCAGAAACTAAATCTTACTGGCCATTGCAGTTCCCAGGGTCACAGGTAGATGCATTTTATATCCCCAAAATCGCCTGGAAATTGCTAAATATGGTACAAAAATTAAATCAATCTGCCTTATGATGGCTGAGAAAAAGGCCTAAATGACAATAGCCCTTTTAAATTAATTGTGAATCTTCATGTGGGACAAATGGTCCTGGCTCCTGCCTTCTGGCCATTTGTTTTCGCTGGTTCAGCCAATGCCTAGAGCTTTTTTTTTATCAGTCTCCCTTGTGCTGTAAGATTGCTCTTTGAAGTGGGTGCCCCCATTTTCACACATATTAGTCATGCTCCAGCCAAGGGTAACTTTTTCTTCAAGTCAATGCTGTCAGAGCCAGCAGGTGTGGAGAACACTGAATTTCGACACCTTTAGCAGGACATTTTTATTGAGGCTGGTCATTAGATGGGAAATGTGACATCCAGGCTGGAAGTGGGAGATGTCCCTGTGAGGTTTTGCCCACAGCCAGCAAAAGGGTCTGACTTGGGTTAACATTTTCCATGAAGACAAAGTGGCTCTTCAAATGCCACTGGAGTTTTGTAGGTGAAACATAATATACATTGCTTTTGGTCAACCTGTACATCATGTTTTGTTTTCCTGGCATTTTTCTGTGAGCAGTGATATTATTTTTTTTCACTCTTACTTTTTAAAACCATTTTCATTTGCACGACTGTGTAGGCCGTTTTTGTTTTCAATGTGTAAAAATCCTGTTTTCCATGTGACAGGGATCTTTGATTCCTCCTTCCTTTGTAAATTAAAATGCTGCTTGCCCATTGGTGTAGACAGGTAGGCCCCTTTGCACATGGCTCTTTGATTTTACTTGAAAGACAACAAAGGCAGGCCGTTTTTGTTTCACTGTTTAAAATCTTGCTATTTATTGGAAAGGGACTTCTGTTTGTGGCCTAAATGCACCCCACAGATACTAGCATGAAACAATCCTAAGGCCGAATGTAATTGCTACTATTGGACAATTTGAGTTATTTGTACACAGCAAGTTTTTTTTTAATCTAAGTTCATATGCTAGATCCTTCCCCTAAGTAATAAATGAAATCATTTTTTTATGTAGCCCATCCTTTCCTTTCTAATTGGTGCTATTTAGCATGAGAATAAGGCAACCTCTAGAAACAATAAAAAGCGTACAAAAAAGGAGATACATGACACTAAACTGGTTATTAAGGCAAACATATATTTAAGTATGACACATCCCTCCCGTTCAACTGTCAGAGATCAAGTACCTTAGAACCAAATGTTTACAATGCAGATACCCTGAGCCAATGTCCCTATAATTTCTGAGCTCTATATCATCCTGTACAGGCTCCCGGATGGCTTGGGCATTGGTACTGTTGTGGGCATGTAATGGTCCACCCGGCTCTGTCTGTCCTATAGAGTTAATATGTGATTGTCCCATTCCATGTGAAGGGTCCAGGGTAAGGGGATATGGGGATCCTTCCCATAGCCCCAGGACCGTTCATAGACTTCCTTAGAGAATAATTGGTCTGAGTTGCCCCCTGGGCCGGCAGCAGAACCAGTTATGGGACTTCGTCACACTGCTAAGTGAGCACAAGCCTTGCCCCTCACTAACTAATGGAGAAAAGTGGCAAAGGCAGACACAGGAAATGCATGAGTTCTCAAAATCCATGTCACTGCATGCATTCCTAAAAGGAGATTGGTTAAAATTGCATATGCCCCAGAAGGACAAACACACAATGTTCCGGGTAAGTGCAGGTCAAGAGATTTGGGGAAAATGATATAAGAAATATAATGTAAGTGATCTTCAATAGCGGTCTTCTGACACTATTTGTGGCGTTGGTATGCGTGGCTCTGTTGAAACAAAGGGGGAGGGTCGTTAGTGGGACAGTGAAGTGGGAGAGGCAGATGCAAAACCTGTGGTTTTGATGGTTGCAGGTCCGAAGTAACCAGCTCCTGCGTGCCATTTTGCTTTCAATGGATTTGGCAGATAAACTGGGGAGTATGCGATCCAGTGTGAACAGCCCAAACTCTGATAGACTACAGCAATTTGGGTCTCTTTAGCGCTGATATGGGAGAGCGCGGTAGGGCGTGAAACGGCTGAAGTGGCGGTCTTTGGTGTGGTTTAGTTAGTTTTGATGTGCTAACGACTAGGCCTATGCCGGTTGCCTGAGGGGGATTTGTGTGTGTAGCGTAAAGTGATGGGAGATCTTAGAGAGGAGTTGGTTAGTCGTGGGGAAGGGAGGTAATATGGTTTACATGGGAAAACAACCTATACCCCTGCCCTTCTATCACTTTCCTTCTGCAGACAGGTCTCATTTTGTTAGCTCACAGTGCCACTGTCAATGCCTCTCTTTTTACTCTCTCTCTTTCATTCTCTCTCTCTCTCTCTCTCTCCCTTTCTCTGTGTGTCTGAAAAGATACATTAAAACAAGCAACTGCAAGTTGGAAGAAGACGAAAGGGGCAGCTTGGAACCTCCACTCATTACCATAAACTACATGCTATGGTTTATGGGAGGCAAGAACTTTTACTTCAGAGAAAGGTCCACTTACAAGAGATACCAACAGTAAAACAGATCCCTCCCTAGGGAGAGCCCTGAGAAAAGGAAGACTGCATGAGTGCTCAGAATCATGGACCCGAGAGAACTGGCAGAGAATGCAGAAGTCAGAGGCCCTCAAATACCTGTTGTGAGATAACCACTGCAGTCAATCTTGAGAGAATCCCTGTCTGCAGAGAGTAAGGAAATGTCTTAGTAGCTGCGAAGGGGATGGTGTAGCACCCTGTCACGATCATAGACGTGGCTCCTGCATTACCTGTCATCCACGTCCTCAGCGCCTCATGGGCTAGATCGTATGATGGATGCAAAGCTAAGGAGCGAGGAGTTTTAGCACCTGTGGAGCACACCTGCAGACGTTTCTGAGTAAATGTGGGTTCCTGGAAAACCCTCACCTGTTCGTGTCTTGTAAGGGTGCCACCCACAGTTTCATTCAAATTTCGGTGACACTGAGCTGGTTAGATCTCCCTGAACTCAGAGCCGAACAGCCTGATGAAAACATAGGGAGGCGTTCAAATATGAAAACACCAAGAGACGCTATTTTGGAGACTTCGCAGGGCCATTCACAGACTTCCTGGGTCAAAGTTATCCGTCTCAGGGTACCTAGTGGGGGGAAGGAGGTGTAATACTGCCGAAAAAGAAGCAGAATACCTGACGTCACCATACAAGATATCCAAAACAACAGAGGCACATGGACCTGTTATAGCATATGCATATAGCCCGGGGATGCGCCGAACAAAGTGAGGGCTAAAGCCAGACACGGCCATAGCCGAGACCCCCCCACAAGCCATTCCGGGGAGAACGAGGGGATCCCATCCCCCCTACAACTACAGGTATACAGAGTGGGGAGGGACCCCCTCCCCGACCTAAGGGCACCAAGCATTCAGTTAGGGGGTGGGGGGAGACAAGGTGTGAGGAATAGGTGGGTAATGGGGGGGTTGAGCCAGGACACCCCCTTTTGCACAGCTTAAAGAGACAGGAAAAAGGGGGATGCAGCCTCAATCCCCAACACCATGGAGCAAGAAAGGATCATGTTTCCTGTGTGCCCACTTCCAGTCGTTGAGGACGTCTTGGCTGAAGGAGTCCTGTGAGTAGGTGCAGTAACGAAGCAAAGGTAAGTTATTGCGAGCAAAACAATTGTGGCACGATATGATGGTAATGTTTAAAAAAAAAAATTGATCAATATGCAAGTAGGCGGGCGGGGGTACCGCATTAACTATTTGCGCACTCTTTAGACAGGCAGCACGTGCAGGGCTGTGAGTAGGCCCGAGGAAGGGTTAGGGGGAGTGGGGTTGCTGTGGCGTGCACCGCGTGGGCAATGGCGTGTAGTGAGGTAGGTCAAGGGACAGGGAGGTTCCGACCAGACAGGAGCAGGCATGCAGTTTTAAGGCGGAGGGAGCTAGACGGACACAGGGGCCTTATAGTCACGGGCATGGGAAGGGGGCACGCTGGTAACTTCGAGTGGGACAGATACAGGGAGCGGGGGAAGGACATGTCAGCAACTAGCATAAGACAGAGAGCACAGCGCTTGCAATAAAGTTCGGCGCATGGGGCAAGGGAGCAACTTGGTAACGACACGATATGATAGGATACGAGTGACATTTATAATGTGCATATACACAATGGTTGCAAGTTTGGGCACGCGGGTCCGGGTGCAACAAAAGCAAGTTTTAAAGGGATGGGTTGGTAACAAGAGCGTGGGGAAATACAGAGATATATATACTGTTTACTAATGTACACTACCATATATGACGGTAATGTAGTATATGCAGTGGGCTGACGGGGACGCCGCACTGGAGAATTGCACAAAAGTGAGTGAGGCAGCTGGTCCGGGGCTTTGGGGGGGCCCCAGGGGCAGTTTGGAGGGAGGGGGCGTCGTAACGGGAGCCGCGTGGCCTATGGAGGCACGGGGGAAGGGGGGATACGGCAACATGAATACTATGTGATATGGGGCGGCATTGAGATTGTGGGGGTGGACTGGCGGTGGCCACAGACGGGGGCCGTAGATGGTGTTGAACGCCTTCCGCCACCACTTCCCCAACGTTGGAGCTGCGCTCCCAGCTAGAAGCTCCTTAGTTATACACACGCCGGTCGAGTCTCAGACATGCTTGAATGGGCATGGGCTATAGGGGTGTAGCCACATGGCCGGTGGAGCATTGGGAGTCATAGGTGCCAATGAGGTGACGACGGGGGTTGCAGGTGAATCTTGGCAGCACCGTCGGGTGTGCAGCGGTGATCTTGGTCAGGCGTGCTTGTCCGAAGTCTGTTTTGGTGTATGGCACATGTTGTGCAGTGGCGGCTGCTATCGTAGGGCGGCCGGGCGCCGCCCCCCAGAAAAAAAAAAACAGAGAAGCTAAAAGAGATTCAATCAGAGCTTCTCTGATTGAATCTCTTTTAGCTTCTTGCTGCATTTCCTTTGCCAACAGCGCGGGGGTGCTGTGGCAAGGAAACAATATACTAATAGGCCGGCCCAGCTTTCATAGTGGGGCACATCCCAATTTAGTATATCTTTTCTATAGTAGAGTGTGTGGAGCTTGTAGCTCCACGCATTCTATGTAGCCCTCGGAATTAGAAGCCTGGCGGGGCGCTTCAGGGGTGGCCCCGCCAGTATAAAATGTGCGCAAACAGCGCACTTCGGTTTCCCAATACCTCCCCTGCCATGGATACAGTAATGTCATTGGCTGGCAAACAGCCAATGACATTACTGTATCTATGTCTGGCGGCGCAGGGTGTGTGCGTGTGCCTGCGCTGCCTTCACACGTCTGGGTCTCTGTTAGTTTCTCTTTCTTCCGACGCAACGACGACAACAACACACGAGTGCTGATGCTCTGCACCAGCCAGCCTAGAGAGCCCAGCGACGCCGCGGATCCGGTAAGTACCCGTCCCCGACCCGTCCCCATCCCCTCATGTTTGTTTGTTCTGTTTGGGCCCGGGGACTCGGGGAGTGTAAGTGTTATGCTCTGTTCCCTCCCCGGGCCCAAACTACCGTGACCGTCCACCACGGGCAGGCCAGGCCCAGTTAACACTGGACGATGTGTAGGCCAGTGCCTACTCGTCGTACAGTGTTGGCTGCCCCCCGCCTCGGTGGTAGCGGTTGGCCCGCTACCACCAAGCCTCGACTTGACGGGCAGTCAGCTCGCAGCCTGGGGCCTTTTACCCCCGGTCCGTGCCGGCACTGCCGTGGCCCAACTTAAGGGCCTTGCCTTGGGCCACCACGCGGCCGGACCGGGCAAGGCCCAGGGCAGGCAGGCGTGCGCTGCTGCCTGCTGCCCATCATCCGCAGCCCGGCGACCACTCCCGCATCGCATCTGCTTGTGCCGTTTTATATCTTCGGCATTTTTGGACAAAAAATGCCAAAAATATAAAACGAGAAACGGCACAAGTCACCAGGGAGAGCCCTGGCAGGGAGAGGGCCTCTCCCTGCCAGGGCTCTCCCTGGTGACTTGTGCCGTTTTATATTTTCGGCATTTTTTGTCCAAAAATGCTGAAAATATAAAACGGCACAATTAGCAGATGCGGTGGTCACGCGGGCCGTGGCACCACCAATCCATACAACTGCACACCAACAGACCATGTCATACCACCACACAACCCCATCTTTCTACACCCCTCCACACCACCATTCCATATCCCTGCTACACCGCCACACCCCAGTCAACACCACCCATCTTAATGCCCCACTCAAAACCGCTCCACTCTAAATCCATATGCCCACACCACGCCTGCTCCACTCTACCTCCTTTCACTACTCTATCTACAGTCCCCAGTCTACTCCTGCCCCAAATTAATCTATCCCACCAACACTTCATCGCCCTACCCTCACTCAAGCTTCCTCACCCACTCTACTCCAATGCTACCTCACTTCTCTATACCCCTGCCTATCCTACTTCCATGCATCCCCAGCTCACCTACCTCTTCCCTGTCTCATCTCAACCCACCCAGTCTACCTCACGCCAGCTTACTCCCCACAAACCACCCACCCTAAGTCACCTTTTCCTACCTCCACTCATCCTAGCTCAGCCCCTATTATCCATCTCACTCTACCCCCACCTTCCTAAGGCTTCCTTACCCATTATGGTCCAACCACCGATCCTACCGTCACCCCTGCTTATCTCCACCAACCCACCCTCTGTAGCCAACCTCTGCCCTGCCTACTACCTCCCACCTTACCACATCTCCCTTCCACCTTAACTCACCCATACCACTTCAACTCTAGTTCACTCTTAAAATCAACATGATTATCTTACAATGTTCACCATAGTGTTTGCTGACAAGTAACATTAGTAACACACATAGTAAAAAACCCCTGGACACTAAACAGAGAACTAATACATTTGTTCTGCACGCACTAATTTGTAGACATGTTTGGAATCACTGCTCAATTGTTTACTGCATTCTCACCTATGAAGACAGAATGCAATAACTAGCCACTGCTGGCTTTTATTTTGCCAGCGTGGCACAGGTCGCTCGCCTATGCCCACGAAATTGAGTTCCTTCAAGGCTTTCACACCAACTGATCCAGTGCAATTAGTCCCTGTTCTGCGAAAGAGCATTTCATTAGATGTGTCATTTCACGCCAATCAACAAATGCCAGCGCGAGCCACACCCCGGCTCAGGTCATTTCAATTAAATGAACACAAACGCTACGGAGCTTCTTTTGTCGTTCACGTGGATCAAATGCAAGTCGGGAAGACAGGAACAAGTAATCTATTTAAAATTATATTTCTTGGCATTAGGCAGATATAAAGTAACACTGGAATGCACAAGATGTATTAAGACATTAACAGCAGAAAAAATGGTCTGGGGCATTGCCAAATTGTTGACATCAGCTTTGTGATCCAGAGGCGATAGTCAGAGAAAATGCGATCCTAACAAATAAAACCTCAAACCTCTGTGCAGAAACTGGTCCGGAGTGGCCAGATTCTCCAAAGTTCACTTTAATGAGCATGTAAGGCGTAGCAATTAGGAAAACTAGCTTGAGTCTGTATAAAGTTCTCCCTGGCAGACCAGCGGGCTTAACCGAATAACCTGTTCCCACTGAGTAGGGGAAATGTGCATCTGCTTGATGATGCCATGCTCCAACACTACCAACATTTGGTAAAGGTTCTGAGGCGTGTCTCTTCACTAATTCAGCCAGCATTGCTGATGAAACAGCATGGTTACCGGTTTCTACAATGTAGAGCATACACTACATCATTCTTGATGTTCTGTTTATTTCCATGCGTAGGCCATGGAAGACGGCATAACAACGTTTTTCGGGTTGATAGCGGCACCCAGCCCAGCATGCTATGTTGCTACATTAAATTGGAAATTAATCAAATAGTCCATTTAACCTCAATAAGCGATCAGTCACTTCCTGTCAATAAAATTTGCATCGTGGGCACCACATAAATGTTCTTACTGCAGGCGCTTATAACACGGAGGGCTGTTTAAATAGTGACATTGTTGAAGACAGGTGATATTATTCACTAAAATGCTGCAATGGCTAATAGAAATGTAACCTACTTTTTTCTGCAAATTTACACTTATCTATTTGGGTGGATTCAAATTACAATAATTTGACCATTTAATGCATTGTCCTCTAATGACTTAGTGTGATGTAGGTGATTGCTACATGACGCAACATAAACAATCAGTGTATAGATGTAATGACGTTCACTCAACAGTGAACAAACAATCTGATCTCGTATTTTGCCTTGGTCCATTGTAGGTTTCTATTAATTATCATATTGTCAATGAGTATTTTATCATGTGATGCAAAAATGCCATTGTATTATGGACCGAATGCTCTGCTGTGAACATAGTAGGTGGCAGCGGAGTGATCAGTTTTAATGGCATTCGGGAAGAAGTGAATTGATTGTTTCACTTACTACAGGACCGTGTGTGTCCCTAATATGTGTGTCTGTGTCCACTTCCCCCCAAAATAGGTGGTTGTGCGGCAGGTGGGACAGTAGGTAGTGTTAATGGAGTGATAGAAGTATCCATCTACTTAAGAGGTGCCCGATGCCGTCATTCAAAGCTCATGAAAAACGCTGATTTCCCAACCGTGCACTTTACTACCCCTTCACCCTTCTTAGCTGTCTGCCCTTTCTGCTGTTTACCATCTGGTTGATACTTTGCCTCCTGGGCTGTGCAATGTTGCACCTACTTGCATCCATTGATCTGACTTTTGCACCGCTTTCCTTGATTTTCCCCCCTTCTCTGCCTTCTGTCCTCCACGTTCTTTGTTACTCATTTCCTTGCCCCTCTTCTCTCTGATCTACAACCAGTTCTCTGACTTGCCGTTTCTCCTTCTTGCTGCACCCCTGTTATTTAACTGTCAGCCTGTGCTGCTTCTTCTTGCTGTTTACCCACCTTCCCCTTTGACCTCGGCTCACTGCCTTGTGTTGGGCTTGATCTGTCTACCTTCACCCCTTCATCCCTTGTTGTGGCCAGGCGCAGCTAGCACAGCTACACTTGCCCGGCACTTGCCAGGCACAGTGCCACTTGCCAGGCACAGCTGTAGCAGAATTCACTACCCATTGTAGAAGCAGCAACATGGTGCAAGTTCCTGGGCATCATGGTCTAATAGCAGTGCCTGGCAGAAGCTTACACCGTGTATGCACAAGGCCAAAATGTTGGCTTTGTCAATGCTTGTGTTTGAACAGGATCTCAGTGGCTTTGCCAATGCTGTTTTTAACAGGACTTCAGCAAAGGACACGTAGAGTGCTTATAAATCGGTGCCTGAAGGGCTGCAGCAAATTAATTTTGTAATGTGAGCTCCACAAAGCACACTTTTAAATCCACAGAACGAAAACATTACAAAAATGTATATATTGCAGCGTTATACAACTGATGACTGGCACATGGTGGTAGTTGCTGGTACTTTCTTTACACATTGTACTAATGATTATTCTGGTGCAGCTCCAATGTTACAAGCAGTTAACTCTCTCTAATTCATGTGTGAAAACCATTTTAATACTGCTCTGAGCCTATGTTGCCCTTTCTCAGATCAGTATCTCGCTTTCTCTTTACAGACAATCAGCAACACCTTACATGAACAAATCCAACCAGTCCAGGGGAATCGTGCAACTAAAAACATTGGACTTCAACCTCCACAGTGCACCTTCCGGGATTTGGATTTCCCATAGCCTGCGAAGGAGTTCATTGCAGTGACCATTCTCCAGAACGAGGTGAGCTAGCATGAGTCTTTTGTAGGCTTTGGTGCTTTTTCTTCCTTCCTTTTTTATTCAATGACATAATGCCCCATGTCAACATTCTATATAACCAGCTTCAGAAGCGAAACATTGACTCTGTGTATGTGCAGAAAGCTACTGCAACTTTTATCAAGTGCATTGGCAGAGTACGTGAAAGTACTGACAATCTGGAAGCTAAACTTCCATCAGAGGCAACTTTTTCAGGTTGCAATGTAAATATGAACACTTTGAATCGTTTGGCTAAAGAAGTATGTGATATTATAGTTACACAAGCCCAAGAACGTTTTGCATTTACTAATCACTTGGAGGGGGCCAAATTGTTGCAGAATGACCTATTTCAAACACGTGGACAGTCTTTTCCCAATGATGCACTGAATGCAATTGGCCAAGCGTACATCATGTTAAACACGGAAAGACTGCGCACTGAGCTTTCAATTGTTTATGAGGGACCAGAATTCTGTAGTTCAAGTGAGGCAATTTCTTTATTAAAAGTGTTTGTTGAAAACAATCTCGAAGAAGCAGTGAGACAATGCAGTTATCAAAAATTCTTATTACTAGACCCTTGCCAACAGCTGAGTCTGAGCGCTGTTTCTCCACCCTGAAGCGAATTAAAACATTCTTGAGAAACACAATAACTCATCTGAATGCTTTGGCCATGCTGTCCATGTAAAAACAACTAATTCAAGAGATCCGTGACTTCAATAAACAGACTATTGATAAATTTGCCTCTCTGAAAAATAGACGTGCACAATTTGTGTACAAACTTTCAAAATGATTGACCAGTTAATGTTCTGTTGCAAACAAGCTATTTGCAGTTATTTTGTGGGTTACCTTGAATTCTTTGTTTCAATGGCCTTATGTATGTTAGGATTTTGTGTAAGGTTGCAGTGATCTATTTGACAGAACAGTGAGAAATGTGAAGTATGTTTTGATGTTATGGTTGTTGGTTGATAAGAAAGCACTCAACATAATAAACTTAGTAAACTATTTCTGTTGCATTTTTCTCCATGCAATATGTATGTGCTATTTCTGAGACCTGTGCATTCCACGTGTTGCAACTTAGAGAAACTGAAGCGAAGATGGCAACTCAGCGAGGCAGACAGCCATTAAAGGTAGGACAAATGTCGCATTAAGTGGTTAAAAACTAAAGTAATATTTTAGCTTAGTTTCCCCCTTTCAGAAAATGCCTAAAAGCCCACCTTAGTAAGAGGATGAGCGCGTGTGAATGCCAGTGACAGCATGACAAACATATGTTTCCATCATTACTGACTATATAATGAATTTCTTTATGCATACACCATAGTACCAGCTATTCTCAATAAAAGCTGCTGTAAAATACACCATCACACTTGCACACGTAGGAATAGTGTACCACCATTAATATGTTAAACCAAATGCTTTTTTCATATTTCGGTGGGTTTTTTGGACAGTAAATTGCACATTTTGTAGGCCATTTTTCCAAAATGTTCACGGGGGGAACCCCCCCCCACCTCCCTTGGGGGGGTGGGCTCGCGCACTGCACACGCTTGCTACTAAATTCGCCCTGGAAAATGTACGCCCCACCAGCTTTCAAACTCACCAGCCGCCACTGCTGACATGATATGGCATTTATAACACGCCTATACACAAGGGTTGCAAGATTGTTATGCGGGGTCTAATGCGATGTATGGCAAAGGTTTGGCAGGCACTAGCCACTGTGGGAATATACAATGTGTATTATATATACATATAAAAAAAAAGGTATTTTGCTACGTATTTCGCTCCTGCCTTATCGTCAATAACTGAATCATCGAGGCTGGGGTTGTGAGCGGGGGGGTGTAACACTTGAAAGGAAAATATGATATGATACAGCATTTATAATGCGCGGATACACAAGTGCGAGGTAATGTGTACACGGACAAACTTGTACAGAGAAAGCGTGTAGAGCACGGTTGGTCCCGAAGGCTGGCAATTGTCTGCGAGGAGGGGTGGCCTCAATTGGGCTGCGAGGTGGAGTGGGCCATCTACACCGCGCCTGTGCACCAGTGTGGCAGGAGGGTATGCAGGCCGGCGTGCAGCGATGGCGAGGGAACAAAGGTATATGTTACATAGGGCGATGGGTAACAGAGATGCCCAAGGCGTTTGAGTGGCTGGGGGCGGGTTGTGAAACCTCGTGGCCGATGGCGGCAAGTTGGGGAGATCGGCGATGGGGTTAGGGGTGGTCAAGACAGGCAGCAGACGAATGCGGAAAAGTTCGGCAGGGAGAGTCAAGCTCAACGTGGTTAGAAATTGAGATGATATGTTATGGCTTTGGTAACACGGCAATTTCATAGGATTTGGATGATAATTCTTATGCGGGTGCTACAGCTATTTTCTCAACATGGAGCCGAGTTGTTTACAGGCACTAACCATCAGGAGAGAGAGACAAATTTAGATATATAGGAATAAAAGATTTGCTCCACGTATGAGTAAATTGGGGAAAATGCAAGGGGGGGGCAGCGAAAAGGCACACACAGCGGGGCGCGCTACTGGGGGACAGCGAGCGCGGCAGGGTACAAGGGGCGGGAAAAACAGGCAACAGAGGGGCCGTTGGGGAAGCCAGGGAAGCAGGAAAAAAAAAGAGTTTGTGGCGGGTCGAAGGGGCACAGCACGGTAGTGTTGTGATGGCTTATGTATTGTTGTGGCAATGATGGCTCGCCTATACACAATTGTGGCAGGGTCGGCAGGTGAAGATATAACATGACTAATGTTGTTATAAGTGCCATGAGAGGTTATGGCAATTCAACGCTCCTGTGCACAACAGCTGAGGATTAGGTGCTTAATTGGGAAAAGCTTGCTAGTCGAGGCGCAAATATGCGCGACAGTGCCATGTTGGGAAGCAAAGTATTTTAGCAGGCTGGCTGGTGCGCCGCAAAGTGGTAGTCGCGCATCGTGGGGAGGCAGTTTGATGGGGCGGCATGCGGGTTCAAGAGCACGGGAATGGAAGGGGGCGTGGGGTAGGGGCGAATGGTGGGGGACAATGGCAGCAAGTGGAGAGAGGTGGAGAGGGTTGGGGGGGCCAACGAACAAAGTTTGGCTCGGATAAGGAGGGCACAAAATTACAATTTGAAGAAGGTTGCGATATGTATAATGTAAACAGGCATGCAGCAAAATAATGATATGTTGAGCGGACTGTCGTGGGCGCACAAACAACAATAAATAAATTAACAAATAAATTAAATAACAAACTAATAATAATAAATACATAGGGGGGTGCCCCTGAGATAGACAACCCGTCAGGGGCTCCAAGTGGGCCCAAATGCTGGGTAAGGAAAGGGGTGTTTTGTCGGAAGGACCGCTGGGGCTGGTGCCAGACACAAATATTGCAAGATTGCCCCAGGCCCCGTGCTGCACAACGTGCGGCACGATGGAGGGCCTGGGGGGTTAGGCGCAGGGTGGTGGATCCTCCCAACAGGCGGGAAAGCAGAAGGGAGGGGCAGCCAGAACGGCGCCCCCACCCGCGGAGTGGCCAAAAGGAGACACAAGGAGTGAAAAGCAAGGTGTAAAAGTATCAGGGGGGTGGGGGGACAGGAAGGGACAGGGGCGGCCCAGAATCACCACAACAAAAGGTGGAAGGGGTACAAATACCCCAGAGAAGAAGGAGCAAGACACAACCAGGTTCGGAGCTCACCTCACTCGGGTAAGCTCCCAGCCCCTGGTTAAAGGCGGTGAAGGATTCGTTTTTTGCTCCGTCTTGTTCGCTTTCGCCTCTGCGGGCTTAAGCGGCGTGGTGTCGGTTCCTCTCTCTCGGTCTTGCCTCTGCGGGCTTGATTGAAAAAGAGACCGCCGGAGGAGCGGAAGAAAGGGAGACTCACCTCGTCGGGTCGACGCTTCCAACATCGAAGAGCGGGACCAAGGAAGGCGAAACGAAGCAAGAAGACCGCCACAACATCTTCAGGGAAATCCAGTGCAGCGGAAGCGGCGGTCGGAAGCAGGAGAAGCCGGGAGACGCCGTTGCCGGGTAGGAGAACCGGGGAAGAGGAAGCAGGTGCCCGCAGAAGAGTCGGAGGTCAACGACACAGATCAGAGGCGGACTGGAGCAGGAGAAGCCGGGAAAAACGCGGCGCGGGATAGGAGAACCGAAGAGGAGGAAGCAAGCGACCGCGGAAGCTACAGAGAACAACATCACGCCTCGGAGGCGGGACTAAAGGTATACAGGAGTGGGCCTTAAAGTGGCAGTACACACCGCCAAGCGCCGAAAGAGCAGAATAGAAGGTCGGAGGATAACGAGGGGCAGGTGGCACAGGGAGTGAAGGCTCGAGCTTGTGCATCTCGGCAGAGCCTGTTAACACAGGTTCGAAACCCGGCAAGGGCAATCTCAGCCTGCCAACCTTCCTGACCTGGGACAAACACCCCTCAAACAACAAACAAAGAAGAATCGTGTGCATCAAAAAAAAAAAAAAAAAAAAAAACGGCAGTTTGATTTATTGTGACCAAGCCAGTTGCCGTAACACGAGCAGTAAGTGGCGTGACTGGTACCTGAAAGTTGGGGCGGTTGCACCAATCCTACAGCTCCAAAAAGATTTACAATTTTCACCAGAAGCAAGAAAAGGAGAGGAATGGAGGAAAAGCTAAGAAGAGCGCAGGAGTTCAGCGCATGGGCCAAAAAGGCAGAGAAAGACTATGGAGCCAAATGGGTCTTGGATGTGATGCAGAGGGAGGAAAGGGCTAGGGCAATGTCGCCCCTGCTGCTGGAGGATTCCACAGACAGCGACGAGGAAGCGGCGGTACCCCAAGGTCAGAAGAGGGCAAGAGGAACAGTGGAAGAACCCCAAGAACCAGAGAGGCCTAAGAAGAAGCAGAAAAACAAAGGTATCGTAAAATTAAGCAACAGTATTAACAAAATGATCAAAGTATTAAATGCAAATGTCGAATGCATGAAGGCCCAGGGTAAATCGCCCAGAGCCAAAAGGGGTAAGGAAGAAGAGCAAGAGGGAATGGAATCAGATTTGGAAAGTAGTGAGGACGAAGAGAGAGACCATTTGCGAGCATGGGTGAAGAAGAAAGGGGTAATAGGAAAAGGAAGGAGTAAGGAGGACAGGACAGATGGAGGTGGGGGGGCAGGGGGGCAGGGGCCAGCAGGCAACGGGGCCAACCCTCCTACGCCAGAGCCACCCCATAGCCCAAACACTACACCAGAGCCTACCACAGCAGTAGGCAATGAGCCAACCTCGAACATGACAAAGTATGGGAGACCCACTATAGGCAAAGATGCCCAGGGGCGATCGTTGAAAGCACAAGCCTGGCATATTAGCGACAAAATTAAGGAAAAAATATGGAGAAAAGAATTAATAGACATATTCACATTGCTAGATGTACAGAAAAGGGGTCACGATGTAACAAAAGAGGACATAAAAGAGGATGAAAAAGGGCTATTGAAAAGGTCAGCAGTAGCTAGGAATTTTGACAACTGGACAGCAGCATTCCAGATAATGTCATCTATCATTTTACAGAAATTCCCCGAAGACGGCCCATCGCTGGTCACTTACCAGCAGAGCGTACTGAAGGTTTACAAAGCATTTGGGGGGGATGCATGGAAAGAATACGATCATGAGTTTAGGAAGGAGATGGATTGCTTCCCAGATATTGGGTGGGACGAGGAGAATTACAACCTGTATATTTTCAATGTATTAAAAGAGAAGTGGGACACCAGGGAACAGCCAAATACGGGTAGCTACTACAGGAGGCAGTATGGTTATAATGATTACAGAAGAGATTACAGATACAGCAACAGGAGGTTCGAAGGTAGCCGCGACAGGGCAAGCGAACAGAATTTTCGGAGCAGGCAATACGAGGCGCAAAGAAGCTGGCAGAGCAGCACACCACCGACAGCACAAGGGGGTGGCAGGGGAGAAAATGGGGGTCCAAGAACACAGCCAGGACAATGCAGGAATTTCGAGAAAGGGGTGCCATGCAGCTGGGGGAAAAAGTGCAGATTCAATCACAAATGCGAGAATTGTGGGGGGGAACATGCTACCATCAAATGCACAAGGCCAGCATACAATAAGTACAGGGGGCCAGAGAAGCGGAACTAGAAGGGCAGGCGAGAAAGGGGCCACTCCAATAAAACTGCAAGTAATGGAGAAATGGCTACGGGTATTTCCAGATCAAGAATTAGCAGAAACAATCAGGCAAGGGTTTCAAGAGGGCTTTGAGATCCCTTTTGAAGGACACGGGTCTACAAACACGCCCAAAAATCTGAAATCAGCGCTAGCAAACAAGGAGTTGGTGACCAAGAAAATCAGCAAAGAAATCGAGCTAGGAAGAATAAGAGGCCCTTACAACTCCCCCCGTTCAGAGAGTACATATGTTCACCACTAGGGTTAGTTCCAAAAAAGGAGGCAGGCGAGTTTAGAATGATCCACCACTTATCATACCCAACAGGGACCTCAGTTAATGACGGGATCAACAAGGAGGCAGTATCAGTAAGTTACGCAGACTTTATGGAAGCCGTACACATAGTCAAAAAAGCAGGAAAGGGAGCATGGATGGCAAAAGCAGACATAAAGTCGGCATTCCGTCTCCTACCAGTAAGAGAAGAGTCCCAGAGGTGGCTATGTATGCAGTGGGAGGGCAAATACTTTGTGGACAGGTGCCTCCCAATGGGCTGCGCCATTTCATGTGCTTATTTTGAGAAAGTAAGCTCATTCATGCAGTGGGCGCTTACAAAGGAAGATGAGGGGGCGCAAGTGGTACATTACCTAGATGATTTCCTATTTGTGGGGCCACAGGGCTCAAACCAGTGCCAAAACACACTACAGAAATTCATAGCATTAGCTAAAGAGTGGGGTTTCCCATTAGCAGAAGAGAAAACCACAGGCCCAACACAAGCAATACAATTCCTAGGCATCGAAATAGACTCACGAATGGGGGAATGCAGGATCCCGAAAGAAAAGGTAGCAGACTTACTAAGTAAAATCAAGGACCTGGGAGGGAAAAGCAAGGCCACCGTGAAGGAGCTACAATCACTGGCAGGAAAACTGAACTTCGCAGGAAGAATCATACCGCAAGGTAAAATATTCCAGGGAAGGTTAGAGCTGAGAACAAGAGGGGCCAGAGAAGGACACCACAGGGTGAGAATTGGGGAAGGTATAAAAAGAGACATGGAGGTATGGGCAGAATTCTTAAAAGCGTTTAATGGCGCAGTGATCTGGCGCACACCGATAAACGAAGAAAACGAAAGGGTATTATTCACAGATGCAGCCGGGGGGTTTGGGTTCGGCGCAATTCTAGGGGCGGAATGGTGCGCGGAAGAATGGCCAGAAGAGTGGCAAAAAGCAGAATGGACTACTAATATTACATTGTTGGAAATATTCCCAATATGGGTAGCACTATGCGCATGGGAAAAAGAGCTGAGATGCAAGGATTTAAAGGTGTGGTCAGACAACATGGCAGTAGTGCATGTCATAAACAACGGGAGCGCCTCATGCCCACTAGTACTGGAAATAATGAGGGTTATAACCCTAAGTTGCCTTAAGAATAATGTCAGTATAAAGGCAAGGCATATCGCAGGTGAAGCAAACACGGTCGCTGACGCCTTATCTCGCTTTCAGTGGGACAGGTTCAGAGAATTGCGGCCGGATGCAAGAAGGGAAAAAACGCCCACGCCAAGGAAGGCATGGGTACCGCTGGAAGAATGGGAGGAAACACGGTCAACTACAAGGTTGACTCTGAAGAGGAAAAAGAACCACAGGAGCAGACGGTAGAGAAATTGGCCAGGAACGCCATAACTTACAGAACCGGTGAGCAATATAAGAAGCATGTAAATAATGTATTAAAAGAAACAGGAGCCAAAAAAATCGGGGACATCACAGTGGCAATGTTATGTGATTTTGTGGGGAGTGCATTTTCGCAAGGAAAGAGGAAAAGTTGGGCGGCAGCACACCTAGCGGCGATAGCATACACAGTGAAAGTGGCCGGGATAGCAGACCCGACAACAAATTCACGAATAAAATATGCAATGAAAGGGTGGGCAAAGTTAGAGGGAAAGACACCTGACAGCAGGAGGCCTCTGAATTTTGAAAAGATGACAATACTGTTAAAACTATTACACAGCACATGCAACAGCAGCTATGAGGTCAAATTGTTTAGGGCAGCATTTGCTTTGGCATATTACGGGGCACTAAGGGTCGGGGAGCTAGTAGCACGGAGCACAGCGGCAGGAGATGGCTTAGCAAAAACAGACATATGCATAAGGGCTGAAGGAATGGCAATACTCTTAAGAAAATCCAAAACAGACCAGGTGGGGAGGGGGCGGACAATAGAACTAAATTGTATCAAAGAAAGGGAGCACTGCCCAAGGTGCATCACCAATCAATTCCTCTTAGTGCGTCCGGAAGTAGGGGGCCAGCTACTGATACATAGGGACGGCAAGGCCCTAAGCAGGTATCAATTTCAGGCGGTACTAAAGAAAACTATAGCCAAGGCTGGGTGGGACAAGGCAGAATTCGGGACCCACTCCTTTAGAATAGGTGCAGCCACATCAGCATGGGCAGGTGGTTTGGGGGCAGAGGGAGTAAAGAGTATCGGGGGCTGGAAATCACAATGTTTCAAGAGGTATGTGCGAGTAAACATGGTATGATTCATTTCTCATTCCCCACGCAGACAAAACACCCTACAAATCAGCATGGATAGTCGGCCATTCATTTGTGACGAGAGCAGGCAGATGGATCGAGGAATACAGACAGGGCCTGCATTTCAAAAAAACAATCACTTCATGGTGGGGCCTCCCAGGGATGCATTGGGAGGACATCCACGACAGGTTGTCAGACCTGATTGGATTCAGGGACCCACCCGAGTACTTGGTCATCCACCTCGGTGGGAACGATTTAGTCAGAACAAACCGGGGCAAGCTAATGCATGACATATGCGAATCATTAAGGGCAATAGCACACTGCTGGGGCAAAACGAAAATATTCATGTCAGAGATCATAACTCGCAGAATCTGGTACGGGGCGCACAAGAGGCAGGCCATTGAGACGGCACGGAAAAAGCTGAACAAAGGGGTAGAGAAGTACTGCAGGAGCACAGGACTCCATTACATAAAACACGGGCTATCACAGAACGACCCCGACTGGTTCCACCAGGACGGGGTACACCTGTCAAACAAGGGCTGGGGTAGATTTGCAGACAACATCTTTCAAGCACTAGCATCACAGGGTTGCAAATAAGGGGGCGGTAGGGTCACTGTTTTGGGGGGACCTGAGCGGTTTTAGGCAAGCAACCCCTCAGGTGTGGCGGCACGTGTCCAGGAAAGGATGCCACAGGACATCGAAAGGGAGGCCAAAGGAATGGGGGCATCCCAACCCCTGGACACGAGGTGCCCAAAAAAGTGTTAATTACTGTACAGCGGTCATAACCAGTGTACAGTACAATTATTTGTATATAATAAAGGCCTACGGCCATTTTTAATTTTCCACACAAACAGAGCTGTCGCGTTATCATTCATGGGGCAGGGCACATGACAACAGGGTCAAGAGCAGGGGGGGAACCCACACTACTCAGCCTATGGCGTGCGGGCCCGAGCGCAAGGAAGCCCAAGGTGTCCTGGGGGTCCAGTCACAGTCTTGGACGGGCGCGTGTGAGTCCAGCATGGACAGGTGCCCCCCCCCCTTTTTGGGGCCCGCGCTCGGAGGGCACGGGGCGGACATAGGCACCGCTCAGAGGGAGACGGAGATAGCGAGTAGGGTAGGATAGGGCAGGGAATTGGGAGGCGTTTGGCAGAGAGGCCAGGCATGCGTAGGGGCGTCAGCGCAGGTAAGGGCGAGGAAGCGGGAGCAAAAATAAATAAATAAATAAATCACGGAAGGTACATTTAATAGCAGGATTAGCTTAAGAGAGCAAGAGTAGGTAATTATTAGAGGCCTTGCATAAAGGGGAAAGATGGGGCATGTACGGTTTATAAACTTCAGACATGTGAAATGTTCAGCCATTTTCTGCAACACATTAATTGAATCTTGGTAGGAACACACATTGCTGCATTGAGCGCTTGGCACACCCAGGTAACTTCTGAACAGTGGTGACACGCTTCTACGGGCATATAATGTTGCATTTCTCAATGAACACAGAAAGCATTGCATGAATGACTAAGCGAAGCGGAATGCAAATGGAAACAGACAGGCAATAGGGATATCTTCAGCAGCATGTTAAAACTCCTGGCATGTGTTACGTCAGTCTGGCGAACAATGGAATTTTCACGTTAAACCAGGCAGGTCACTCAGCGTAGGTGCGAAAGGACATGAAAGGGAGCATGGCCAAGAGGCACCACCGAAGGAAATACCTTAGGTGAAGAGGCCCTGCTCTCACATAAATGGTCGGACTGGAACAAGAAATAGGCCCGGTCACCCAAAAAAAGGGGTCCAACCCTCGCCTCAAAAAAGTGGCCCACCCCTCGCCTCACGAACCTTGACCTCTGATGACATCACAGGAACTGATATCATTTGACCCCACCTCAAAGTGACATCCGGGGAAGAGATGAAACACAACCTTGCACCCCTTGCCAAAACAGGAAGTGTCATCAAATAGCATTGTCCCCAAGTACACTAAATTACTGTGAATCCAAGCCGACGTCCGTCCAAGGCCAAATGATATGTTATTGTATAGCACTTACGCTTAAGCTCTTTTTTATGGAACAAATATGCATATAATATTACTCAACCTGTGTTGGTACTCATTTATTGACCTAAGAAGGATGTATGGCTTTTCTCAACAAAAAAAAGAAAAAATGGAACAAAAAAAAAATACTTTTTTTTTTTTCAAAACCAGCCCAGGCATGGGCAGAAACCGGCCCCCACCCCCATGGGCGATTTCAAAGGCCGAGGGGCCAATCCGACCCTGCTCACATAGCAAGGGGAAGACAGGGAGACACCGGGCAAAGGGGTGGGAAGGCAAACAAGAAGCAAAATAAATAAATAAGGGGCGGGGGGGCCAAGAAGAGGACGATAAGAGTCCACAATTTGTTATTAACGTATGAGTTGTTTATTACAGAACAGTATCGCAGTAAAGCAACAAAAAGACGAACAGCGATAAGAAGACTGGGTAAGAAAGAGAATAATAGCATGGTCCAGTACGGAAGAACGGCCGCTGTAATCAATTGATAGCGGGACGCAGAAGGGATAAGGTGGGAGTAGTATGGGTGTCACAAGGTCAAGAATGTGGAACAGGTCAAAACATAATAATAATTTAATAAGAAAGGAATAAATAAAGATTAAGGAACCCTGAAGCAGTGTCGGAGGAGGGAACGGAAAGAGGTGGGGGGTTCAACCCGAGGGTCGACATAACTAACCTGTGCACATGTCATTTCCGGATATCAACAGGAAACTGAACTAAGTTCAAGGGAGTAGCTATGGCAGACATGTACGACGAAGGAAGTCAATGGATAGAAATGATTGAGGACACACAGACAGAGGAGGTGTCAGTGGAGATTCAGCCATCCACGAGTGCATCATCCATGGGGCCGGACAAAGCGTTTTGGCAACAATTTCAGGTGTTGGCAAAAATCAAGGGTTGGAAAGAAGCAATGACCCAAATGGGGGCCAGCTCAGCGCCCCCCAAAAAAGAGATAGATCAAGCTTGAGTACAGTTTTGCAGGAATCAATGGCCAGCTGCGAGTCCCAAGGTGCCAGGAAGAAACTATGCAAAAGCAACAATGTACTAAAGGGGAGAAAAACAAGAAGGAGTTGGAGCAGGAACTGGCGGTTGCGACAGCAATCATTGGCTGGGTGGAGTCTATGGCTGACGCTGGTTCTTTGAATGAGACCCGTCAGGGGTGAAGCACGCAAGGGGCAAACTCTAACTATGGGGCAGTCAGCGCTGCGACCCAGGGTACAGGCCACAAGTCCGCTCCAAACAAGGACATTTTGGGTGAGTGTGTAGAGGGCATAAAAGAAAAACTAGATCTAGTATTGGCTTGGGTACAGGCTAGTAACAAGAAAGATGGCACAGAACTGTTGAAGGCGAATGGAGTCCCAACGCCAAGCACGGATAGCACAACCGGCAACAGGGGTCTAAAAGAAGGGCCAGTATGGGGACACATTCAGGAAGGTAGGAAGAGGGGGCTACGGCATCAACAGCACACTGGAACCGCACAGCGGATCAACAGTAAGCACCAAAATAGCAGCGAGGGTTGAGCAGGAGAAATTGCCGCCAACACGGTCCGATGCTAACTTTGTGAGTTGGCACATCCCCCTAGAAGTGAAGGAACAAATATGGAGCAGGGAGTTTATCGACATTTTCTCAATACTGGAGCACGAGACTAAATGGGGCGCACAGTACAAACCAGTAGGAGGAGGGAATTAGTGAAAGCTAGGAACCGGGTCAGGCCAGCAGAAAACATAGCTAACAGGTTGGAGGCGTTTAAAATACTAGCGCATGTCATCATTGAAAACTTCCCAAATCAAGGACCAGCTCTATACGGTTACAGAAACTATATATCAGAGGAGCATAGACTGTTCGGGGACTCATGTTGGTTGTTAAGGGATCACAGATTCAGATTGCGTATGGCCAGCGAACCTGGCCTACAATGGGAACACAAGTTGGTGGAGGAGTGGTTTGACCCAAGGGTAGAGAGCAAAGCTGTAGATCAAAGGTTTAATACAGCAGGGGGAAAAGGGAGGATGGCAGAGAAGCCGGGGAATATGGTAGGAGCTGGAGGGCAGAACAGACAGTGGTTGCCCATCTGCATCCTCCACCGGGAAACCATGGAGGTAGCGCAAGGCAAGGCAGTTGGGGTGCGGGAGGACCTGAGAGATACGGCATGCAAGGTGTAGGTAGCAATCAGGGAGGGGGCAGAGGGACCAAGATGGGAGCGGAGATTAGAGGCGGGCAAGGAAACGGGAGAGCGTCAAATTGGTGCAGATACTACAATGAAGGACTTTACACGTTTGGGAATTCATTCATGTCGCTTCATGCACGTGTGTGCAATCTGTGGGGGGGACAACAGAAAAACCTGCAACAGAGGAGCTGGGCTTGAGAGGAAAGGGCAGCCTCCGGGGGGAACTAGGAACTAAAGGGGCAGCAAAGCACAAGGAGCCAAAACAGAGGGAGACACGAGTTTGTCAAGTAGTATGCTTACTACTAAGT
This sequence comes from Ambystoma mexicanum, assembly GCF_040938575.1. Classification (NCBI taxonomy): domain Eukaryota; kingdom Metazoa; phylum Chordata; class Amphibia; order Caudata; family Ambystomatidae; genus Ambystoma; species Ambystoma mexicanum. The sequence continues at coordinate 818,100,825 of NC_090922.1, forward strand.
TGTAAATAAAGGCTATACATGTTTCTTACTTCTAGTAGTAGCCTCAGGTAGTATGCCTACTACCAAGTTGTACATAAAGGCTATACATGTTGCCACTGTGTGATCGCAAATAGAAGGTTATTAACAAATTGTCTTCTTTTATCAGCGGGGATAACTAACCGATGGGACTGCGGCCCGGAGCCTTCTACAGTACGGCCATTGGCGGAAGCGCAAACCACAGGGAATGGTAAAATAACTTGCAGCAAGTTAAATGAAAGGAGGGGGAGGGGCATGGGGAAAAACACCCATCCGGTTTCTAGCAGACTTGCAGGTCAAAGGATCTTCCACCATTAATGTCTATAAACTGTAAGGGTGGTTGGCAGGGTACCCTCGGCTGACCGAGAGGGACACACTATTGCTAGGATTCATAACGTGTTTCAAAATTCCGTATGGAGGCCCACGGCAAGAGTTGCATGCAAGAAACTTAAAATCGGCTTACCAACACTCAGCCGTGGTAACAGAAAAAATCAAGAAAGAACTAGCAATGGGGAGGGAGGCGGGCCCATTCAGCGAACCCCCAGTAAAGAATCTAATAATTTCCCCACTCTGGGTGGTTCCTAAAAAATAAGCAGGGAAGTTCCGAATGATACATAATTTATCCTTCTCCAAAGGAAACTCAGTAAATGACTGGCTGAAGAAGGAGGGATGTTTAGTCCATTATGCATCATTCGACGAGGCAATCGCTTTAGCACAGAGGGCCGGGAGAGGGGCCTTATTGGCTAAGGTGGACATTGAAGCAGCATTCAGACTCCTCCCAGTGCATCCCAAAAGCTTCCACCTATTGGGTTTCCAGCACAAAGGGGAAATCTTTATAGATAGGTGTATGCCCATGGGCTCTGCAATATTCTGTGCTTACTTTGAATCTTTTAACTCATGCCTCGAATGTATACTGTCACAAATAGTACAGGAGGGGGGGAAGACACACTACCTTGATGATTTCTTATTCATAGGCGGGGCAGGAACGGGCACATGTAAAAGGCTCCTGCAGTGTTTCACACAATTGTGCTCAGATTTGGGGATGCTACTGGCCGGGGAAAAAACGGAAGGGCCGTGTACACGGTTGACTTATCTTGCAATAGAAATAGACACGGTTGAGGGGTAACAAGATTGCTAGCAGGGAAGGTAGAGGCATTCTACGAGAGCATTATGTCAGTAGTGAGCAAGGAGAAAGCAAGCCTAAAAGAGATACAGACAATGCTGGGGAGGTTAAATTTCAGAGCCAGAGTGATTCCAGCGGGGAGGGTATTTGTGCGTCGGCTAGCGGCAGCCACAGGTGGGGTGACAAATGTAAAGCACATGGTGCGTCTAAAATTAGGGGTGAAGGAAGACTTAAGGATGTGGACAGAATTTTTAAACAAATTTAATGGGGTGAGATTATGGCAAATGTGTACAAAGAGGGGGGTTTGTCCTGACTGGAGAGGTCTAAGCTAATTGCAGTGTATTTATTGCAGTGTAAGTTTAGAGACAGTATACTATCTTTGGGTGTCACAATTTATATAGTTGCCAAAGATAGCAGTACATGAAAAACAACAGTAATCATCCACATGTGCTAGATCATTAGTTTATACAAGACCAGCTTTTATTAAGTGGCTGTCCTTATTTCTTTAAACATTTTATGAAGGAATTGTAAGTGTCATACAAAAGGGTGCACATATTTCACTCAAATCAAACAACAAAGTACAAAACAGTATAGGTGCAAAGCATGAAACAGAAAATGAAGTCAGTTCATACAAGCATGTGCTGTGTATTAACATTGATCCAAAACAAGACAGTAGTATAAAGGCATCATGTTGCCACTAATACATTCTGTTTTTATATTTGTCTGATTGTAAGACGGTTTTACCCAATGGGTTAATACCAGGTTTACCCAATGCAACATGTAACTGGTGTAACCTTAATAATCCTCAAAAATGTATAAAGCCCTTGAAAGGGTCTATCATAGCCTGGCTAAAGAGTGACCATAAAGGGTGATTGATCAACGTCTCTGAAATAGATCTCAACTAAGATTTAAGGGGGATCCCGTCCCACCGCTATGGTGGAGGATTCCCAGGACGTTTCGGCTTTGGTGGGTCACAGCCTTCTTCATGGAGCCAAGGAGTGGAGTTCCCTGTAAGAGATTTAAGGGGAACTCGAGTTACTAAAGTAGATTATAAGATGCACAGTAGTTAAAGGGCATGTACATACATATGTCACTGTCACAAGGATACAAGACCCTTTAATAAAAACTAAAGAGAAAATGTCTAGTTGACTTGAGAAGGTGAACAGGGAGTGGCCTTACACCGGCCTGGGTTCTGGGTAGATGCCAGAGGTTAGTGGAAGTGGAATAAAATACAATAAAATCGTCCTCTATGAGTGACATGGGCGTGTGCCACAATATACTAGATAGAGGAGAAGCAAAGCACTTACTTGCTCTGATATAACATAAAATAGAAAAATACTATTAATCCAAAATATCCCCCTCCATTTGCCCAAAGATATAAACATGGAGTGAGTAAGTAATGGAAGTGTGAGATACCTTTAGGTGTTGCTGCAAACCAACCCCATTGTGGTTTGATACTGCTATGCGCCGTATGGATAAAAAATGGCATGCTGGGGAAAGCCCAGAATGCTGGATCGGAAAAAGGAGCTGCAAGCGTCTGCCTGAACAGTGGGACAGAAAAACAGAAAAATCGGAAAAACGGCATAAATAGTGCCTGGTTTTAGCTAGATGGAACCTAGGGAACCAAATTACAACTGGATCATTGAATATCTCAGGAGCCAGATCATGTCTGGCTCCCCGGGTGTTCATTTACCTTTTCGTTCGAATGTTTGGAGGAATCCGGCACTCCGTCTGACCTCTGCAGTCAAAAAATGGAGCTGTGAGTCATTGTACTGCACTGAGCATGCGTCCAAATACAGATGCTGCTTTTGCACGCATGCTCAGTAGAAGAACACGGGGCCAGCGTAATCGTTGTACGACGGCCCCGTGTGTGGGGAGGAGAGCTGCCAAGGGAGCCTGAGCGAGGCGAACGGTTGCCCTTGAATGGTGCGCATGCTCGGAAGAGCATCGTGCAGCCGGCGCGTGCGCTCAGAGGGGCCAGCGTCGTTGTTGCTCAGCAGCGGCCTTGTTGTAGTGAAAGGGAGCTGTCACGGGTCCGGGGAGCTGAGTATGGAATGTAAATTGACGTGCCAGTGACAAGTGCATGCAAAAGGTCAGCGCACTATTAAAAAAAAAAAAAATAATAAAATAACTAATTTGGTGAACTGGAAAGGGAGGACTGTTGCTGGGGGCATCAAAGTGATGTGTGTATGTCCCGACAGGAGGGGACACACGGCTGCCTGCCCAATTAAATAAAAGGGTGATGGAGCCGTAATAGCCCTTTGGTGAGTGGGAAGATGGATGTCTAAAGCGATATAGGTGGATAAGACATGGAGTAGGAGGTCATTGGAAATAGCTCTGTGGTTGTGCTTCATTGAGGCCTTTTGTGATGGCCTGAAGTTTATACATCCACCAGGATTCTTTAAAGTTCAAGGAGTTGCTGAGGTTACTGGTGTTATGTACTTTATCTGCAAACCACCATACAAAACTGTCCGGATTATGCTGGTATTCGAGAAAATGTGGTACCAGTGGTGCCGTGATGGTTTTGCACCGAATGCGGGACAGGTGCTCCCCAATTCTCTTATGTACCGGTCTCGATGTTTGACCCACATATCTCAGTCCACAGGGGCATTCAATTATGTAGATCACATTGCTGGATTTACAATTGGAAAAATGTCTTAATTTCCATTCCTTGGTGCCTATGTTGAAGGAGGTTATTTTTTTGGTCTGTTTACATGCAGAACAGTTCCCACACGGATGGTGGCCATTGATTTCCCTCAGGTTCCATAAGGAGGATCTAGTGCTGTTTCTGCTCATCCTCGCATGAGTAAGCATATCTTTAAGGTTCTTTGATCTCTTTAGAGCCATTCTGGGTATCGGTTCTTCCGGCAAGCTAAGTTGAATCAGTGGCCAACATTTTTTTATAAGGCCTTTGAGTTTGGTAGTGTTGGGACCAAATGTGGTGACGCAGGCCATAATGTTATCTTCCTGGTTGCTGTGATTTTTGGGTGCAAGTAAAACTTCTCGGGGCGTGAACCTGGCTCTCTTCATGGTGTCTCTGAGCAGTTTTCTATGGTATCCCCTGGCTTTCAACTTCGTTTCTAAGGCTTCTGATGACGACCAATCTCACTTTGGTGGAAGACCAACTAACCAGGGGAACCAACAACCACCCCAAATGATGCCTTTTTTAGGCCAAGGAGGTTCCAGGGGAGGCTACTGGGGCCCTCCTCAGTTTCAACCAATGCCTCCCTTCAACTATCCACGTTGGAGGACACCGAACCCGAACAGGAGACGGAGGAGATATTAAACTTAATACCAATCTTCAATCTATCCGCGATTCCGTTGTCCAAAGAAGAGACGTCCGTGCTTTCTAAAGGACTATCCTTTGTCCCAACGAATCATACCGGTTGGTTCCAACTCGACCAAGAACTGACTAATTTCTATCGTACCATCAGAAGAAAGGTCTTCTTTCAGGACAAAGAAGACACTATGGGACCTGAAGACTCAGGCCTGAGGAAGAAATCTGATTTTGTTCCCAATGACAATGAGATGCCAGCATGTGTTCCTACCTTTGAAAAATGCATAAAACAAGAAATGCTAACAGTACAGCATGCCTCTTCTTATAAAAGGCATAACCTTAATCAAGTAGAACAGAAAGCATTAAAACAACTGACAGACAATAACTCTATTGTCATCAAGGCAGCAGACAAGGGAGGTGGAGTAGTAGTGCAAAGTAGAGATCAATACAAGCACATGGTGCTACTGCTCTTAAATGAAGAGGATAACTACAAAAAACTATGCAAAGACCCTACTACAGAAATAAAAATCAAAATCAAAGAGACTACAGAATTTGCCTTGTCCAATAACTGGATATCTGAGAAAGAGGAAATTTTCTTGAACAACTCGGAAGGGCGGACCCCCGCATTTTACGTCCTTCCCAAACTTCATAAAAACCAGACAACGCCACCCGACCGACCCATAGTGTCAGGCTGTGGCTCAATATTGGAGCCTATTGGTAAATTCATTGACTTCTTCCTGAAGCCCCTCAGTCAAAAAACACCTACCTATTTACGAGATACCATGTCAACCATTAATACATTTGAGCACCAACCTTTTAACCCTTCTGAAGACATATTAGTCACCATGGACATTAACAGCCTCTACACCAGCATTCCACAAGATGCAGCAATTGAATACATTAGGCATCATCTTACGCACCACATGTCGCAGACAAGAGTCCCTACCAACTTCCTAGCTGAGCTATTGGAACTCGCACTCACTAACTCTTTTTCAATTTGAGGATACTTTCTATCTGCAAATACGAGGTACAGCCATGGGAGCAGCATTTGCCCTGAGCATGGCTATCATCTTTATGGCAGAATATGAATACAACAATGCACTAAATATACGGAATCCATTTCTTGACAACATAGTGCTCTGGCACAGGTACATTGATGACATTATTTTTATCTGGAAAGGAGAGGAGGACACTTTGACCAATTTTTTCACCTGGATCAATAACTGTACAGAAGAAATAAAATTTACCATCAACAGCAGTAACTCCAGCATCAATTTTCTTGATTTAACCATCAGACCAAAAAACAATCAATTGGAATGTACTATGTTCAAAAAGGAAACTGATCGAAATACAGTACTTCATTATAAAAGCAATCACCCACGGAATTTAAGAAACAACCTCCCATATGGACAGTTTCTACGGGTGCGTAGAAACTGCACAGACATTGCAGAATTCAAAACTAATGCTTCTGCCTTAGAAACGAAGTTGAAAGCCAGGGGATACCCTAGAAAACTGCTCAGAGACACCATGAAGAGAGCCAGGTTCACGCCCCGAGAAGTTTTACTTGCACCCAAAATTCACAGCAACCAGGAAGATAACATTATGGCCTGCATCACCGCATTTGATCCCAACACTACCAAACTCAAAGGCCTTATAAAAAAAATGTGGCCACTGATTCAACTTAGCTTGCCGGAAGAACCGATACCCAGAATGGCTCTAAAGAGATCAAAGAACCTTAAAGATATGCTTACTCATGCGAGGATGAGCAAAAACAGCACTAGATCCTCCTTATGGAACCTGAGGGAAATCAATGGCCACCATCCGTGTGGGAACTGTTCTGCATGTAAACAGACCAAAAAAATAACCTCCTTCAACATAGGCACCAAGGAATGGAAATTAAGACATTTTTCCAATTGTAAATCCAGCAATGTGATCTACATAATTGGATGCCCCTGTGGACTGAGATATGTGGGTCAAACATCGAGACCGGTACATAAGAGAATTGGGGAACACCGGTCCCGCATTCGGTGCAAAACCATCACGGCACCACTGGTACCACATTTTCTCGAATACCAGCATAATCCGGACAGTTTTGTATGGTGGGGTGCAGATGAAGTACATAACACCAGTAACCTCAGCAACTCCTTGAACTTTAAAGAATCGTGGTGGATGTATTAACTTCAGGCCATCACAAAAGGCCTCAATGAAGCACAAACACAGAGCTATTTCCAATGACCTCCTACTCCATGTCTTATCCACCTATATCGCTTTAGACATCCATCTTCCCACTCACCAAGGGGCTATTACGGCTCCACCACCATTTTATTTAATTGGGCAGGCAGCCGTGTGTCCCCTCCTGTCGGGACATACACACATCACTTTGATGCCCCCAGCACCAGTCCTCCCTTTCCAGTTCACCAAATTAGGTTTTTTTTTTTTTTGAATAGAGCGCTGACCTTTTACATGCACTTGTCACTGGCACGTCAATTCACACTCCATACTCAGCTCCCCGGACCCGTGACAGCTCCCTTTCAGTACAACAAGGCCGCTGCTGAGCAACAACGACGCTGGCCCCTCTGAGCGCACGCGCCGGCTGCACGATGCTCTTCCGAGCATGCGCACCATTCAAGGGCAGCCGTTCACCTCGCTCAGGCTCCCTTGGCAGCTCTCCTCCCCACACACGGGGCCGTCGTACAACGATTGCGCCGGCCCCGTGTTCTTCTACTGAGCATGCGTGCAAAAGCAGCATCTGTATTTGGACGCATGCTCAGTGCAGTACAATGACGCACAGCTCCATTTTCTGACTGCAGAGGTCAGACGGAGTGCTGGATTCCTCCAAACATTCGAACGAAAAGGTAAATGAACACCCGGGGAGCCAGACATGATCTGGCTCCTGAGATATTCAATGATCCAGTTGTAATCTGGTTCCCTAGGTTCCATCTAGCTAAAACCAGGCACTATTTATGCCGTTTTTCCGATTTTTCTGTTTTTCTGTCCCACTGTTCAGGCAGACGCTTGCAGCTCCTTTTTCCAATCCAGCATTCTGGGCTTTCCCCAGCACGCCATTTTTTATCCATACGGTGCATAGCAGTATCAAACCACAATGGGGTTGGTTTGCAGCAACACCTAAAGGTATCTCACTCTTCCATTACTTACTCACTCCATGTTTATATCTTTGGGCAAATGGAGGGGGATATTTTGGATTAATAGTATTTTTCTATTTTATGTTATATCAGAGCAACTAAGTGCTTTGCTTCTCCTCTATCTAGTATATTGTGGCACAAGCCCATGTCACTCATAGAGGACGATTTTATTGTATTTTATTCCACTTCCACTAACCTCTGGCATCTACCCAGAACCCAGGCCGGTGTAAGGCCACTCCCTGTTCACCTTCTCAAGTCAACTAGACATTTTCTCTTTAGTTTTTATTAAAGGGTCTTGTATCCTTGTGACAGTGACATATGTATGTACATGCCCTTTAACTACGGTGCATCTTATAATCCACTTTAGTAACTCGAGTTCCCCTTAAATCTCTTAGAGGGAACTCCACTCCTTGGCTCCATGAAGAAGGCTGTGACCCACCAAAGCCGAAACGTCCTGGGACTCCTCCACCATAGCGGTGGGACAGGATCCCCCTTAAATCTTAGTTGAGATCTATTTCAGAGACGTCGATCAATCACCCTTTTTGGTCACCCTTTAGCCTGGCTATGATAGACCCTTTCAAGGGCTTTATACATTTTTGAGGATTATTGAGGTTACACCAGTTACATGTTGCATTGGGTAAACCTGGTATTAACCCATTGGGTAAAACCGTCTTACAATCAGAAAAATATAAAAACAGAATGTATTAGTGGCAACATGATGCCTTTATACTACTGTCTTGTTTTGGATCAATGTTAATACACAGCACATGCTTGTATGAACTGACTTCATTTTCTGTTTCATGCTTTGCACCTATACTGTTTTGTACTTTGTTGTTTGATTTGGGTGAAATATGTGCACCCTTTTGTATGATACTTACAATTCCTTCATAAAATGTTTAAAGAAATAAGGACAGCCACTTAATAAAAGCTGGTCTTGTATAAACTAATGATCTAGCACATGTTGATGATTACTGTTGTTTTTCATGTACTGCTATCTTTGGCAACTATATAAATTGTGACACCCGAAGAGAGTATACTGTCTCTAAACTTACACTGCAATAAATAAACTGCAATTAGCTTAGACTTCTCCAGTCAGGACAAACCCCCCTCCTTGTACACATTTGTTACCAGCCCTTAGTCCTGAGTCTGGTTTGGGCTCTCCCTCCAGTATATAGTGAGATTATGGCAAGCACCATGGGTCCCTTGCGTACAAGAAAAATTGTTTACCGATGCGGCAAGCAAGCACAGGTTTGGAGCAATATTGGGGCAAGCCTGGTGCAGGGCGGATTGGCCAAACAAATGGGTGAAAAAAGAGTGGTGTAAAAACATATGTGCCTCAGAATTATTCACAGTTTTAGTAGCACTATGCACATGGGTGGACAAGTTGACCGGGAAAACACTTACGGTTTGGTCAGATAATATGGCCGTAGTACAGGCGATTAATAAGCAATCCGCGCAGTGCCCTACAACATTAGGACTGGTCAGACACTTAGTAAAAATAGGACTCCAGTGCAACACGGACCTTAGGGTGAGACATGTACCGGGCATTCAAAACATAGCAGCTGACGCTCTCTCTCGTTCACAGATGGGAAGGTTCAGACAGGCTTGGCCGCAGGCAGAGAGGGAGATGACAAAATTCGACAAGAACCTATTGAAGTTGGCGATGTGGAAGCAAGACTGAGAAGGATAACAGAAGAAGCATTGGCAGGGGGGACAAGGAGAAAATAAAACAAATGCTTTGAACTGTTTGAGGAAATATCACCGGAGACGGGAGGTCATGGGTGGGAAACCAGGGTGAAGGATTTTATTGTATGGGCTAAAGACAAAGGGAAAAGCAAGAGCTGGGTAAAAAACCACTTGTCAGCAGTAGCGTTTTATGCTCAACTTGGGGGGTGGGCGGACCCAACGAAGAGTTTCCTGATTAGAAATGCTGTGCGGGGCTGGGACACGGGGAGCGCGAGAGTGATAGACAACAGGTTAACTATCACTATTAGCACATTAGGTTTGCTGCTGCACAACCTAGAAGGAATTTGCAATTCAATGTTTGAAGCACTATTGTTCCAGGTTTGTTTTGCATTGGCATTTCTCGCTGCGTTAAGGATTAGCAAGTTGTTGCCCAGATCCAAAACGACCACAGCAACAGGGCTTTAATGCGAGAGGACGTCACTATTCAAGGGGAAACGGTCAGAGTCAAGATAAGAAAGTCAAAAACAGACCAAGAAGGGAAAGGCAAAGAATTGGTGCTAAACAGGTTGGGTAGGGAGAAATACTGCCCGGTGGCATTGACCAGGCAGTACAAGGAGGTGAGCCATGGGTAGGAGGATATTTTTTGTTACTGGGTTAGCGGTTTTCCATCCTTGTGTATCAGTTTAAGCAAGTACTATGGATGGCCTTGCCCGAGAGAGGGGAAAATAGTGTGAAAATCACGTCACACTCCTTCAGAATAGGGGCAGCCACTACCGTAAAAGAGGAAGGACTAGGGGGAGAAGAAATAAGGAACTTGTGGGGTGGGAATCAAGCAGGTTTAAAGGTTATATCAGGACAGGTACAATATAAAAAAAAAGAGGGGGTTTCTAAACAAGAAAGCGTAAAATAGGGCACAGAAATCCCACGGATGTTAGCAGGAAGGGAGGAGGAAGGATGACCGTGACAAGACAAATAATACCTTTCTCATTTTTTCTCAGGGGCTACCGTGGTATGGGTGATGGGTCACTCATTTGTCAAAAGAGCAGCCAGAGGAACCAGAGAAGGCGATTGGAATTGTAATCTAGGCCTGGCAAATATGGAAGTGCGCTGGATGGGGAAAGGGGGGATGTTATGGGGGAAACTGGAAAGAGAGGTACAGAAGGGAACAGAGAGATACAGAGCTCCCGGTATATTGATTATTCTCTTAGGGGGAAACAAATTAGTGGAAATAGGGAGGAAAGCACTGGCACAACAAATGAGAAGCGCAATGGTGAGATTGGGGCGGGGGTTACGCTCCACGGAACTATTATGGTCAGAAATGATCCCACAGCAGAACTGGAGGGGGCGCGCGACCAATGAAGGGTAGAAGAGTCGAGGAGGTAGTTGAACTCTGAGTTCAAGAAATTTTTAACAGGGGTGGGGATGAGGGCCATAAAACACACACTAATTTCCCTAAGGACACCTGGATACTTCGCAGAGGATGGGGTACACCTCTCTGGAGTAGGAACCGAAATTTTCAGAATGAACCTCAGGGAAGCGCTGGAAAATATGGGATGCACATGTAAGGGTAAAGTGGCCAGTACGGGGATATAAAAATAAATAAATAAATAAATAAAAACAAAAAGGAAAACAGAGTTGGGTCGCGGGTAACAAAGGGCAAGACAGGCGGGGGCCAGGAAGAGGCAGGTGGGGGAACTCTTGGGCGCCGGAAGCCGCACAAGAGTCATGGCGGAGGAATATGCAGCTGAAGGTAGGGCTTGCCAGGCATGAGGAAACAGGGCGCAAAGGGAATCCAAATAGTCATAAGGGGGGAAAGGGAAACATGTACGCAAATACAGGCACAGCCACTTCAGTTGGCAGAGGACTAGTGGTCGGGGGCCAGGGGGAGCTAAGAGGGGAGAGTCAGGGGGTGAAAGGACCCCAGGAGAGCGAGGGGCAGACAACGGCGGTAAGAGATGGTAGAACGAGAGAGAACAGGAAATCTAAGGGGGCAGGCAAGAGGGTAAGTCACACAATTAACAGGGAGCGAGGAGTGGCCATGGAGACCTGGTGGAAAAGGCAGAGGTAGGTACCGGGGATAGGGGAGGGGGCGAGGAATAACATAGGGACCCGGAAGAAGCTGGGGGTCGGGGTACGAAGGGGTGGGTAAAGGGAAGGCTTGGAACACTTACACATGGGAGAAAAAGGGGGGGCAGACAACAGGGGTGAGAAGAAACTTAACGATCCTGCACCTGGAGAAGTGGTAAAAGGAGCACCGGCTCAAAGTAAAGCTGTCCCAAAATTGGGAGTAAAGTAACAGGGTCAGTTCCGCTTAACGGATAATGCTCGCCAGCAAGTTGGCTCACGAAAAGAAAAGTGGGAAAGTAACGGCGTCAGCTCCACTTAACTGAAGCTGCTCGCCATTCAAGTCGGAAGCTCATGCTGAAGTAAAGTGAAAAGTAACGGCGTCAGTTCCGCTCTACGGATGCTGCTCGCCAACAAGTGGGGAATGTAAAGGTGTGCTGCTCATAGTAGAATATCCTGAAGCAGTACTGCCGAATTTGAGTAACGGAGGACCTGTAAGATACCTCCTGCTTAATGAAGCAACTGCAGCCTAACATCCACAAATGTGTCAGTGGGTTATTTCAGATGGGGGAATTGGTGAAGGGCAGAGGAGAGGGAATGAATTGGGGGTGCCGCCGAAGTAGCAAGGTCGCTTCACATCACAGGTATCACAAGACAGGACCCGAGATGGCCCAGTTTGGGGTGTGGGTGCTAAACCTGGGGATGCGCCGAACAAGGTGAGGGCTAAAACCAGACACAGCGATAGCCGAGACCCCCCCACCAGCCATTCCGTGGAGAACAAGGGGAACCCATCCCCCCTACAGCTACAGGCAGACAGAGAGAGTGGGGAGGGGCCCCCTTCCCGACCTAAGGGCACCAAGCTTCATTTAGGGGGTGGGGGGAGACAAGGTGTGAGGAATAGGTGGGTAAGGTGGGGTTGAGCCAGGACATCCCCTTTTGCACACCTTAAAGGGACAGGAAAAATTAGGATTCAGCCTCAATCCCCAACACCTCTGGAGCAAGAAAGGATCCACCCGACAGATAGGCACAGGAATTATTAATTGATGAATTGTATTAATATGTGTTTGAATTTCTGCAGGATTGTCGCGGTGGAGTTACATGGTGCTCCAGGCTGGTAGGCCTGCTGGAATCCACAAGGGACCGGCAGTAGCCGAGTTTGACGGCAGCGGAGTGCTTAACTCAGCAAGCCACCGGGAAGGGGTAGGGAGATGTGAGGTGGTGGGGAGGAGTGGGAGGCGGACAGGTGCAAGGATACAGGTTGGTGGCGGAGGGATATGTAGCTGAAGGTAGGGCTTGCCAGGCACAAGGAAACAGGGCACAAGGGAATACAAGTAGTCGAAAGGAAGGGGACACATGTATGCAAAAACAGGTGCAGCCTCTTCGGTTGGCAGAGGACTAGTGGTCAGGGGCCAGGGGGGAGCTAAGGAGGGGAGTCAGGGGGGAAGAACCCCAGGGGAGTGAGGGGCAGACAATGGCGGTAAGAGATGGTGGAACAAGGGAGAACAGGAAATCTAAGGGGGGCAGGCAAGAGGGTAAGTCACACAATTAACGGGGAGCGACAAGTGGCCATGGAGACCGGGTGGAAAAGGCAGAGGTAGGTACTGGGGGATAGAAGAGGGGGGCGAAGAATAACATAGGGACCTGGAAGAAGCTGGGGACCGGGGTACGAAGGGGTGGGTAAAGGGAAGGCTTGGAACACTTACACCTGGCCAACAGGGAGAAAAGGGGGGGGCAGACAACAGGGGTGAGAAGAAACTTAACAATCCTGCACCTGGGAAAGTGGTAGAAGGGGCACCGGCTCAAAGTAAAGTCCTCCCAAAATGGGGAGTAAAGTAACAGCGTCAATTCCGCTTAACGGATGCTGCTCGCCAGCAAGTTGGCTCATGAAAAGAAAAGTGAGAAAGTAATGGTGTCAGCTCCACTTAACTGAAGCTGCTCGCCATTCAAGTCGGAAGTTCATGCTAAAGTAAAGTGAAAAGTAACTGTGTCAGTTCCACTGTAGGGATGCTGCTCGCCAACAAGTGGGGAATGTAAAGGTGTGCTGCTCATAGTAGAATATCCTGAAGCAGTACTGCCGAATTCGAATAACAGAGCACCTGTAAGCTACCTCCTGCTTAATAAAGCAACTGGGGCCTTACATCCACAAATGCGTCAGTGTGTTATTTCAGATGGGGGGATGGTGAAGGGCAGAGGAGAGGGAATGGATTGGGCGGGGCACCGAAGTAGTAAGGTCGCTTCACATCACAGGTATCACAAGACAGGACCCGGGATGACCCAGTTTGGGGTGTGGGTGTGGCGGCTAAGCAGACTATGCGATTGCGAACCATACACAAACAAATGTGTATTTGTATGCTCTCCCATACAAGCACAAATGCCTCTTGCCCTCAACAGACCACCTATAAAGAAATCCTCGGACAGTGCCCAGGTACTTCCTAACTGCATTCACCACGTAGCGGCATAGCTGCCGTAACATTTTACAGCTCCACTCATCTAACCCACCCCCACTCTTTCAGATACACAGAGCGAGTGGCAACCATGCACTGTATACATTCCAGAAACAACACACAACATAACATCAACACAAGTATATATAAAGAGGTGTACGTCAGCTTTGGTACTAACACGTACCTTCTGTCGTGTCAACAGAAAGCATTGTTCATTGTGCGTTACTGTATGAACGAAAACGAGAGTACTCTACTAGCCCCCACCCCACCCCTCCAATTCTCTCTATTCCTCCCCACCATTCCACCCTCCTCTGATTTACGATGCTCGGTTCTCGGGTCTCCAGCTGGACCAGCCGTAGGGCACCAGAAAAAAAGACACCGGCATCGGCATTGATTTACAAGGAATGAAAGATCTGCCTAGCAACAATATTGGGGAACATGCTGGTGCAGCTCAGTGGAATTCTCTGCAGAAACAAGGACGGGGGGCGCAAGGTTTCCGCCCACCCCTCCTCCTCGGAGTCAAGCCTCTCATTTGTTAGCTTCGCCATGCATTCACCTTCCCCTTGGACATGACCACTCGACAGATGTCTCTATATGTCTTTATGGCTAGGCACGCGCACCCCGCCCTCAGCCTGAGGTGTAAAGAGGGTAACATAGCGACCCGCCGGTCCTGAAAAAAGTTTCCAGCCGCCTGCGGGACCCAGTATCTGAGGTGTCCTGCTTCAGAAAGAATTGCGCGCCTTTATCTGCGCGCTACGCACGCCCTTATCTGTTTCTCCTGCTCACAGCAGACCATAGCTGTCTATCCGCATTGGACTTCGGCATAAACGTGGCCCAGGCACCCGTGGGAAAGTGGCAAATCATTCCTTTTGTGGCAGACTGTTTCAGTAGTAACCATGGGGACGTTCTTTGATAAACACATTGCAAATTGTGCATTTGAACGATCATTCAATTGGTCAAAAAACGACTAGTTGTACAGTGAAGTACCTCATCACACTAGCCCACTTTGACCAAAAATCTTGCCCAATTTCACCCCAAAAACGGATACCGGCGTGCACATTAGGCATTGCCCTATCGGCCAGTGCAAGCCTGCTATCTGCTCTCCATGCTGAAACTCCCCACTTCTGAGCGAATGGTACAACAAGAGTAGAAGAAGGATGCGAATGCAGGGGTAGGCAAAGAGCCCAATGTCATTCCCAGGTACCCATTACCCATCCCCCCTTTCCCAGATCCACCAGAGCGACTGCAGACTATGGCAATGGCACCAGTGCATGGCATACTTCCCAGTGGTATAAAACAACATATATTTGGGGATGGGGTGCCTTGTTCTCTTATTTGCCAGTAAGTCCCATGCTATTCTAGGGATGCTCCTCCAGTTCTGTTTATTTTTTCTTCACACTCTTGGATTTGTTTTGTGCTTTTCCCAAAATCAATCCAGTACCAGAATGCAAATACAAAATCAGGACGGGGTGCGCATCTACCACATGACATGGAATGCGTGTGGTTAAGTGTTCACCTGACAACAGCAACAGCTATAACAAAGTAGTTTACGCTTAAAGGAATAGTGCGCTCAAAAATGTTATTGTCCCAATCGTTCGGGCAAGTCGTTATAACTGATGAACCCATATGCATGCATCGTTGTAAACTGAACCCCGACCCTCACCCGAAATGATTTGTCTCACAACATTTTGTCAAGTGTTGGCAATAAAAGGCCGTAGGATTTTATTGTTCAGATTTGGTCTCATGTCCACGACTCGTTGTGGACACCGTACAGTGCCCTGTACTTCTTTTCCTTTGTTCTTCTCCCTTATGTGTAGGGTGGGAGGGTTTTGTGGTAAAGAAGCAAAGTGTGGAAGACGCTGAGTGAACAGCGAACCTCCTGTCAGTTTGGGTCCCTGTTCAGGGTCCACAAACAGATTGTGTTCTCTTAGAGCATTCTGCTCTTATTTATAAAACCCAGGGAAGCCCTGGTCTTTGATGTGTATAGTAGTGGGGGCTGTGTGCCAGCCCCCGGCCGGATAGCTGACATGTCTGGCCCCCTTTGGAGGGGGCAGGTCTTTGAACCTGGGCCCTGCATGCCTGTTGGTTTTCCGTAGGTGCTTAGCACCTTGCTGTTTGGAGGAAGGGTGAGGCGTTTGTTCGCACCTCACCCTTCCTCGGCTTTGTGTGACAGAGGCTGCGTGTCTCTGCGCTTGTGGGGGAGAGGAGCCGGCGTGGGGGCGGGAGCTGCCCCTCTCCTAGCCTGCCGGATGGTAACATCATTTACTCTGCCTCGCCTTGGGCGGCCCTGCGGCTTTGCCCATAACTGATGAACCCATATGCATGCATCGTTGTAAGCCGAACCCCGACCTGAACCCAAAATTATTTGTCTCACAACATTTTGTCAAGTGTTGGCAATAAAAAGCCGTAGGATTTTATTGTACAGATATGGTTATGCAGATAAACAAATAATCACATATCATAATAATATCATACTTTTGGGCACCGGGTCCTGAGGTTACCCCCTCTGGCCCGTGCCACCACACACAGGCAGGTTACCGACTGGCCGTGTTCCCCCGAAAGTATCTCCTAATAACAGCCACTAGATGCGAGAGTTCCCGAGATTTCCCGAAAGAAATGTTCCATGCCTTAGATTGATAAGTGGGTGTTGTCTTTGTGAAAAAGATCCGGGTCACCCAGGGTAATGGCAGGTGTTTTATGAAACCCAGCCCTCTTGCTGCACAGAATTTCTCTAGTCCCCTGCTGAGTTTTCTTCTAGCAATGTCTACGGATTTGTAACAGTGGGCCCCCAGCCATTTCTTTCAGAGAAGGATGGCCGAAAAATATATTTCCGTTTCCCTCCAGTTGTGGGAAATGTCTGCCAAGGAGGAGCAGATTTCCTCAAATAAGTTTCTCCTTCCTGAGTTCACCAGGTCATTGCCCCCCCACCCCAAGTGTATTATGCGAAATTCAGGCGGGTTTCTGTATGTGGATGCCAGCCCACCGTAGGCCCCTGTAACCCCACCATGAAGCGATGGTATTTTTAAACAGCGTACCTTCTTTGGTTTCTTCCGCCCATCGGCCTGTCCTGAAGACGAATGAGTGGCCGACAATCCATGCTGAGTTGAGCAAAGTCTTCCTGTGGCCTGTTGGTTCTGTGGGGGTGAGGGGGAAGAAAAAGAACAGGGATGGCTATATTAGCTGTGGTCTGATGTATCCTTTGTAGCAATCTGACTTCCACCCCCTATGTTTAGTAGCTGTGCTGGTGCCAGGCCTCCCTGCTACGCTGAGGTGGTGGCACCTATTCTGAAGAAGTGGGTACCAAAGTCCTTTGGGTCCCATCCCGCATTGCCATTGCTTTCATCAGCACCTCTTTAAATTGGTAGCGGCTTAGTGCCGAGGCATCTCGGTGGATTAAAAACCTCCCCCCAACCTTGGGCCTTTGTGCGTAATAAAGGTTGGTGATACATACTGGGAAGTTTGTTGCATCGTCGATGCAACAAATGTTAATGGTTCTTTTGGCCCCAGTTTTTGTTTTTTGGATTTCTATGTTGACGCTGTCTTGTCTGACCCTGACTTCCATGACGCCTAAACCGTTTGTGGCCTTGGTGCTGGAGGGGATGAGCTCTCCCACCCGGAAGGCCCCGAAGTAGGCCAGAAAACATGCTGTTTTGAATAGTACGATCTCATATGGGTGCCAGCATATGGCTTCCAAATGGTCTGCTATTTTTACCAGTTTGTGGAAATCGAGGGGTCTGCGAGTGTCTATCTGGGGCCCTTCCACTCTGGCCCATCCCTTCATAGCGTAGGAAATGCGGGCATTCTGGGTGGGATCAGAGTCACCACGTAATTTTGAGAACTAAGAGATTGCTACTAAGTGTCTTTTTGGCCAGTCCCTCTTAAAGCCCCGCTCATGCGCCCATTTTAAGAATATTTCTATCTCTTTAATTGTTATTAACTCGACATGGTTTACCCTGTGGCTCTAAATACCGTTTGTAAGCACTTACTGTACTGAGTTGCAGTAGTGCTTGCCAGTGCTCTCTCTGCCATCTCTATTAAGAACCCTGGGCCAGGGTTCATATTTTCTATGGGCAGGGAGTTGTTGGCACCCATTTTAAAGGTGCCTGTATCATGTTGGACATCCCGGCCTGGGCTCACTGGCGCTGGCATTGATGTCGGTATTTCGTTGGCACCCTTTTTTGAGGTGCCTGTCTCTTTTTGAGCACCCCGGCCATTGCTCTTTGGCGCTGGCGTTGATGCCGTTATTTTGTAGGCCCCCATTTTTGAGGTGCCTGCTTTTTGTTGAACACCCCGGCCATTGCTCTTTGGCGCCGGCTTTGATGCTGTTATTTTGTTGGCACCGATTTTGGAGGTGCCTGGTTCTTGTTGGACATCCCGGCCTGGGCTCACTGGCGCTGGCGTTGATGTCGGTAATTTGTTGGTACCCCTTTTTGAAGTGCCTGTTTCTTTTTGAGCACCCCGGCCATTGGTCTTTGGTGCTGGCATTGATGCCGTTATTTTGTAGGCCCCCATTTTTGAGGTGCCTGCTTTTTGTTGAACACCCCGGCCATTGCTCTTTGGCGCCGGTGTTGATGCCGTTATTTTGTTGGCCTCCGTATTTGAGGTGCCTGGTTCTTGTTGGGCAACCCGGCCATTGATCTTTGGTGCTGGCGTTGATGCCATTATTTTGTTGGCACCCGTTTTTGAGGTGCCTGGTTCTTGTTGGGCAACCCGGCCATTGCTCTTTGGCGCTAGTGTTGATGCTGTTATTTTTTGGTTCCCATTATTGCCCAGCATTCCTCTGGTATTGGCGTCATCTGTTCGTGGGCGTGCGGCGCTAGCTCCCGGAATCTTGGCCACTGGAAGCGAGATAAAGTATCTGTAATATTATTGTCTGCTCCTGCAATGTGCTTTGCTTTGACCACAATGTTTTCTTGTAGTGTGACCATTGTAATGGCTCGTAGGACTTTCAGCACTAAAGGGCATTTAGTGGATCTTCTGTTTATGGAGCCTACCACGGCCATGTTGTCGCACCAGACCTAGAGTTCCGTGTTCGCTAGCTGCCTGCCCCAGATGTGTAAAGTAAGCCAGATGGGAAATATTTCTAGGAGGGTGATGTTTCTTGTCCACCCTGCCGCTTGCCATGTTATGGGCCAGTGTCCTGCCACCCATTCTGTGTCTAGTATGGCTCCAAACCCCTTGCTCCCGGCTGCAACGGTGAAAAGGACTGTTTTTGTTGATGTGTTCAATGGCGTACGCCAAAGTGTTGTCCCGTTAAAATCTTTAAGGAAATTTCCCCAAATTTCCAGATCTTGTTTCACCTCTGCGCCTAGTCGGATGTGTAAGTGGGGTTTGGTGTAAGATTTGATTTTTTAGCTCCAGACCTCTGGAGAATACCCTCCCCTGAGGGATAATTCGGGCTGCGAAGTTGAGGCTTCCAACTAGGGGCTAGATTTCTTTCACTGTGCCTTTGTCTTCTGTTGTCACGCTTTGTATTTTTGCAAGGAGTTCTGCAATTTTTTTTCTGGAATTTTGCATAGGGCCTTTGCGGAGTCTATTTCGTTGCCTAGAAAGATTATGTTGGTGGCTGGTTTGGTCGTTTTTTCTGCTGCCAGTGGGATGCCCCATTGCACGGCCATTTCTTCTAACGTCGCCAGGGCTCCGCTGCATTCTTCAGAGTCTGCTGGCCCCATTACCATGAAATCATCGAGGTAGTGTACTATCCTGGACCCTGGTCTCTGTCTTTGAAAGGCCCATTGAAAAAAGGAACTGATTTGTTCAAATAGGGCGCAAGATACTGCGCATCCCATGGGGAGGCACCTGTCTACATAAAATTTTGTTTTTAAAAGTGAAAACTAGCCATCGCTGTGAGTCTGGATGAACTGGCGGTAATCTGAAAGCGGATTTGATGTCCAGTTTGGCCATCAGGGCATTCGTGCCACATTCCTGTATGAGTTTTATCGCTTCTTGAAAGTGTGTTTATGATACCGTGTATTCCGTGTGCAGAATACCGTTGTTTAGTGATTGGCCTTTGGGATAAGATAGGTGATGAATTAGCCTCATTTTCCCAGGTTCTTTTTTGGGGACCATTCCTAGAGGCGATATTATGTACTCTTTGAGAGGCATGCGGTCCCAAGGTCCCGTGATCCTGCCTAATAGTAATTCCTTCTCAATTTTGCTTTCGACCATTTGTGGGTTATCCCTGGCTGACTTCAGGTTGTTTGGAACATTCAGCAAGCCGATGCCCTTGAACGTGATAAAAAAACCCATGGTGAAACCCTGCCAGATTGTTTCGCTGGTTTCTTTGTCTGGATAATTCATGAGGGCCTCTCTAAAATTGTCTGGGTTGATGGGTGAGCAGCCCGGGGTTAGACATAGGGTTGGCGGGATGCATCTGATGCTATTCTTTTCTATTTTTGGCTGGTGGTCTGGTGCAGTTACTTGCTGCATGGGCACTGTTGCAGTTTGTGCAAGTGTGTTTGTACCAGCATTCTTTTCCCCATGTTCACTGGTTTTTCCCAAAGTTTTTACAAGGGCTGTTGGCTTTCTGAGAATGGTTTTTGTTCTGCCTGCGGGTATTAGATTTAGCCCCCCATGGCTGGTTCTTCCGAAAGGGCTGCGCCCCCTTTTTGTGGTTTTCATTGTCAGAGGGTCTGGGGCCCAGTGTCATGATCTCTGCTTCCAAAAGGTCAGGGTTTTCCCAACTCCCTTGGAAGCAGATCCATAACCCAGGTTCCGAGTGCCAACCAGTCCCAATTGGGACCTTTTGGACCCAGTCCTGGCGCCAGTGGCACCAGGCTCATAAATATGCCCAGTCCCAGCGCTGGAAGCGCCGGGCTCATAATGCTTGGGTGGACTTACCTGCAGCAGACCATGCTGCTTACTTGCCTGCCAGTTGAGCCTCTGATCCTCTTCTGTTTGGAACTACTTTTCCTGTTGGGTGGGGCAGGAGCCACTCCCTAGATTCAGAACACTGGAACTCTTCTGGAAAGCAGGAACTCTTTTCTTACCTAGGCGTGGCTGTGGAAGGAGACACCTAAGCACTACAGTAGGCTATTTAAACCACACCCGATGGATGAATCTTGCTTTGCGTTATTCTGCATCCTCTGCAGCAGAACGCTCATCGTGTCTTCTGCATCTGATCCTGGGCCTAAGGAAAAAGGCTTACCATCCTGAATCCAGTCTTCAGCAACACCTATAAAGACAAGAAAGATCAGGTTAGCATTACGGTCTTCAGTGACAGCTCTTCACTTTCCTGGTCCATCGGCTGTCACCAACGCCTCGCGCTGCATTCCGGCATCTGAAAGACAAAGGCTTACCTACTCTTCGTGCGCTCCGGAGGTCTTCACACTGCATTCCGGCATCTGAAAGACAAAAGCTTACCAACTCTTCGCACGCTCCGGAGGCCTTCGGCGCTGCATCCCGCATCTGAAAGACAAAACAAGGTGCGTTTAAAGACATTGGGGAACTTTAATACTCACGTGCCATTACTCCTTTCCACATCTAACCCAGTGGGTATTCCGGCACCCTGCAGCCGCTCCGAACTTGTACCTGCAAAATAAAAAGACAGTTAGAGCGCATCGTGAAGCAGGCAACAAGCGCTTACTTACGTGCTTCCAGGCACTTCTATTCATCACACGGGCTCCATCTTCATCTCACTTCAGCCCGTCATCCGCCATCGCCGGAACCCTGCAAAACAAGAAACATCATTACTAAAGACTTTAAAGACATTAGAATTACTCGAAACTTACCGTTCGTGCAGTAAACGACGGACAGCAGTCCTCTGAAGTCAAGAGGCCTGCTCCCCTTATCCAGTGAAGAAACTGGTTACAGCACCCTGCCCCGAGGCAGATGGAGAACACGGCGTTCACTTACCTAAGGTGAGAGCGTTAACCTTTGGGGTTCTACAGGAGAAGAGAAAGGGAAGAATAGAGAGACATTCAATAACCCAGTTCCTTAATCCCATATTTTCTATCTGCAGACATCTTACCCTTCGAGTCAGACATACAGTGCACAGAGGTCCAGCCCAAAGAGCCAGCCGTGTATTACACATCACCTTTGAAGATACGGTATACGCCCAGTCAAGACCGGCGCCTCTACGGGAATCAGGTGAGCGTTACAGAACGCAAAGCCTACCACAAAACTCCCGTCCAGGCGCTATGGAAACCTCGGATACCGACCAGCTAGCCCAGTTACTTGGGGAACTAAGGGCAGAAGTGCATGCAGCCCGTCAGGAAACGAACGCTCTAAGAAGGGAACTGATTATTTCCAAGGAGCGAACAGATGATCTCGCTAGACAATTGCTACAGTCACAAGCCGGACAGACCCTGTTACCCGCATCTGGGGGAAATCTTCCTTCTACATCCTCTATGAATCCAGTCCAGATCAACCTACCTGGGAATGTACCTCTGGCTCCGCCCGAACGATTTTCTGGTGACCCAAAGAGGTTTGCAGTATTTATCAATCAGTGCCGGTTGCATTTCTTATGCCGGCCAGCAGCCTTTCCAACTGATCAAGCTAAAGTAGCTTTCGTGCTTTCGTACCTTAGTGGCAATGCGGCAGACTGGTCGATCCCTCTAGTAAATCAAGATGATCCGGTCCTCCATGATTTTCAAGCTTTTCAGCTCAGTATGGAAAAACTCTTCGCAAGACATTCACAGGGGCAGGCCTTGGACAATGAGCTTCTTTCGTTGCGACAAGGTAATCAAGACCTTTTGGCTTATATTGTGTCTTTCAACAGACTGATAGTGGAAACTCAACGGCCTGAGGACAAAAGGATTACGCTGTTTTATAGAGGTCTACGTGGAGAGCTCAAAGATGTGTTAGCCCAAGTAGTGAATCCCCCACAAGATTGTTCGGACTATATAGACTTAGTCGTTCAAATAGATCACAGACTGCAGAACAGGAAGGCCGATCGTTCCAAGTTTGATGCTCGAGTATTTTCCAAACCGCCAACTCCTTCCAAAAGAATGGACTCCGGGGAACCCATGCAAATAGGGGGTCTGCAAGGTCCTCTAACACAAAAGGAGCGGGAAAGGAGAAAACAGTTGCAATTATGCCTCTATTGCGGAAACTCAGGGCACTTTCTTCGAGACTGTCCGGTGAAACCTGCCAAGAAGGCAGTAGGAGCTGCAGTTACCAAAGTTACAAACTCTGAGCAGGGAAACAACCTCGCCCGACAAGAATAGAGGTCCTCTTGCCGAGCGTGAAAACCAGTTCCGTGACCTCGCATTTCGTGATACCTATGGTCCTCATTAGCCCTGATAATCCGGATCGATTACATGCAATTGAAGCTTACGTCGAAGCGGTGCCATCGGCAATTATGTGGATCATGAAATGGTTTTGAGGATGAATCTAACTCTTTGTCCCAAGGCTGTAAAGGACGTCATTACTACGGTGGATGGTACGGAGATGGCCTCCGGGCCAGTAACGCATACCACTCAAGAGGTGACGCTAGTAAGTCAAGATGGACACCATGAGAAGATCGTGTTCGATGTGATCAAGGCCCCTCAGTTTCAGATTATTCTAGGAATACCTTGGTTAGAGAAACACAATCCTCTGATCGATTGGCGAGCAAGAACGGTCCAGTTTCCAGAATGTGTCTCTACTTGTCACCCTCCACCTGGTGTTGCACTGGCAGCAATTTCTTCAGAGACTCCCCAGTTACCTCCCGAATACCTAGAATACCAAGATGTTTTCCGGAAGGATCAGGCTAACTCTCTACCTCCTCATAGGTCTTATGACTGCCAGATAGACCTGATACCTGGATCTACTCCTCCTTGTAGTAGAATTTATGCCCTCACCGAGCCTGAGAACCTTCACCTTCGACAATACCTGGATCAATACCTGGCAAATGGGTTTATTCGTCCTTCCAAGTCCCCTGCTTCTTCAGCTTTGTCCTTCGTTCCAAAAAAGGAAGGAGACCTTAGAACTTGTATAGATTATCGCTCCCTGAACCAGATCACCGTTAAGAATAGATATCCGTTACCTTTGATCCCTGAACTCCTGGACCAAGTCAGAAAAGCATGCATATATACAAAGCTGGATCTTAGAGGAGCTTACCACTTGGTACGAGTAAAAGAGGGCGATGAATGGAAGACGGCCTTCCGCACCAAGTATGGGCTATTTGAATATCAGGTCATGCCCTTCGGACTTTGCAATGCCCCGGCCGCCTTTCAATATTTTATGAACGATGTCCTCAGAGAGCTCATAGATGTGTGTGTTGTTGTTTACATTGACGACATCCTTGTTTATTCTTCATCGGAATCTGAACATCGGAAACACGTGAAAATGGTCCTCGAAAGATTGCGTCAACACAAACTTTTCGCTAAGTTGGAAAAATGTGTTTTCAACGTGACTGAAGTTGAATTCTTGGGATTCATATTATCACCTGGCGGAGTGCGTATGGATTCAAAGAAGGTCGATGCAGTTCTCAAATGGCCATCACCATCCTCCGTAAAAGGTGTGCAAAGCATGTTAGGCTTCGCTAACTTTTACCGCAGGTTTATCCCCGAATTCTCTCGAATAGTCCAGCCCATCACTGCCTTGTTTAAGAAAAACAAACGTTTTGAATGGTCTACCGAGGCGGAACAAGCTTTCCAGGATTTGAAGACTAAATTTATCTCTGCACCAATCTTAAAACACCCTCGCCCCGAACTCCCCTACATCGTGGAAACTGATGCTTCAAGCCTTGCCATGGGGGCAGTTCTATCACAAAAGGACCCGGTAACCAATCAGTTGCATCCCGTGGCATTTTGGTCCCGCAAATTCTCGCCTCCTGAAATCAATTACACGATTACTGACAAGGAACTTCTGGCTATCAAGTCTGCCTTTAAGGCTTGGCGGCATTATCTGCTGGGGGCCCGACACACCGTTACTGTGATTACGGATCACCCAAACCTGCAATATTTGAAAACCGCAAAAGCCCAATCCTCTAGACAACTCCGTTGGGCATTATTCTTTGCCGAGTTTGACTTCATAATTACCTATCGACCTGGTACAAAGAACGGTAAAGCTGATGCCCTTTCTCGGATGGGAGTGGAAGAACACTTGATCAACCCTAAACCTGTACCAATCATTCCCGAACAAAGAATTCTGGGTGTAATCGCCACAGAATCCATAGAGGAAGTTAAGGATAAAGCCATGCAACTTGTAACTCCAGCAGACATACAGAATTGGCATCTGCAGGGAAAGGACTTTACAGTAAAGGACAACTTATTGTATTTCCAAGAACGATTATACCTACCCAGCACAGATTTACAGAAAAAAGTAATCTCTTGTTATCACGATTCTTTAATGGAAGGACATCCCGGTATGGCCAAGACCTCAGAAAAGATCAAGCGCTACTTCTGGTGGCCGTCTTGGAAAAAAGATATCAGAGACTTTATAATGTCCTGTGGAGTATGCGCCCAAAACAAGAGTCAAAAGGAAAGACCAGCAGGCCTCTTACGCCCTATTGACATCCCACCTCGCCCTTGGCATACGCTTTCTATGGACTTCATCACCGATCTACCTCCATGCTCCGGATACAATACGATTCTAGTAATCGTGGACTTATTCTCCAAGATGGCGCATTTCATTCCGCTTAAAGGCTTGCCAACAGCAGCAACTCTGGCCCGAGAATTTCTCAAAAACATCGTCCGACTGCACGGTTTTCCTTCGGTTCTAATTTCGGATCAAGGTAGTCAATTTATTTCTCATTTTTGGCGAAGTTGCTGTCAGTCGGCTCAAATTGATGTGAGACTATCGACCAGTCACCACCCTCAGACCGACGGACAAACTGAGAGGACCAATCAAACTCTGGAACAGTATTTACGCTGCATGCTGCAACAAACTGAAAAAACTTGGAAAGACATCCTTTGGATAGCCGAATATGCCTACAATAACTCTGTCCATTCGGGAACTGGGAAAACCCTGTTTTTTCTTTTGTACGGCAGTCACCCTCGAACCTCGGAGTTGGATCCCCTCCAAGATCTTGAAACACCAGCAGTAGACTACCTGCATTCTACAATCACCCAAGCCTTTAAGGAAGCTGTTTCTCACCTTCAAAGGGCTAAAGAACAATACAAAAAAGGAGCAGATCAACATCGGAAGGAAGCCCCTCAATATCAAGTAGGGGATCAAGTCTGGTTATCCACCAAATATCTACCTCTAAAAGGGCCACGCACATTCAACCCAAGATACCTTGGTCCCTATTCCATCACTACCATAGTAAACCCAGTAGCGGTCAAGTTGGACTTGCCCCCGCACATGAAGATGCATCCGGTCTTCCACGTCTCTCTATTAAAACCCGTGCAACCTCAAACCCGACTAACTAAATATCCAAAACCTATCCTAGTTGATGGAGAACTCGAGTTTGAAGTCAAAAGCATTCTGGACTCCAAGATCTCCAAATCTAAACTATTTTACCTAATTGACTGGAAAGGCTACGGCCCCCAAGAGAGATCCTGGGAACCTGCTGAATATGTCCACGCTCCTCGCCTAATCAAAAGATTTCACCGAACATTTCCTGACAAGCCAAAACCCCCAGAGAAGCCCGGTTTGGGAGGGGCCTTGAGGGGGGGTACTGTCATGATCTCTGCTTCCAAAAAGTCAGGGTTTTCCCAACTCCCTTGGAAGCAGATCCATAACCCAGGTTCCGAGTGCCAACCAGTCCCAATTGGGACCTTTTGGACCCAGTCCTGGCGCCAGTGGCACCAGGCTCATAAATATGCCCAGTCCCAGCGCTGGAAGCGCCGGGCTCATAATGCTTGGGTGGACTTACCTGCAGCAGACCATGCTGCTTACTTGCCTGCCAGTTGAGCCTCTTATCCTCTTCTGTTTGGAACTACTTTTCCTGTTGGGTGGGGCAGGAGCCACTCCCTAGATTCAGAACACTGGAACTCTTCTGGAAAGCAGGAACTCTTTTCTTACCTAGGCGTGGCTGTGGAAGGAGACACCTAAGCACTACAGGAGGCTATTTAAACCACACCCGATGGATGAATCTTGCTTTGCGTTATTCTGCATCCTCTGCAGCAGAACGCTCATCGTGTCTTCTGCATCTGATCCTGGGCCTAAGGAAAAAGGCTTACCATCCTGAATCCAGTCTTCAGCAACACCTATAAAGACAAGAAAGATCAGGTTAGCATTACGGTCTTCAGTGACAGCTCTTCACTTACCTGGTCCATCGGCTGCCACCAACGCCTTGCGCTGCATTCCGGCATCTGAAAGACAAAGGCTTACCTACTCTTCGTGCGCTCCGGAGGTCTTCACACTGCATTCCGGCATCTGAAAGACAAAAGCTTACCAACTCTTTGCACGCTCCGGAGGCCTTCGGCGCTGCATCCCGCATCTGAAAGACAAAACAAGGTGCGTTTAAAGACATTGGGGAACTTTAATACTCACGTGCCATTACTCCTTTCCACATCCAACCCAGTGGATATTCCGGCACCCTGCAGCCGCTCCGAACTTGTACCTGCAAAATAAAAAGACAGTTAGAGCGCATCGTGAAGCAGGCAACAAGCGCTTACTTACGTGCTTCCAGGCGCTTCTATTCATCACACGGGCTCCATCTTCAACTCACTTCAGCCCATCATCCGCCATCGCCGGAACCCTGCAAAACAAGAAACATCATTACTAAAGACTTTAAAGACATTAGAATTACTCAAAACTTACCGTTCGTGCAGTAAACGACGGACAACAGTCCTCTGAAGTCAAGAGGCCTGCTCCCCTTATCCAGTGAAGAAACTGGTTACAGCACCCTGCCCCGAGGCAGATGGAGAACACGGCGTTCACTTACCTAAGGTGAGAGCGTTAACCTTTGGGGTTCTACAGGAGAAGAGAAAGGGAAGAAGAGAGAGACATTCAATAACCCAGTTCCTTAATCCCATATTTTCTATCTGCAGACATCTTACCCTTCGAGTCAGACATACAGTGCACAGAGGTCCAGCCCAAAGAGCCAGCCGTGTGTTACACATCACCTTTGAAGATACGGTATACGCCCAGTCAAGACCGGCGCCTCTACGGGAATCAGGTGAGCGTTACACCCAGTGAGTTTTTTCTATTTTTGGGGGTTATCTGCGCGGTCTCTTCTTCTGAAGGAGGCTCTGCATTTAACATGTATAAGTCGTTCTGGACCTCGTCCCTATGGCTGGACTCTCTGACATGCTTCTCCTTAATCTAATGTCATATGTTAGCCAGATTTTCCCTTTTTTAGCGCTTTTTACTTCTCTGATTTTATGGTTTTTAAAGCACCCGTTGTGTCAGGAGCTGTCGTAGTTGGCATAGTTAAAACTGTGACGGTTGATGTTGGTGTTGTTGGCACCTGCGTTATTGGTGTTGTTGGCATTGGTGCTGCTGCAGCTGCTGCTGGTGGGGGGGTGGCAACTGTGATGTCCGGGACTAATGGTGAGATGGGGTCTGCATGCCTGCCTGGACTCGGCTGTGTGAAGTGTTTGTTTGCCCCTAATTTCAAGCAATAATTGCTGCATCTCACTCATGTTCTCGTACAATTTAGACAGACTTTCGCAGACTTCCTTCTTTTTGACAGTGTCTTCTCGTCCCCATGACTGGTTGGTATGGGGACCCCTTCTTTTGGTAAGCCGTACATATTTTCTCTGACCCAGGCCCAGCCGTAGTGCTCTGCTGCCTCCATGGCTGCTAGCAAGTGGGGTGATTTCGGTTTCTGGGACGGTGCTGGAGGTTCCCGTGATTTTCGCTTGGGACCCATGTCTTTTTAGGTCTGCAAAGCTGAAATAGACATGGATGTCTGTGTCTGGGTGCTTTTTTGTTCTCCTCCATGCTCGTTCGTGCCGCCCTTGGATCCGGCTTCTACATGCGTTCTCCCAGGGGTGTCTTCTGTTTCAGCACGGTTTCAGCACAGTTTCTCGCCGTTCGCCTGTAGTTGAACGTTTTCTGAACAGTACAATGTTCAAAGGAGGGGAGAAAAGACGCTGCGTAAGCAGTGAACTTTTAAAGACTGCTAAAGGAGCAAAGTGTGGAAGACACAGAGTGAACAGCGAACCTCCTGTCAGTTTGGGTCCCCTTTCAGGGTCCACAAACAGATTGTGTTCTCTTAGAGCATTCTGTTCTTCTGGGTCTTTTATGTGTATAGTAGCGGGGGCTGTGCGCCAGCCCCCAGCCGGATAGCTGACATGTCTGGCCCCCTGAGGAGGGGGCAGGTCTTGAACCTGGGCCCTGTGTGCCTGTTGGTTTTCTGTAAGTGCTTAGCACCTTGTTGTTTGGAGGAAGGGTGAGGCGTTTGTTCGCACCTCACCCTTCCTTGGCTTTGTGTGACAGAGACTGCGTGTCTCTGCGCTTGTGGGGGAGACGAACAGGCGTGGAGGCGGGAGCTGCCCCTCTCCTAGAATGCCGGATGGTAACATCATTTACTCTGCCTCACCTTGGGCGGCCCCGCGGCATTGCCCATAAGCATACGATGATCGAGTGTAAAAAAATATCCTATGCATCTGCATCTAACCTTAGTTTTCTGCACTTTTAGACATGTGAAATCAAGGAGTCGGGCGCAGCCATCTTTGGATAATCTTATCTGTTGATTGATCGGATTAATATTGAGTGCCCCTGCGGCACTAAATCATATCACCCGCCCCTGAAGCTGACATCAGTATTCCAAGCCATTTTCCACCTACTTTCATGACGTTAGTGGGCAGCATAGCCAAACGTGCCCAGTCATCACCTACGTGTTCACGTCAGTTGACGCAGAACCCGGAAATTCAACAATCACATCCTCTCATAGCACAGCGCATCCGAAATCGGAATCGAAAACACAATTTTCAAAGGAAACATCAATAATCTGTAATTGTCATGATTCATGCCCCTCATGTCCCCAGCCCTCCAAGATGTCAGGCTGGAGCCAGGCCACAATCACCTACATGGCCCTCAAGAGCCTCTCCATCCCTCCAAAGACCCACTTGGAGTCAGACCTGGCGCTTGTGGCACCAGACTCACTCACTCCCATAGGGTAACATTGGGGATTGGACTTGTAGTGCATTGATGGGGACAAGATGGATGCCCCCACATATTTCGGTTCCCAGAACTGCATGTGCAGTGTAGTCATTTGGGTGTGGTTCAGCCCAGAGACACCTGGGATACCCAGAGACTATTTAAGTCACACCCAGGCTGAGAAACATGCTTTGCGTTTTCTGCACCTGCAGCGTGACACTCACTGTGTTCGGATCGGTCTCCAGTAGGCCTGCATCTTTCTTCTGCGCTCAGCTCATGCAAGAACAAGAACACTGTTAGGAACAGCCTTACCTTGCGGCGCTTCTGCCCATCATTCATCGCTCCTCCTATTCTGCGGGCATCTTCGGCGGTGTCATTCAATCCCGGCACGCCGCTTCCTAAGAAAAAGGGAAAAGAACAGAAAAAAGGCATTAGTAAGCATTCAGCAAATCTTTGCTTATTTTTAAAGACTGTACGAGCTTCAAACGCTTACCTGAATCCCAGCCGCTATGGGGGAACTCTGTCTCCAGAACTTCTCATCCATCTGCAAGAGAGAAAAGACACTCAAGGTTAGCGTGGAAACATCTAGAGGCGCCGCATACCGCGCTTACTCACCACATTTCTTCTTCATAACCGGCATCCAGGCTGAAAACGTTGCGGCACCTAAAAGACACAGAAAAATAACTCAGTTGAATACAAATACGAAAGGGTCGCATCGCGCATCGCACTCTCACTCACCTTCAGCGTTACTCATCTCAGCAGCACGTCGCCATCCCCGGACACCGGCCATCATCTAAGGAAGGAAAGGAAAGAAGTTAGAGAACTGTTCAAAAGACTCATTATATTTATCTGTCGGACTCTTGCCAGTGAAGTAACTAGGCAGCAACAAGCCCGCATCAATCAACGTGCCCCTGCACTGAAAGCAGGATGGAGAGCACACTTTCCAAGAAAACAAGGTGAGCTGTGGATCAAAGGGAAGGGTTGGACCCCGGGGAAGAAGGGGTTCAAGCACACAGAGACAATAGGGAGTTAAACTCTACCAATCCTGTGTTTCAGGCTCAGTCACCAGTCGAGTAGACTCCAGGGAAGGGTTTGAGGTCGTAAGAGGTCAGAACAGGCTGAGTGACGTCCCTGTGGATACCAGGTGAGCGTTACAGAATGCAAAGCCTCAAATCAAAATCCACCTGGGCATCAAGGAAACGTCAGAAACCGACCAGTTAGCCCACATGTTGGGGCAGCTACGTTCCGAAGTACATGCAGCCAGGCAGGAGACCAACACCCTGAGGAGAGAGCTGATAGTAGCCAGAAAACGCACTGATGATTTAAGCCAGCAACTTCTCTAGTCACAAGCAGGGCATGCACCATTGCCGGGAAGCGTGCCCTCGATGCCAGCACCATCAGCCAATCCTGTTCAGATAACCCTTCCTAGGGCAGTTCCCTTGGCCCCGCCCGAACGATTTACAGGGGGATCCCAAGAGGTTTGCAACGTTCATGAACCAGTGCCGCCTGAACTTCCTTTGTAGACCAGGGGCCTTTCCGAATGACCAATCACGGGTCGCTTTTGTGCTATCCTACCAAAGTGGTAGTGCCGCGGACTGGTCTGTATCCTTTGTGCGCCAAGATGATCCTTTGCTGCATGACTTCAGGGGCTTTCAGCAGGAGATGGAAAAGCTGTTCGCCCGTCGTACTCATGGGCAGGCATTAGACAACAAACTTCTGTCCCTACGCCAAGGGAATCAAGACCTATTAACATACATAGCCACGTTCAATAGACTCGTAGTTGAAGCACAATGGCCAGTGGAGAACAGAACCATGTTATTTCATCGGGGGTTGCGCTGGGAGCTCAAGGATGTTCTCGCACAAGTAGTGAACCCCCCAAAAGACTGCTCAGAATTCATTGACCTTGTTGTTCAACTGGACCATAGGTTGCAGGAAAGAAGAGCAGATCGAACCAGACCGGACCCTCGCCCTATATATGTGCGTTCAAAGGACAATATTGCCCGCACAACGGAAGGTTCAGGAGAACCGATGCAAATCGGGGGGTCAGATCCCCCTTGACTAAAGCGGAAAGGGATAAAAGGAGACAGCAGCAGTTATGTCTGTACTGTGGAAGGTCAGGTCATTTCCTTAAAGAGTGCCCTGTGAAGCCCCCGAGGAGGGCGGTAGGGGACACGGACAAGGAAGATACCATCAAGGAATCAGAAAACTCCCCAGCCCGGCAAGTGCAGGGGCCCACTTGTCGAACAAAGAAAGTGAACTACAGACCTCCCAATTTGCTGTGGTCTTGATCAATCACCTACAACCATCTCGGATGCACGCAGTAAGAGCGTACATTGACAGCAGAGCCGTTGGGAATTACATCGATCAGGATCTTGCGGCAAAGATGGGGCTTCCGTTATGCCCTAAATCAAGCACCGACACTGTTACCACTGTCGACGGTGCGGAAATAGCTTCTGGTCCAGTATCCCAATGCACTGCAGCTTTAACCCTCTGTGCCAGGATGGGCACAAAGAATCTATCGTTTTCGACCTCATTAAGGCACCATAGTTCCGGTTGATTTTGGGAATGCCATGGTTGGTAGCTCACAATCCTCGAATCAATTGGTGAGCAAAAGAATTGGCCTTTCCTGAGACTTGCGTCCACACATGTTATCGCCAAGAGAAACAACCAATAGACACCAGAGCCTCCACGCTTGCGTCACCCTACCAAGTGGCAATCGGCACCCTACCAAGTGAATACCAGGACTTTCAAGATGTCTTTCCAAAAGAACAGGCTAATACCATGCCACTGCATAGACCATACGATTGCCAAATTGACCTGATACCCGGAGCACAAATCCCTTGTGGGCGAATTTACGCACTCACAGAACCAGAAAACCAGCACCTGAAGGCCTATCTTGACCAATATCTGGCCAACGGTTTCATCCGTCCCTCAAAGTCTCCAGCAGCCAGTCCTCTATTCTTCGTACTGAAAAAGGAGGGGGACTTGAGAACGTGCATCGACTATCGCGCACTGAACCAGATTACCGTAAAAAAACGCTACCCCCTGCCACTGATCCCTGAATTGCTTCATCAAGTCAAAGATGCCCAAATCTACACAAAACTAGACCTGAGGGGGCATATCACCTTGTTCGCGTAAAACAAGCGGACAAATGGAAAACCGCTTTTCGCACCAAATATGGCTTGTACGAATATCACGTAATGCCCTTTGGCCTTTGCAATGCGCCTGCAGCATTTCAATACTTCATGAACGATGTCCTACGGGAATTGATTGATGTCTGTGCTCTAGTGTACATCAACGATATTCTAGTATATTCCGCATCAAAGCAGGACCACGTTAAACACATTCGATCCGTATTGGAGAAACTCTGTCAACACCACCTCTATGCCAAGCTCGAAAAGTGCTCATTCCACATCTCTGAGGTGGAATTCCTGGGCTTTATTCTCAGCCCGAATGGAATCCAAATGGATGTACACAAGGCAGATGCTATCCTGAACTGGCCATCCCCAAATTCATTCAAGGGGGTTCAAAGTATGCTGGGTTTTGCAACCTTCTACCACCGGTTCATCCCAGGATTTTCGCAAATCGTGCATCCCATCACATCATTGCTAAGGAAAAGCAACAACAAGTTCCAGTGGACAACAGAAGCCGAGGAAGCTTTCCAGGAACTCAAAGCAAGATTCACATCTGCCCGAATCTTACGCCACCCTCGCCCTGATCTCCCATACCTGGTGGAAACGGATGCCTCAAGCATGGCTATGGGAGCTGTCCTCTCACAAAAGGACCCCGAAACAGGCCAGTTACAACCTGTTGCCTTCTGGTCACGTAAATTCACACCCCCTGAACTCAATTACGCTGTCACAGACAAAGAACTCCTGGCCATTAAGTCAGCCTTTAAGGCATGGCGGCACTACCTCTTGGGCGCCAGACAAACAATCACCGTAATAATTGACCACCGGAACCTCCAGTACCTAAAAACGGCAAAGGCCTAATCCTCACGACAACTACGTTGGGCTCTTTTTTTTTGCTGAATATGACTACGTGATTACATTTCGACCAGGGGTGAAAAACGGGAAGGCCGATGCCCTTTGCCGTATGGGGGTGGAAGAGTAAGGGTATCAGACCCCTGACCCAATAGCAATCATCCCGAGTGACAAGCTCCTAGGAATCACAGCAACCCTAACTCAGAAAGAATTACATGAAGAAATCCAAAACCTGATGAGTCCGGAGCAATTACAAGTGTGGAGTGCAGAAGGAGAACATTACATGATAAAAGATCAGTTGCCCTACTTCAGGAATCGCTATTCTTACCAAACCAAGAACTACGAGAACAAGTCATGTCCTGTTATCATGATTCCTTGATCGAGGGCCACCCCTGAATCGCTAAAACCCTAGCCAAGGTAAAACGAAATTATTGGTGGCCCACATGGCGTAAACACATTATCCAATTCCTCCTATCTTGTGGAGTGTGTGCTCAAAACAAGTCATCCAAGCAGAAACCGGCTGGGCTATTACAACCATTGGAAATCCCACCAGCACCCTGGCACACGTTGTCCCTCGATTTTATTACTGATTTACCACCCAGTCAAGGGTTTAACACTATTCTTGTGGTCGTGGACCTATTTTCAAAAATGGCACATTTCATTCCTCTTGAGGGGCTCCCAAATGCTTCCACTCTGGCAAAGGTATTTCTTGAAGGCATCGTACGGCTCCATGGGTGTCCTTCAGTTTTGGTCTCAGACTAAGGTACTCAATTCGTATCTATCTTCTGGGGAAAATGCTGCTCTATGGCCCAGATCGACATCCGGCTATCCACCAGTCACCATCCCCAGACGGATGGTCAAACTGAGAGGACAAATCAGACGCTCGAGCAGTATCTGCGTTGCATGTTACACTAAGCTGAAGGAAGCTGGTTCGACCTATTATGGATAGCTGAATATGCTTATAATAATTCCCTACACACCAGCACTGGGCAGACACCCTTT
Source organism: Ambystoma mexicanum (assembly GCF_040938575.1). Taxonomy (NCBI): domain Eukaryota; kingdom Metazoa; phylum Chordata; class Amphibia; order Caudata; family Ambystomatidae; genus Ambystoma; species Ambystoma mexicanum. Next base: position 818,135,480 of record NC_090922.1, read on the forward strand.
TATACCATGTATGGCAGGCACCCACGTACTTCTGAGTTGGACGTTACTACAACCCTGGAAATGCCAGCAGTCAAAACCTTACACACAACCATTTCTCAAACCTTTAAAAGGGCAGCTGAACACCTACTTCAAGCTAAGAATTGCCAAAAGAAGTTTGCTGATCAACACCGAGCAAAGGCCCCCAACGACCAAGTGGGAGACAAAGTCTGGCTGGCGTCTAAACACGTGTCCATTAAAGGAATGTGGTGGTCAGGATAGCATTGCCATCAAACATGCAGATTAATCCTGCGTTCCATGTGTCTCTCCTTAAACCTGTTCAACCTGGGACCCGAGTAGCAACGCCACCGCAGCCAGTAGTAGTCACCGGGGAGCCAGAATTCGAAGTCAAGGACATCCTGGATTCAAAGTACGTCAGATCTAAATTATACTACTTAGTAGACTGGAAGGGGTATGGTCCACAAGACAGGACATGGGAGCCTTGTGAGCACATCCATGCACCTCGCTTGCTTATACGATTTCATCAAAACCATCCAAACAAACCAGGACCAGACAGAAGAGTCACCTTGAGAGGGGTCTTGCGGGGGAGTGCTGTCATGATTCCTGCCCCTCATGTCCCCAGCCCTCCAAGATGTCAGGCTGGAGCCAGGCCACAATCACCTACATGGCCCTCAAGGGCCTCTCCATCCCTCCAAAGACCCACTTGGAGTCAGACCTGGCGCTTGTGGCACCAGACTCACTCACTCCCATAGGGTAACATTGGGGATTGGACTTGTAGTGCATTGAAGGGGACAAGATGGATGCCCCCACATATTTCGGTTCCCAGAACTGCATGTGCAGTGTAGTCATTTGGGTGTGGTTCAGCCCAGAGACACCTGGGATACCCAGAGACTATTTAAGTCACACCCAGGCTGAGAAACATGCTTTGGGTTTTTTGCACCTGCAGCGTGACACTCACTGTGTTCGGATCGGTCTCCAGTAGGCCTGCATCTTTCTTCTGCGCTCAGCTCCTGCAAGAACAAGAACACTGTTAGGAACAGCCTTACCTTGTGGCGCTTCTGGCCATCATTCATCGCTCCTTCTATTCTGCAGGCATCTTCGACGGTGTCATTCCCATCCTGGCACGCTGCTTCCTAAGGGAAAAGAATATAAAAAAGGCATTAGTAAGCATTCAGCAAATCTTCGCTTATTTTTAAAGACTGTGCGAGCTTCAAAGGTTTACCTGAATCCGAGCCGCTCTGGGGGAATTCTGTCTCCGGAACTTCTCTTCCATCTGTAAGAGGGAAAAGACACTCGAGGTTAGCGTGGAAACATCTAGAGGTGCCGCATAACGTGCTTACTCACCGCATTTCTTCTTCATTACCGGCATCCACGCTGAAAACGTTGCGGCACCTAAAAGACACAGAGAAATAACTCAGTTCAATACAAATATGAAACGGTCGCATTGCGCATCGCGCTCTCACTCACCTTCAGCGCTACTCATCTCAGCAGCACGTCGTCATCCCCGGATGTCGGCCATCCTCTAAGGAAGGAAAGGAACGAAGTTAGAGAACTGTTCAAAAGACTCATTTTACTTACCTGTCGGACTCTTACCAGTGAAGTAACTAGGCAGCAACGAGCCCGCATCAATCAACGCGCCCCTGGGCTGAAAGCAGGATGGAGAGCACACTTTCCAAGAAAACAAGGTGAGCTGTGGATCAAAGGGAAGGGTTGGACCCCAGGGAAGAAGGGGTTCAAGCACACAGAGACAATAGGGAGTTAAACTCTACCAATCCTGTGTTTCAGGCTCAGTCTCCAGTCGAGTAGACTCCAGGGAAGGGTTCGAGGTCGTAAGAGGTCAGAACATTCTGAGTGACGTCCATGTGGATACCAAGTGAGCGTTACAGTAATTTATAATGTTCTTTTATTTCACAAACAACGCTCCGAGAACATCCGCAGATTTCCATTTCACACTTTATCATGAGGCACACATTGTTCCTTTCGGGAGAAGATGCGCATTCGACACACCTTGATTCGCAAGGCTTCGGCATCAGCCTCTTGCTAGACCACCGTAACCGATAGGGTACTCATTGTAGCTGGTAGCGCCAAAAAGCTTATCGGTCCCGGGCGATCGTCCCACATCAGCGTAATAGAGATCCATCCATTTAGGCGTATGTGCCACTGCTGGTTGAAGAAACCACTATGTATCTGGAAATAAAAATATATTTCAGTATCCGTTCTTTATTTAAGCAATATAATCCGAGCATCGGGGGCATTACCAGAGTCGGTAATGCCCCCGACGCGAGGGTTATATTGCTGTTAGTACCCCGGCCTGCAAAAATTGCGTGACCGGGGCACTAAAAGCATTTTTTTTTGGCCCAAAACGCTCTGGCGTTTTGGGAGAAAAAAAGAAAAGAAAATGGCCCCACTCCGAGTCTCCACACGGCTGGAGGCTGCCCTCGTCCCCCGGCAGGGATGTAGGAACAAGAAGGTAAGTTGAGGGAGCAGTGCGAGGGAAGGGAATAAAAAAAAAGACTTACCCGAGTCCCCGGCGGGGGGCGAAGGCAGGCTCTCAGCAACGGGGAGGCTCAGAGTGGGGAGGGCCCTGCTTCGAGCCTTCTCATTGGCTGAGGGGCTGCCACGCCCCCACCGTGGATAAAGGCCATGGAATTCCCACGGAGGGATTCCCGGCTGGGTAAGGACCCGGCGAGAGCCAATCAGAATGCGTGTTGCATTCTGCTTCGCTCTCGCCGGGTACTTATCATATGTATCCATTTAACCTTTAATTCTGCGTGGGGTGAAACCTAATAACACAAACCACAAACAATGGAAACACACAGAAAACATCTGGGAATCTACGATGCGCTTGAGAGGTTAGCGCTGTGGAGTATGTTTAGGTCCCAATGGGATGCGGAAGCTGACGGAAAAATTCGAACAACACATAGAGGACATTACAACGTAATATTAGCAACAAACTCTGGGTTGGTGGAACCTGGGGGAACCCAGACGTTGACTCCATGCTCACTGGGCTCAGAGAGGCATAGCTCCAACTCACTGATGAGGCACAACAAGGCTGAAACACGTGAATGGGATTGCTGTAGGTACTCTAGTTGAGAAGGGAATTGCCATAACATTTTGGTGATAGACTGCCCATGTGCCCGGGATAAAGACAAATATGCAAATGGGATATCCCATCTTTTAAAGATACATTGAGCTAAAGGCAATGGCATTGGACACTCAAAGTGTCAAACAAACACATAACAGTTTATCATGCCATGTTCTTTCTAGAGAGGGGCGCCTGCTACCCAATAATACCCCATTGATAGAACACACTGATATGCCATGGGATGAAGTGGTTTAGATATCACTAGCCTGCATACACTGACAAGTCATAAATCCAAGTGCCCATTCATCTCCACTGAACTTCCCGTGCACTAACAACCTACACCCCGTAAGGCCTGAGCCCACCAGCTCATACCATGCAGTTCCTTTCATGCTGATATCCAACTGACCCTCCCGTGCCCTGATCAGTCAAGGACCCACAAAAGCGGGGCAAAAGCAGGAGGGGGAAAAAACACAGAGTTACACTATGGCCACCTATGTCGAGCTTTACAGACACCAAGTAACTACAGACATGCATGTTATCATTCGAGATATAAATTAATGAATCATAAACCGGATTAAATGTGCATAATTAAATACTTCTTAATACATTTATTAGCTCTGAAATACGAGTTTAATAGCATTCCAATGTTCATGTACGAACACCGCTGCAAATCATTTATACCGGGAAGTCAACTGTTCAATGAGGTCCGCTTTCGGTGGACAGAGCTCGTTTGCAATGTTTTGTGGCAATGTATGTGTCCTAGGAACAAAATCAAGATTGATTCCATGAGTATGCATGGAATGCACAGTCAAAGTGAGATCTTTCACAAAATCAGCCATTGTCTAACAAAACATCCCAAAGTTTCCTGCAGGTCTCGATTGTTGTCTATGAAGGTTCTCGTTATGCGCTAATATGGCTAATAATGTTCGAGCTTGCATCCCGTCTATGCCGAAATGCAACCTCTTGGGCCTGTACTTTAGGCACATATTGTGGAACACCTCCCAATCTCCGGTATGACAGAATTCTGTGAGTCCCTTTAGGTCTCTTGAAAGAGTTTTTATCAAACACGATCTTCCGAAGAGCTTTGTGTGGAGGTGAAGAGGGAACCAACCACTTCCTCTTGCGTCCCTGCTCCTCCGATAAAGGTCCATGTGCACATTGGTGAAAATGTTGGTTTACTGTCCATGAATGAACGTTGGAACAGTGGTGCATCAATGAGTGTCATTTTTCAAGTAGAATTTCCACAGACCCATTGCAAGTTTTGGAGCTCCACCAAAGATGGTTGCTGAAAGACTGAGACCACTGTAAAATATTTTCCAAACCCTTCTTTTTAACAGCAGCTGTAATTATTTTATTGACTGATTTGGCAATGTGCCATACATCAAATTGATGATGAATGATTGAAAACTGCGCTTGCATGGCCTTTGCTATTGAAACATGTCTGTCAGTGGCTATGAGGTCTATTTGCATTCTCCTCGATTGAAGATGTTCGAGGGATTTTATAAACCATGTTTCTCCATGGCCACAGAGGATTTACATTGGGACACCTGCACGATTTCCGAACTCACAATTGTTTTAGTTTCATGTCTTGAAAGTGGTATGTGCAGTACTTTTCTTTAAAACACCCTTGCATCTCTTCCTTGCTCATTTCACTTCCCTCCATCTTTCTTTGGGTGGGGGTAGGATTCAGTGGGGGGAAATCTTCTGATGAAGCAGTATCGTCGTTCTGTGTCCCCCAGAAGTGACTTGGATTTCTTCCATGGGTTCTCTGTGGGGAGGATTGCTTGGAGGATCTGGCCCGTGTTTTAGACATGTATATTCCCACAGAGTCTGATGGCAGCGTAGTGTGGGGGGGGTCTCGGGTGCGTTCAAGTGGATCCATGAAGCTGCCTGCCACGGCCCGGAGGGAGGCTCTGCCAGTAGAGGATTCCCTTTACTATGTTTGCCAATTCTGTTGTTCAGGTGCCAGTAAGGATACTACTAGTCGGCGGTCGGCGCCTGCTCAAACCCACTGCCGGGGGAAAAGGGCCTCTCCCCCACGTAGGCACCAGGCCAGGCGCCTCACTCCTCCAGGCCTTCACTCTCCATGTGTTCGGCGACAGGGGGGGACAACCACTGCTTCGATGGCTCAACACGCACCTCTTCACATCTCAGGTACCGGCAGGGGATGAAGTCTGGAACCCCCCCGGGTGCAGCCCCGTGCAGCCCCCTCTCTGTGATGGGCCACCACTTGCGTGCCGGTGCGTCCTAGCCCCTTGAGGGGGGGCGCCAGCTGCAGTCGTGCAGAAGTCCCATCTCACTGCACGGAATGTTGTGATCGGGGTAGGGGCACTTCAAAACTCACCTCGATTGGACCTCAGGGCCCTGACAAATTCTCTCCTGGGCCTTACACCCACGGCCCTTCCTCTCTTCTTGGCTCGCTAATACTTGGGGCACACAGTCTCGCGTCCCACCGGCGCAATCCTTGTCTCGGAAGTCCCGCAAGTTCTCTCCCAGATCTCTGGCACCGGCAGGGTAAGGAGCCAGGCACCCCCCCGGGTGAACCCCCGAGCAGCTCTTCCGCAGCAGGGGTGGGTCAAAGCTTGTGTTCTAGTCCCCAGAGGGGGCGTTGGGTGCCGTCCCGAGGAAGTCCAATCCCGCCGCTCAGGATGTCGTGACCGAGGGGGGCCACCATCCCCCGGTCATCACAGAGCCGGCACCACTATCTCTCCCCGCCGGGCTGCGCACGTGGCTCATCTCACTAATCCGCCGGCGTTCCTCCAGGGCCTCGGGAGTCGCGGGACTTCTTTCTCGATTCTTTTGTGAAAAATACGTCTCGTTCTTTTTTGTGTTGGTCCCTGGGGGGGGAAGGAACGCTACTGCCACCTCGCCGGTACAATTCACACGCGGGGGCACTCGATATTCTTCATTGATGAGCTAATTGTTTTGGCCCGAAAAGGAGAGACGGTTAGACGCGTCCTCCTCCAATGGCCGCCATCTTGGAATCGTGCAGTACTTTTTTAAAAATCCGGGGCTGTCACACTGTCGGTCACCAGCTAGCCTCAACCGTTTGCCAGAGAATATGCTTTCACTTGACATTTGTTCAATTTTCCAGGCTTGACTAATAGCGGAGAATAAGAATTCTCTTTGATATTTGTAGTAATGAGTTTTCCTAAGGAACTGAAAAGTAAAGCTGCTGAACACAGTACATTTCCAGCTGGCACTTTGCCCAGCATTGGTTGGGCGGACCATGAAAAGGAATCATGGAGGTGGACACAGGTGGCTTGGATTTTCAGCTTAGTGCCTTGTAATTCACGAGTCACATTCACCAATGGCTTCCCGCATATTATCCCCCTCACTGGATGGACACATTTCAGCATCAGTATAATCTCTTCCAGGCAGCTGTCGAATATAATGTATTTAGGTTCCTTTATTAGCCAATCGTCCTGCATGCATGTGGTTTGCGACTCAACTCTGGTGGACAAATCGCCCAAACTAGACAAACTGTAGTCGAGATCTTTGGCAAGTTCCTCGGTCAATTGCGTTGAAGCTTCAGTCTCTGTTAGTTCAGCTTGTGTTATTTGCACACGAATTGGAGAAACCATCCCCGTCAAATGTTTATTGGGTGGACCATTTTTTGTGGGTGTAGATTGTGTCAAGTGGTCAGCGAGGAATTCCAAAGCATCTTCATTATATTCAGTTTCATCTTGTCGACTTCTCACATTGTAGCAATGGTCCAAGAACACTTTTCTGGCTTCGCCGGTCACATTCAATTCAGTTTCTGGCCATTGGACAAAAGCATCATGAGTCTGCTTATTGACTGGACCACACTGCGCCTCAAATAGTAGTTGAACTATGGTGAAATCTGTTTGGCAAGCGAGAACTTTGGTTTGATTTGCTGTCTGTGTCTTTATAATTCTTTTTCTTCTGGGCCTCTAGGAGATGGGTTGTAAAAACATGTTCAATGTATAGCACACATACAATAGATAGCACTTTAAATACAAAAACGTGTTATAAAGAAAACACCAGCCCAAAACACTTCTAGAAAACAAAATTGTTTGTTAGTTACCCTTGTTTTCTTGTTTTTCTATGAAACCGTGGTCTTCTCTGTAACGACCTTACCAGCAAGCTCATCCACCACCCCTGATCCATGTGCCTCCTCTTCTAATTCCACACCTTGTGTTCATTCATTGAATAGAATATTCATTAAAACAAACAAAAGTCAATCATATTGGAAATTCAAATCTTTCATTGCACAAATCACTTACACACATACCCCTGAAAATAGTGTACGTCATTTGGTCAAAATATACATTTCGAATTTCACCTGATGGCAAGTGTACTTGATCAGAGATAACTGTGCAAAACATACTGATTGTAATGTTGCCCTCAAACATTTTGCAATGTATTCTGCATTAGGGAGGAAGTGTAACATTAGAACTGGAATAGGAAAAGTTTGAAACACTGCACATTTATATGAATGTCACTGTCTAATATGTAGGATTTACTTTATTTCATTCAAGGGAACTGCATGTACGCATACCTCATACTCTTGACCAGCTGCAAAGGTCGATGTGATTGTAGTTGAAGTACCATCACCCCCCTGCAACACAATACCTGTTTTAGTATGGATGAAAACAGCAAAACGGAATAGGGACAAAGGGATGCAGACAACGGAAACCCAAAAATGACACCTACTGTAAACAAACGACAGGATACATAAACAATTTCAAATTATTTGAATTTCCAAGCATAATACATTCTCCTAATTGAAAAGTGAAACAAAATTACCTGATAAGCGCTTTAAGTTGTTGTTACCCGTGAAAATAAATGGGTGCACAATCTTGCTCCTTCTTTTCAGTGCATTGTCATGAAGTGGTAAAGGGGAAAATTAGATTTGCATTAGATATGTTGGAAAATTCAACTGTCAAGAATATAAACTTCTGCAAGCCTGTAGGGCTCTCCATTGGTATGCTGGACGTATTGGTTTAGTCACTTGCGAGGCTCTGTGCTTCCGTCAGTATGCTTTCCTAAAAAAATGGACATGTCAAGCAACCGATTACGATAACATTATGCTTCTTGTGAAGGGCACTATGGCATTATTTTCCAGGGTCATAATTACTTAATTTGAGACGCTATAAACCAGGGAGTGATGTGTAGTAAAATGTGCTATAGTTATAATACCATCTGGTAAATATGCAAACTTTAGTATGACACATTTACACCGAAAGCACCAATCCATTCATGGAGTTACCTGTTCAGTACCCCACCGTCTACAGCTAATTCATCATCCGGGACTCACCAGAGGCAGCGTGTGCATCAATAGACTTGGAATTGCATTTGGAAGCAATTTAGGAAACATTCTGGGTCAACCCTTTCTTGTGTTTGTCGATTGGTCGTACATATCATGGGTAAAATGCAGGCTGCAAATGCGGAATCGATTGGCCCTCAAGTCTCCCGAGACAGCCTGGGCTCTACTTTCAATATCTTCCACCGCAAAACCGCAATGTTGAACCCATTTTCTTATTAAATCAATATCCTTCGGGAATGTATGCAGGATTGTGCCCTGACTTTTGAAATTGCTCCTAGAACGGCAACCCAAAACCATATAAGCAGGCATTCTTGAAAAACCGATAAGCTCTTCATAAAAAAGTATAAACACTTACAAAAAAATTGTACTGAATGCATGCGATTGATATAATTATATCACAGTTTTCTATGTCATGTTTGTTTAGGTCAAAGAAGCACAACCTGTGTAGTGTAGTCGAATACTACATACATACAGAATTGACATACACACAGAATTGATTGATATGATGCAAAACGTGATGTGTTACTCGTCCGTTGAATGTACTTTCACGCATCAAAAGGAAACATACTTGTAGACATGGTCCAAGAAGCATGCGCTTCTATTACAATTGACAATGATGACATTTACTATATATCGAGATCAGAACACTTAAAACATTAGACATTATTAAAGTCATTGAGATGAATGAACATTACACTACTGGGTACATTCAATTGAAATAGATACACATTTTGAGATCAAAAAGAGATGAATGTAGTGAAGTTAATAGCTGACCTGCCCTTACCTTGACTAACAAACAATTACATTCAGCCAGCAGGGGAGTTAGTAGTAGGAGAACAGGCAGCATGATCAAGAGTTGACTTTCAGTGCTCACAGATGTTCACAGGTAGCACAATCAAAAGTTGACTTCCAGTGCTTGCTCACAGATGTTCACAGGTAGCACGATCAAGAGTTCACTTGCAGTGTTCAGAGATGTTCTCCGGATAAATATCAAGGGGTTTATAAAGGATTAGAAAAGTGGGTGTGTGTGTGAATGTGTGGCATGTTTCTGGGGGAGCTTGTAGACACTGGTTCTGGGTAGGCCATGCAAACAATGGCCCCTGTGCAGAAGATACCTTTGAAGTGTAGATGGTGCTTCGCACCTTGGACTTTCCCACCCTGCCAGCCCCCTTGGGAGCGCTGGGCCACAGGTGCGAACTGCCATTGATAGTGACGGGTGGATGGATGGGCAGGAGGCGTGCAGAAGAGGCCCGGAACACTGCTGATGGGAGACACACTTATGTGGATTGCAGGGGCGGGGTCTGCGAGAGGGGAGCCTGGAGATACTGGGTCTGGGGAGACCATGTGAACAATGGCCCCTGTATGGAAGATACCTTTGAATTGTACATGGTGTTCGACACCTCGGCCGGTCCCATCCCTGCCAGCCCCCTTGGCAGCCCACATCCACAGGTGCGAACTGCTGTTGATAGTGGAGGGGGATGGATGGGCAAGAGGCGTGCTGACAAGGCCTGGAACACTGCTGAAGAGACACACTTATGTGAATTGCAGGGGCACGGTTTGCTTCAGGGGAGCCTGGAGACATTGGGTTTGGCACCTTAGCCATTTATAATGGAGGGGGGATGGAATGTTGCAGAGGAGGTGAGCGTAAAAGGGCACCAACCACTGTTGTATGTCACTCATAGGCAAGTGAGCGTGTCCCTGATTCACTGGAAAATGGAAACAACTATTCATAAAAGATCATTTGTATTTTATTTTGTTGCTGATGTTGATGGCACAAATGTACTACACATTGTATACTTCAGGTTGCAGCACAGTGTGGAAAAATCCCTTGTACTGTCTGCTGTACTTGGGGAATTTAGCGAAAATGGCTCCAACGACACAGGTGGGTATTACTCGTCGAACGCGGTATCCAAGCCTCCCATGAAGCCACCATGTAAACGAATGATAGGCCACCAGTCTGTACCACCTGCGGAATAGAAACATACATACTGTATTTAAATGAACCTGATAAGTGTACAAACCTTAGTTGAAAATGCATCCTGTATCCTATAGCATGGTTGCCCATACAAAGTTTACTTCATGGATCAATCAACTTGGGCTTTAAAGTGTATACACATTACAAAAGTGAACACCCATGCAATCCATAACATTTGGGGCACAGAGAAATATTGTTTCTTAGGTGAAATTGAAAGACACTTAAGATGACCACTATGATTTCCCCAAAGCGCGAGAGATGTTTTGAATTGCCAGACTAGATTCATTTGGCAGTGATAGATGAAAGTTACAACAATATAGGAGACAAACAAGAAATGTTAGTGGTCTCAGTGGTCAAAGTGACATCACATCTAGAGTAAACTTACTCGTTACTTTGATTGCGAGGGCAAACTGTTGTGTGAAGTTCGTGCATAAGCCCCATCATAATCCTCAACACGGACCTTGTGAGGCAGACTGCCCTGAAGTCATGCAGCTGGGTAACGCATAGCAGCAGTGTCTCTTCTTCCGATATGTAGGCCAAGCATCCAGAGTTTTCTCTGCAGCAGCAGTTCTCCTCCTTGGTTGACATGATCTTGCACCGATTGCAGGTACACCAGGTGGAAATGTCTTCCATGCGTCTAGGCTCTGGCTCAGGATCCAGGGATTCGTCTTTGCAACTGTCGTCCGATGCCCCATAGTTTCCGCATCTTTCTCTATCAACTAATTCCACCTCAGAATACTCTGGCTCGTACTGGTAGGGCTGTATTGTTGCCATTATACAACAAAATTAAAATCGATAGTAATGCTAGTACAAGTATCTGTTCGCACAGGCTCCGAGCAACTAAGATAGCTGAACAGAGCAGCAACGAGTCACAAGCAATATAAAAAAAACTGTGAAACGATTGAAAGAGCAACTATGATGTTGTCTGATGAGAAGCGGTCTGGTTATACTTATTGAGGAAAGAGGCGTCCTGCCATTTCCATGGAGACACGACATTAGCTGGGGCATAGAGAACGTTGACGCGAGACATGCATTTGCATGGTGAAATGGGCCGTATGCGTCTAGTGATATCAGCTTCAGGGCGGATGATAGCAACACATCACCCAGCAACACAAAGTTGGAGAATCTGGGTCACTGACAAAAGGGGGGTGCGGGCATTGACAGGAAGGGCATTTGTCCCACAAACTGCTTGACACATTCATCCCACCAATTCTAGAACAAGAATGCATAGGCATGTGCCAGGGGGTCACCAATTGCCACCTGTTGCATAGGCATTTGCCAGGGGTTCACCAATTGCCATCTATTGCATAGGCATTTGTACAGGTACAGACAGACTTTGCGCTAGTACTCAGGTAATTTGAAAAAGCTGTTCCTATAATATGCCATCCATTGCCATTAAAAGCACGGGTACTCACACAGTTTCAGGATTTGACAGTAAAAGCCCATGTGCTCAGAGTACTGTCAGGGATTGCCATCCTGTGCCCAGGTAGTCACGCTATTGACAGAGTTTGCCATCAAAAGATCATGCATTCATATTATAAGCAAGAGATTCCCATTAACTGACAACGGTTCTATGTTCATTCACCCTCAGTTTTGTTTTCGCGGCTTATTTGGGTGAGGTACCCCCAAACCCACTCCCCTATTATGGTTTCCATATAGTCCACCCCACCCTGCCCCTTTTACACCCTTACCACCCTCCATATTTTTTTATGTTTTTTTTTTTCAGCAAATCATTTTTGCCAAAAAGTGCAGTGGAAAAAAAACGGGCGATGGATGAACGCTGTACCCTGGCAACACGATCACACAATTGCCAGGTATTGACATCCAATGCTTAAGTGCTCACAGCTTTGCCAGGGATTTCCATCTAACGCCCAGTTACCCACATAATTTCCAGCGATTGCTTAAACTGCACAGCTACCCACCTATTTGCTAAGGATCGCCATCAAATGATCAGGTGCTTACACCACTGGCAGGGATTGTCATCAAATTCCTAGGCAAAAAACATCATAGACAAGGGATTGTCATTATATGTACAGATACTAATACCATTAACAGGGATTACAATCAAATGCCAGATTACTCAGAGCATTTACAGGCATTAACATCAAATCCCTGGAAGCTCAGTCGATTGCCAGGCATTTCCTCAAATGCCAAGGCACTCATAAAATTGACAGGGATTAGTATGAAATGCTCATTAATTCACATTATAAGCAAAGGATTTCCATTAGCTGGTGAGCTGCTCACACCATTGCCAGTTGTTGCATGAACTACTTAAGTTCTCATACTTTTGCAAGGGATTTCCATCAAATGCTCAGATAATCACATCATATGATAGGAATTGCCGCTCTGTGCCCAGGCCCTCACATAATTGGCTGGAAGTAGGATCGAATGCATGGGTGCCTAAACCATTGCCAAGTGTTGCCATCAAATTGATGGGTGCTTAAACCATTACCAGGCATTGCCAGCAAATGCCACTTGAAACATTACCAGGGATTGATATAGAATACTCAAATGCCCAGGTGCTCAAACCATTGCCAGGGATTATCATCAAATGTCCAGGTGCTTACACCACTGCCAGGTACTTTCGCCAAATACCAAGTACAAACATAATTTCCCAAAAATTGCCATCAAATGCCCGCTTATAACATTTTCCAGATATTGAAATCAAATCCCCACTTACTTAGGCAATTGTTAGGAATTTTTGACAAAGTACATACCTCACCCAAAAAATAATTAGAATAGTGCTAAAGGAAGCACAATTGATTTTGTGAGTTGTAGAATAATTCCAGAGATAATGATGATGTCGAAAGAGACTCTGAGCGGATCTCCTTTCCACCAAGTAGACAGTCTTTTGTGGAACTGAAGAATGCATCATACACAAACACTACGGCCATTTCCAAGTGAGTGGTTCTGTTACCACCTAATAATGCCCACCGTCCAGTTCAATGTTAGCATCCCAACAAAAAGTGGGTGGTGGGGAGGCGGCTAATTACTTTTATTTGATAAAGAGTTTAGCAAACCTGCTTCCCTAAAAAAATACCACTAAAAAGGTTGGTCATCATGAACAACAAAGCAAAGTGGGGATGGGGACAGATGAGATGGAAGGCTGCCAATATATATATATATATATATTACATGGCCACGTAGTTATGGTTAAGTTGGTGTTTCCATAGGAAGAGAACTTTTTGGGTGGCTTATAACTTCGCTCCCCTTGGACGGATCCTCACCAAACCTTGCAAAAAAAAGTATATGGCCCACTCTGAATTATTTTGCTAAGTTTGGTGAGGATTCGTCTAGGGGGGGAAAAGTTAATGGGGGGGTCCCAAAACTTTTTTTTTTCCCATAGACTGAATGGGAAAAAACTTTGCGCACGGCCACAGGCCAAACCGCTGGACGGATTTACACCAAATTTGCGGCAGGAGTGGGGGCTTGGTCCCGAAAGCATACTTTTGCAAATTTGGTGTAAATCCGTCCAGTAGTTTTTTATAAAATGACCAAAAGTAAGGCAAAAAAATGAGTGATATCTGTGTTCGCTTCGCGGACGGACTTCCCTGTTCGTTCCACTGACAGCACCCCGATTGGCCCATGGCCTTGCGTCATGTCCGCGGACATGCGACGTGTTCGCTGATTGGACGGCGAGGGGCGTGGAGCGCGTCAGATTTTCTGTGGCGCCCGCCATCTTGTATTCGCCGTCGATCGCGTACAGTGCGGTGAAACGTGGATAAAAAATTGTATTTAGTGCCGTGTGTTGGTGTGTAAGAGTGTTTGGGGAGGGTGTGGGAGTATGAGATAGGTTCAATGTTTTGTTTTTTTATGTGCTACACGTTTTTGTTGCGTTTGATTTGTCCGCGGAGAACACGGCTGTTCTGACATTTTGTGTGTGTCTTTCTCCCTCCCACCCACCCCCCGCTCATGTCCATGTGTCTTTCTCCCTCCCGCCCACCCCCACCACATGACCCGCTCATGCCCCGCTCGTGCCCTGCTCGTCTCTCCCACCCGCCCACCCCCCGCTCATGCCCCATGTCTGTTCTCCCCACCCCCGCTCATGCCCCGTGTCTGTTGTTCCCCCCACCCCCGCTCATGCCCCGTGTCTGTCTCCTGTTCCCCCACCCCTTGCTCATGCCCCGTGTCTGTCTCCTGTTACCCCCACCCCCCGCTCATGCCCTGTGTCTCTCCTGTTGCCCCCACCCCCTGCTCATGACCCGTGTCTCTCGTGTTGCCCCCCACCCCCGCTCATGCCCCGTGTCTGTCTCCTGTTGCCCCCCACCCCACGCTCATGCCCTGTGTCTGTCTCCTGTTCTCCCCACCCCCGATCATGCTCCGTGTCTGTCTCCTGTTCCCCCACCCCCCGCTCATGCCCCGTGTCTGTCTCCTGTTGCCCCCCACCCCCCGCTCATGCCCCATGTCTGTCTCCTGTTGCCCCCACCCCCCGCTCATGCCCCGTGTCTGTCTCTGTTGCCCCCCAACCCCTGCTCATGCCCCGTGTCTGTCTCCTGTTGCTCCCCACCCGCTCATGTCCCGTGTCTCTCTCCTGTTGCCCCCCCACCCCCGGTCATGCCCCGTGTCTGTCTCCTATACCCCCCCGCTCATGCCCCGTGTCTCTCTCCTGTACCCCCCATCCCCCGCTCATGCCCCGTGTCTCTCTCCTGTTGCCCCCACTCCCCTGCTCATGCCCTGTGTTGTCTTCTGTTTCCCCCACCCCCCGCTCATGTCCCGTGTCTGTCTCCTGTTTCCCCCACCCCCGCTCATGCCCCATGTCTCTCTCCTGTTGCCCCCCCACCCCCTGCTCATGCCCCGTGTCTGTCTCCTGTACCCCCCACCCCCGTTCATGCCCCGTGTCTCTCTCCTGTTGCCCCCCACTCCCCTGCTCATGCCCCGTGTCTGTCTTCTGTTCCCCCCACCCCCGCTCATGCCCCGTGTCTGTCTCCTGTTTCCCCCACCCCCGCTCATGCCCCGTGTCTGTCTCCTGTTGCCCCCACCCATGCCCTGTATCTGTCTCCTGTAACCCCCACTCCGCGCTCATGCCCCGTGTCTCTCTCCTGTTGCCCCCCACCCCCCACTCATGCCCCATGTCTGTCTCCTGTTCTCCCCACCCCCGCTCATGCCCCGTATCTGTCTCCTGTTCCCCCCATCCCCCGCTCATGCCCCGTGTCTGTCTCCTGTTCTCCCCACCCCCCCGCTCATGCCCCGTGTCTGTCTCCTGTTCTCCCCACCCCCCGCTCATGCCCCGTGTCTCTCTCCTGTTGGCCCCACCCCCCAGTCATGCCCCGTGTCTGTCTCCTGTTGACCCGCACTACCCCGCTCATGCCCTGTGTCCCCCTCATGTTCCCCTCACCCCCCGCTCATGCCCCGTGTTTCCCTCATGTTACCCCCCACACCCCTGCTAATGCCCCGTGTCTCCTTCGTGTTCCCCCCACCCGCTGCTCATGCCCCGTGTCTCTCTCGTGTTCCCCCCACCACCGCTCATGTCCCCTGTGTGCCCTGTACCCCCCCGCTCATGCCCCGTGTCTCCCTCGTGTTCCTCCCCACCCCCTGCTCATACCCCGTGTCTCCTTCATGTTCCTCCCCACCTGCTGCTCATGCCACGTGTCTCTCTCGTGTTCCCCCACCACAGCTCATGCACTGTGTTTCCTTCCTTTTCCCCCAACCCCTGCTCATGCCCCGTTTGTACCCTGTTCCCTCTCACCCCCCGCACATGCCCATGTGTCTCCCCTGTTCCTCCCCACCCCCCGCTCATGCCCTGTTGTGTTCTTTATACACCCTGCCTTCCCTTTCCATGGTGGCCATCTTTTTGTTTTTTGTTACCACCCGGCGTTCCCACTTTGAGGACATAAGATGTTAGTGGTCTTCATCTATTGAAAAGGATGTTATGGTGACGTTGCACTAATAAAAACCTTTAAAATGTAGTTAAAAAAAATGTTACAGGGACATTATGGTTAAGTTGCACTAATAAAAACCTATGAAATTCAACGAAAAAACTTTGTTAAAGGGACGTTATGGTTAAGTTGCGCTACTAAAAACCTATGAAATTCAGTGAAAAAACTTTGTTAAAGGGACATTATGGTTAAGTTGCGCTACTAAAAACCTATGAAATTCAGTGAAAAAACTTTGTTAAAGGGACGTTATGGTTAAGTTGCGCTACTAAAAACCTATGAAATTCAGTGAATAAACTTTGTCAAAGGGATGTTATGGTTCCAAGTAAAACCGAAAAGCCCTTGAAATTCGCGAGTTATGGTAAGCTAAGCAACCATAACTCGCGCCACCACCGTGCACTGCTAAGACTAACACCCAGGACATCAAAGATGACATCACAAATGTCATTGATGACATCACTGATGACATCACATGTCTGGCTCACTCTTTTCTTTTGCTGACATATCTAGGCCACATGGTTTTCTTCAGTAACAGTCACAAACTAAATATTTTATTTTATTTGTAGACGTATCCTTCAAGTAGGTTCTTACAGTAATTCCCTTAGAGTCCAGTCACATCATATGAAACATATACATACGGGAAGACACAAGCTTGAAAGACAGCAATCCTTTTTGTGCATAAAGATAATCAATAGACTTATGAGCACTTTCTTATAGTTCTGTTTTTTTTTATAGCTGTACTTTCCCTGTGGGTCCAATCACATCAAGTGATACATATACATAGGGTAAATAGCAGCTTTGAAACAGAGCAATCATTTATTTGCATGAAAATAATCAGTTAAATTATGAATTGTTTCTGCTACTACTTGTGCTTTTTTGCTAACTTCACTTTCCCTGTATATACCCATATTGGTATGTGTTCTTGTGTCTTTGTGTTTTGTCTATAGTAATACAATTATGTAATACATGTGTTTTATTAGCTACGTATTACATATTGCACAGTACACAAAAATCTATTAAGAAAACAATTATCATTTCATTATTCAACATATTAACATTACGAATATTATACCTTCATCTTGTACGCTGCACACAATGTTATGTTTCTGTATGAGTAGCTTAGTATACTAGATAGAACCCCATAATAGAATGCTATTTATATCAATGCATCGTTCAATGCACTAATTAGGGTATGATATTTATTGCAATGATCCTTGACACTTGTTTCGCAACATTATAATAAGAATCCCTTGTACACATATTTCATGAAAAGTACATACACATGTGATGTCATCAGTGATGTCATCAATGACATTTGTGATGTCATCTTTGATGTCCTGGGTGTTAGTCTTAGCAGTGCAGGGTGGTGGCGCGAGTTATGGTTGCTTAGCTTACCATAACTGGCGAATTTCAAGGGTTTTTTCTGTTTTACTTGGAACCATAACGTCCCTTTGACAACGTTTTTTCACTGAATTTCATAGGTTTTTAGTAGCGCAACTTAACCATAACGTCCCTTTAACAAAGTTTTTTCACTGAATTTCATAGGTTTTTAGTAGCGCAACTTAACCATAACGTCCCTTTAACAAAGTTTTTTCATTGAATATATATATATATATATATATATATATGGAATGCAAGGCGTGAGCGAGAGTTAAATGGGAGGGTAAGAGGGGGAGACAGGCACCAGAAAGCCTGTAATGCAGGCATATCATTGGCAAAGTCACCCAGTGTGCTAATGCTAGATACCTTGGGATGGCCAACCAATGCGCAGGCACTTGCATCATTGGCAGAGATTGCCATCCAAGGCCAGATAGTTACACTATTGACAGGTATTAGCATAAGAAGTCCAAGTACTCACACTTTTGTCAGGTACTGCCATCAAATTGAAAGTCGCTTGCAAAATTGCCAAGGAATGCCATCAAATGACAAGCAACTCACAACAATGACAAGAATAGTCATGAAATGCTTGTAGTGCTCACAACATTGCCATTTGCTGCAGTGAAAGCCCAGATACTCACAAAGTTGAAATGCACTGCCATCGAATGTAAGACTCTTCCTCTATTGCTAGTGATTGCCATGACAGACCAAAGTATTCCTGATAGCTGGATCCGCACACTTGCTGGTGTATGGGGATGGGGCAAGGACAAAGAGGTGATGGCTGGAAGGTTTAGAATGATTCCTTACCTCTGGTATTGCTCTGGCCAACCCTCCAGATCATTGTTCTTCACCTGCCAAGCCATTACAGAAGGAGAAAGACCATATGCAAATCAGGTTTGGTTCATTACTCTCTCCAGGCAAGCCACCTCCATGGCGCCTGCCGAAGAAACTGGGAAGATCACCTACACGAGATAAAGGGTGGCAATACTGCACACTTCTCCTGTGCAGTGGTGAGAAGGATTGTGCAGGGATACTGGCATGCACCCTTTCTGTGCACCACTTTCCCCTTCTGTTTCCTCGACCGCTCCATCTTTAACAGTGTGTAGGACTTGCGCAAGCACTAGGAAAAGTAGGCAACTGTCTAGAGTGCTGGGCAGCAGCGGGCGCCAAACAGCTGGTCTTCTCTCTGATATCTTGAGATTGAAAGCAATCTGAGCTAAAGTGGCTGCAGGAGGCCCTCCTGCAATCAAGGGGAGCCCTATTGCACACCTCTCTACTAACATGTTTAGGAGGCAATACAGCAGAACACAGGGCTATTGCCTATTGACACCTGTGTTTTGGCTGCCGAACACATGGTCTCTCTCAAGTAAACGCAGAAGCAGGTCACTCACCCGGGTAGGTCAGAGTCATGGCAGATCTCTCCTGAAACTTCTGGAGGCAGAGAATGGGCAGCCGAATCAGACACCGCACAGACAGAAGTAGGGGGTGGGGGTGGAGTGGGTGTAGGGGCCTCATGCAAGTTCACAATTGCAGATTAGAACAAAGTCTGCTGTGCTTGCAGCATGCGCCCTATTCATTAAAATGGACATCCTGATAGATATGACTTTCTAAGCAATGCTTGAAGGGCTGTCTCTGAGCACTGACCCCACAATTTTATTTATTTGCATTTACAAAGCACTCACACAGCCCAGGGGCGTGAAGGCGCTGTTACACGATTGCGTGACTCTCAAGTGGACCTCTTTATTCATGAACTTTAAAACTATTGCTTGAATAAATGGAATTTATTTTAGGCACACCCTCTACTTAAGAGTTGCAACTCTTTGTGGATTAGTGAAGTCATAGCTGCAGGGATTTCCCAGCACTTCTTGAAACCTTAACAAATAAAAGCTGTCCAATTGATTTGCAATTTTGCATGACAACTTTCAAAGCAATGCTGAACCTCACTGGTCATGGCTTTCCCCTGCATGTCAGTGCAGGTTATAAAAACAAGATAAGTACTCAGTCTGAGAAGCTGTGCCTATTGATGGTATCACTTATCACGCAACTATCCAAAGGTGCATGTGGGTCGTTCGATGTTAAAATGCTGGTCCAACATTAAACCTAGAGTGAAAGGCTTCAACTAAACACTTTGGAAGGTGCTTGCAGAATACTGTCAATGTGATGATGAAAAAATGTCTGCAGGTTTAAACTGAGATCGCTTAAAAAGAGGGCTGGAGCAACAGAGAAATGGGGCTGACATTGAACATAGGGAATGCTGATGGCACTTATTCTACAGTTGCTTTTCCACTCCAGAGGGACATGTACGCTCCATCCAAACAGCCTCATATTGGCGAGCGGGCATTATGGGCAGACTTGGGAATGGAGCCCTTTGTCGCTAGGCAATTGCCATAGCCCTTTAAGCTAACACATCTGTTAGCCAGACCATATGAGTGTTTGTGTGCAGAACAGCAACAGCTGTTATTGCAGCCGCACCTTCTTTATCTGCCCATGCAACCACACACCAAAGTAGCACCAATACGATATTGATGAGACAGTTTGCAGAGAGCAGGCAAGTTTGCGCAGTGCCTCCCGTGTACCTGCCCCGCTCCCCCAGCCAGCACATGGTCACTGGTAAGAGCTGCTGATTGGGAGAGAAAGTAATGAGAAATCACTTCACTCTGTATGCATGGGAGCTGGAAGGCTGCATGGAGCCATGCTGGGAGCTGGAAGGCTGCATGGAGCCATGCTGCATGTGCTCCTTGCAAATGGAACCGACACTGCCACTGTCCATGCTGTGCCAGTTGTGTCTTTGGGGAGCTTGACCTGGCCTTTACCATGCTCGGGAGGATAGCTCAGGGGCAATGTGCTCGCCTTGGAAGCAAGACGACACAGACCAACACGGGTTCGATCCCCGGGTCTGCGCTTAGAAACCTGTGTATTAAGCACGTTATAAATAACCTATCATATCATGCTGTACCTGTAATTGATCAGAAGTAAATCCTGCACTGGACTGGCGCATACTGTACCTGTACCAGTGTGTTAAAAATGCTTACCATGGTCCTGTTTGTACTATGCATCTATGAGAGACATTTGCACATGTGCTTGCAAACATTTGCTCTGCCAGTGCTGTACTTGTGCACACTTTTAAGGGACACATACACTTGTCCTAGCATGCTATGCCAGCACCAGTTTGCGCGAGGCTTACACTAGCCCTGCCCATCTTGTGCCTATTTGTAAGGAAAGCTTGCAGTGACTCTGCATCTGTTTGTGAGAGAAGCGTGCATGGGCTCTGCACATGCTGTACATGTACCCATTTGTGTGGGAACCTTCACCTGGCCTTACCCATGCTGTCTATGTGCCAATGTGTTAGGGTAGAATATATTAGCCTTGTCCATGCAGAGCTTGTGCCCATTTGTGAGGGAGAGATGCCCTGGCCCTGTCCATTCCATAGCTGTACCTGTTTGCGAAGAACGCTTGTGTGCTCTCAGACCCCCCCAACCAGCCCATAGAGTCAGGGTTTGCTCATAAGCACTTTAAGACAATTTAGCAGGACCTGTGAGATGGATGGGGGTGCAGATTAATACTCCAACACCAAATCAATAATGACAACTCAACGGTTTGGCAAAGGGAGTCCGTTTAATGACAAGTACAAAAAACGGGGAGTCTCATGAATATCAGCGGATGCGTGATCTTCCTTCTCGCTTCACAACTCCAACGAACTTCATAAAAAACACATCATTTATACTAAAAACTCATCATCACTGACGTTTAACTCTTAAAAGTTGGCATACAATTCTATTGGTTTGGAAAAGGTAACTTTACTATAGGTACTATATCTGTATATGGTAACGGAGTAAGGGGATTGGGTAAACACTCAGGTGGAGCATCTAAGCCCTACCTTCAAACTGGCTACTGTAGACATCACTAAAAGTATGACATCCCATTGGTTCTACTAACTATAGGACCCTAGATTACTTGGTCGATTGTGATTGGGTTGGCACTAAACCCGCTAGTACTTTTCCACTTTGCTTAGCAGCATGCAGAATGGTCGGCCAAGTGTAGGGTGCCCCTTAGTTCCCCCGGCCTTCCTCCAATTATTGTTACAATCAATCATCACTTCAGTGGCCATGTGTCAATTATTTCACTGTGGTCGGCCTCGAGGCTGCATCTCCTGTCTGGAAAAGTTCTGATATCTTCTCCTAGCTTGTTGCTATGCATAGGTGTGAAGGTCTTCCTTCTGCTCGCTCGGCTGGTCACGTGATTCAGACACCGTGAATTTGCCTCTTCTTCATCAATTTGTGTATTTGATTTTCGTTTCACCCACCACCTGCCTTCGTCTTCTTATCTTGACCTTTCAGAGTAGTATGTTCTGTTCTTTGCTTGAATTAATTGTAGCTAATGTTCGTCCATCTTGACAGATACAACCTTGGTTCTCCTGGCACAGGTTGCCTCTGCTGAGTTTCATTTCTGCCCCTTTACTCTTGATTTTGCTAAATATGAAACTCTTCTCGTGTGGCCTTTAGTAACCTTTTGGTTGTTTCTGCTTTTTGTGACAAGTGGAAATATACTTATATAACATGCTTCTTTGAAGGTAGATGTGTATAGGTGGTGCTTGCTGCACTATCTTTCTACATAGCAAGCCGCACAATTTCTTTAGCTTTCTTGCGGTTTCAAGCATATGTACATGTGTAAACTGATTGACTATCTTCACCATGCTTATGGCTTAAGCTTCTTACATTTGACATTGCCCTTTCGCTTTGGGTTCATGATGTCCTATATTCATGGCGTTTCATCTCTTTTTATTGTTCTCAGGTCGTTATATCTTCTATATGTGAGTCAGTCCAGGTTCTTGTGACATCACCATTCATCTTCCATTAAGACCTTTTTGGTTTCGTCAGGGACTGTACTCAGACGATCGCCATTTCATTTCATTTGTTGATATGGTTTTCTCAATGGGTACCTTACTGTCCATGGTTTCCTTGGTACCGGTACTTCAATAGGTGCTCTTCTTCTGTTAGGTACTGGACAGAGCCCCACTGTGGCTCTCTGGTGGTTTATTTGCTCAGCATACATCACATATTTCGGCATGAACGTTCCTGGTACTTCAAAATTGATGGTTGGAGTGTGGGCTGCATTTGGGACCTCCTCAACACTCCCCCCTCTGGGCAATTCATTGACCACTTTCACCTCTTTCTTCAGTTCTTCCAGTTTCTCTTTTGATCCATTGTTTGAGTCCATTCTTTCTTCATCTTCTGGGTCTATACATGATGGTCTGAAGAAATGTTTCTTTGGGGTCCATATCTTTATTACTCCTTTCAAGTTTCCTGCTGTTCTTACGTGTTCGTCTTTGTTCCACGTCATCACCTGACACTGTCCATTCGGGCTGCAGTAAACCCATCTTCCCACATAATTTCTATGTTTCTTTGGCTGTAGGAACTTTGTTCCTTCTGGTACATGAATGCTGGCCTTCACAAAGTCTCTTATTTCTTTGTCTGTCAGGTCTTTGGGCTTCCATCCTGGCTCAACATCAATCATGATCTTCATCCCTATGGCTTTTTTCGCAGTGTTCTGGCACTGAGATTTTATTATCTTGATAATTCAGAATCCTAGCAATATCACCACTAGCAGGGCTCCTAGGAATTTCAATGCATCTGCCACCCATTGTGGAACCCACAAGAATAGTGATCCAAACCAGCTGTCATCATCAACTTCATCAGTTTCGTCAATCATTTGATTCTGTAGTTTTGTCAGCATACCTATTGCTTCTGTTAGAGTTCCATTTTCTTCATCGTGAGAAGGTATAAATGTGCAACATGATTCTCCGATTTTTGCACAAACACCTCCATCCATAGCTGTGATCATGTCAAGTACATATCTGTTCTGGAGAGTCATCAATCGAACTGCCCTTAACTCTTCTTTGATAGCGTTGAATCCCTTTATGGTTGTGTTGATGGTCTGCAGTAACTCCCATCTGGTTATCTGCAACCATTTAGTATTTGCTCCAATATGAAATCTTGGCATGAATATTGTCGTGAACACTGATGAGGTGAAGCTAAACAGCCTGTGTTGGTATGGGATTACATGAAAAGCTTCTTCTGATTTGGCAGAAAAGTAATTCTCTCTCTTTATTCGATTCAGCAGTTCCACAGATCTCTTCTTCCTCAGGTGAGCATCTGCTTTCGGTAAACTGTCAATGTTCAAGTCACTTTTCGGGATCACTAACGCTGGGACGTGGACATTCACTATTGCGCATATACCTCCCCAGTTTCTCGGCAGTCTGATGTATGCATTGGATCCACATGCCCAATAATGATCCATAATTAATGCAGTTCCATGCACCATTGCTGGAGCATCAAAAATGTGTCCACAGTTCTGATTCTCTCCCATCTTTCTTTTGCCATTAGTCCTGAAGCACAGTTTTGAGCTTTCCAGTGGCACTATCTGCAAGGGGCCTCCTCTGTCTTTGACCCATGTCAGCAGTTTTGCAAGCTTTGGCCATAATGGTTTGCATATTCTTTGTGCATTTTCAATTGCTTCCTTGCAGGCTCCAAGGACCATCCATGCCCTGCAAATCACTACACCTTTCTTCCATTCGTCTGGTGAAAGCACTGTTCCCCAAATCTGCATCTGTCCTCTGTTTTTCCAACTTTGTGCCTCTTCTGGAGTTTTTCCTTGGACGTTCATTTTTTGATTTGCTTCTCTTCTAACCTCCGCTCCTTTAACTCCAGGTTCTCAAATCAGATCACAATGTGTTTTGTCTTTCCATTGTTTCTTGTCTTTATGTCCCGGACATAATCGTCTTCATTTGGGTCGGTTGCTTCGGTTGCCCATTTTAGTGAGGTGTCACTACCCATGAACTGGCCTCTGGTTTTTGCTACGTGTGAAAGACAGTGCGCTGTCTGGACATCAATTTCTACCGCTACGAAGATCTTGGACTTCCCCATGCTGAATGGTAGGAGTGCACAAACAAAACATTCCCCCTCTGAACTTCGTCTTCCAACTTCCTTCATATGCTGGTACCAAATGTTGTTTCCCAAATGTGCTGTGCTGTCCAAGTAATCGTTTAGTTCACTGTCGTCTCTATGTATGCTTCTCTTAATCCTTAAGCTTTTCATGTAGTTCGCTATAACTGCATCCCTGAATGCATCTGTATGGCTCCTTCTTGCTGGAGGATTCTCAAGTATCCCGGTCCATGATGCGGGTGTCTTCATCTGTACCATTTGAGTAGACAAAAGTCTGGCAATTCATTCTATTTCCTCTTGCCTTTTCCTGGCTCTGGCTAATGACGGCCAAATCAATTCTGCTATCAGCTGTGCTCGTGAAATTTTCTTTGAGCTTGTTTTTTCCTCCATCAGTGTCGCATCAGCGGTGTTCATTAATGTTATTTCGGTTGGTTTCTTCTCCATCTCATCTTGCATTCCTTCTCTTTTGGTCAAAAGTGTCCATATGCACTCTGTCATTGGGCTAGTATATGCTGTATTGTAGAACCTGTGCTTGTCCCCTTCACTGAAACATATGTGCTTGTTAATGTGGTCTCTGTGGGTTTATTCACCGACTCCTCTTGTCTCTTCAGGAGTTCAGTTTTTTCCATTTGTCTTTTCACTTCTCTTGTGGTGGAACTTCTCATAGTAGGCAGTCTCTTCTTCTCCCATGCTTTGAATTGTGGGTCTGCAGTCATTGACACTAGGCCTGGCATGTGTGCATTCAATGTTTGCGTGCGTGTGGTTGTCAGTTACTTTTTTACATTCACACTCTGCCGACCCTGTCTCCGGCTTTTCACTTTGCTTGTTACCATAAGTGTGTGTGTGTGTCATTGCTAATCACAGCCATCTCACGTTCACTCACTCCACCACCAGGTTTCCTAGGCACGGGAATGACTATTTAGGGTCTGGGTGCCTTTGTGGGCTTCATGTGTGCACCATTAGGTGGGTGCACTGAGATTGGGACGCTTTCTACACCAATAAAAAATGCAGTTCTGATCGTCAGTGACAGTAAAATAATGATGAATATAATGCATAAATACATAATGCCCATGTAGGTCAATCTACATCATTTACTTCCAGAAAAATACGGACGCCTCTCCTCCCGAGGAGGACGAGATTGCTGCTGTGGATCCCCATCTCGATCATCCGTTGAAATATGCTAACTTTTAATATAACTTATAAACAATATTAACTCTGGATCCTGTTGGTTCTGGTTGTGAGCTGCAGGTACTAAAACAGTTGTTCCCCTTTGTCTGAACAGTGGATTGTCTATTACTTCTGGACACAGTTCTCTTGCTGGGCTATGGGAAGGGTCCAACTCAGGCACTAATTCAGCAAGTCTCTTTATTGTGCATGTTCAAAATATACTAGACCCCAGTCTATGCAGCTGATCTGCTTCATTCCCGAAGACATGTTGTATCCTTTGTCAGTATAAAATAAAAAATGAAATCTCTGGCACTACTCTCTCGATCTGTCCTTGGGCGGAAAGTTTTAAAATCTTCTCAAATAGTTCTGTTTATGGCTAGAAAGTTCCACTTGCATCACAATACCATGCAAGAGCATGCCCATCTGCATAGAATTACCTGGGTCTCTGATGAATGTGAGGACGTCAGCATCTGCAGGTCTCCCCACAAGCTCTGGAAAATCTTCGATTAGGTGAAAGAAAACATTACACGCCAATCTGCTTTCTTCTGGTGACAGGGACATTTGTCCTGCCTTTGCTGAAGTTTGGGACTGTTGGACCTCACTTACTATGAACAGTCTCTGCAATTTTGGTGTGCGTGAAGAGCTACTTGCATAACAATTCCGTTTAGGATTACACTTAAACATTCTGTATTTGCTGGATCTCAAAGAAATGTCAATACGTCTGTAGTTCTTCTGACAAGATCTGGACAGTCTTCAATTAGGCGAAAAAACTGTACATTATTAAGTCTATTTGCTTCTTCCTCCGCTTGGGACATATGGTTTTTCCTCGCTGTATTCCGGAAGTAGGAGGAACTGTTCGGCAATCACAGTGAGCAGTCTCCTTATAGTCTTTTCGTTTTCAGGATCTTGAAGAAAGTCAGTGACACTGGTGAGCCTCCCCACCAATGACAGGTATCATCTCAGTACTAGCTCGAAGTATATTAATATACCTTTGGTGATGTCATTACTGTGGGACACCATAAGTGAGTCCAAACAATGTGTCTGTGTTGAAAGAGTCTGGACACTGTATTTTCTTCCAATTTATGTGTCCTCGATCGAAATTTGGCATATTTTTTTTTCCTTAATCAAGGCTTCAGTGTGCCTCAGTCGAAAGTTCAAAGTCAACAAACTATGTTGTGGCTTATACGTGCAATTCTTCCTCTTCACCCTGCAACTAGGAAGCACAGAGTGTCCGTTTTTATGTCCTTATCTGCTTTTTTGCTCAGAGGAATGTCCAAAATGAAGCCACAACTTTTGCACAAAAGTTCCTTGTTTTTGCTTTGCTGCTGCTCATGCGTCCTTCTTTCTCGTCATGGATCTCGTCTGAACGTGCTGTGGTTCTTCCCCATCGTCAGTAGTCTCTTCAGGCTGGGGTGTAGGCAGGGGGCCTTCTCCGATGTATGGCTTAATGTCACCCAAAAAGATCCAAGCTCTTCTTCCTTGTAGCTTTACTGCAGAGGGAGTGCAGTCTTTGACTGTAAAGGGACCGTTGAACCTGGGCTCGTGCCACTTTTTTTTGTGTGATTCCTTACCAGGATGGTGTCTCCAGGGAAGATGGATGGTACACGTAATCCTTGAGCTGTGTCAGCAGTAGTATCTCCTTCTGTGTTCCATGCTGCCCTGCACCCTTTTCGTCGTCGCTGCAGTAATTTTGCTTTTCAGACCCTAAGATTTCTCCTGTCGACTGGGCATCACATCTAGCTCTGTCTCAGGGTGTCAGGAGAGTGCGCATTCTTCTTCCTGTGGCTATTTCATACGGCGTAAGATGGTGGTCAGAACCAAGCTGGTTTCTGAGTGCATACAGTGCCAAAGGAAGGCAGTGTAACCATCCCTTTCTTAGAGTAAGCTTCAACTTGGCTATCCTCTCCTTTAATAAGCCGTTGAGCTTCTCACAGATTCCGTTACCTTGCAGATGATACACCGACAAGAACTTGTGCTTTATACCAAGCAAGAAGCTAATCTGCTCAAAAACTTCATTTACAAAATGAGTCCCATTATTTGATCTCATGACTTCGCATACCCCCACCTGGGAAATACCTCGCTCACTAGAAATTTGGCCACACAGTTAGAGTCTGGGTGTGTACATGGACCTGCTTCTATCCATCTAGAGAATGGACACCACAACAATTAGATACCTGTACCCGTTGCATCCTTGAATCATATTGACGTAATCGACATGCAAGTGCTGAAAGGGTCCATTGGGCATTTGGATATGACTCCTCTAATTACTTTTAGTATATGCCCAGCTGTGAAATGTTGGCAAATTATACAGTTCACCAGAAAAAATGCAACATGCTCTGCTAAATTCGGTATGAACCAGTCTTCAGCGAGTGTTGCCACTAGATTCTCTTTTGTCATGTGTGCTGGATAGTGTAACTGTTCCAGCGCTATTTCTAACAGGGCTATAGGCATTACTGGTTTACCAGTGCTGTCTTGTCACCACAAGCTTTTGGAGGGTTTAAAGAACACCCTCGCCGCCTCCATAACTTCTTCTCCTCCTGTGGTGCCTCCCCTTGGAGTTCCATCAACTGTGTTTGTCCCATGTTATTGTAGCTCTCAGGTACACTCCGTGAGACAATTATTTTCTCATTCACATTTGTGACTTCTACATCCATGATCATCTCGCTCTTGGATGCCATATGCTTGGCTTCTGTGTCTGCTGCTTGATTTTGTTGTGAGATAACATCTGTCCCTTTTGTGTGGGCAGCGCATTTCACGACCACGATACCCACTGGGAGCTGTAGTGCCTTAATCAGCCTGTCCAATAAGGCTGCGTGCTGCACTGGCGTACCGTCTGCTAAGAGGTAGCCCCTCCTTTTCCAGCGTGCTAAGCCTGCGTGCACTGTGGACGTCATATAGGCAGAGTCACTGTACACCGTTACTTCCTGGTCTGCATGATTTTCAATCGCGAGTATCAACACCAATAATTCTGCAGCTTGTGCTGAATAGTGAGATGGTATTCGAACACTAAGAAGCACTTGAAATTCTCGATTTGCTGTGTGCTTCATCTCAGCAACGCCTGGATATCTTTGCCCATCGTTTACATTGATTCTCAAAGAACCGTAAATGAAGACAATTTCTCCTTCTGACAATGCAGTTTCTTTTACTCTGGGAATTTCATCATAGAATTCTTCATAATTTGCACAGTCATGAATTGGATCTCTTTCAGTGACTGGTTCTGCTATAAACATAGCTGGGTTCACCCTCTTGCATCGGACTATCTTAATCGATGGATTCGATATGATCACTTCATAAGCAGGACCTCTCTGAGATGTCAGTGTGCCCTCCGGTTTCTCTAGAATAGCAAATAGCTAGTGCTCGACGTACAATGTCATTGAGCATCCCATTACAATGGTAGAAGCCTTTTCGATGGCAAATGCTGCAGCAGCTAAACTTTGTTCGCACAGGATATGGCCCCTCATCACTGGGTCCAGATTTCCACTATAATATGCCAGGGGCTTGTACCCCAGTGTGGTTCTCTGTGTGAGTACTGCCGTCATAACGCTGCCATTCGTGTGTGAGAAAACGTAGAATTCCTCTGCATAATTGGGAATCCCTAAAACTGGTGCCGTGCAAATGGTTCTTTTGAGTTCAGCAAATCCTTCCTCCATGGGTTCAGACCATTCAATCTTTTCTTTCGTCACTTGTGCCTTCTTTAGTGCCTGAAGCAAAGGCTTGGTGTATGAGCTGTAGTCGAAGACCCATGCCCTGACATAATTGCAAAGGCCTAAGAAGTTCTGCATCTGCTTTACCGTGTGTGTCTTGGCTGTGTTCATTATGGCTTCACCTCTTTCTGGGGTAACTCTTTTCTCCTCATGTGAGATCAGCTGACTTATGTATAGCACTTCTTATTGACAATATTGTAACTTCTCCTTATCAACCTTATATCCTTTTTCAGCCAATATAGTCAATAGGTGAACAGAATCGTGTCTGCATTTCTCCTCTGTTGTGCTGAAAATTAAGATGCCATCCACATATTGTAAGACAACACTTTCTAATGCAATATTGCTTAGGTCCATCTGCAGGACTCTGTTAAAGATAGAAGGAGACTCACAGTACCCCTGGGGTAACTTCGTGCTTTTCAGACGCATTTGTCTGAACGTAAATGATGTCAGATCTTGTGAGTCTTTGTGTAATGGGATCGAGAAAAATGCATTTTTCAAGTCAATCACCATGAAATATTTCGCCTCAAAAGGTGTATTACTTAGGATTGTAGCCGGGTTAGGGACTAAAGGGAACTCGGCCTCCACAATATCATTTATCGGCCTCTAATCTTGTACTAGACTCCAAGACCCCCTTTACTTTTTTTCACAGGGTACACTGACGTGTTACATGGTGACTCTGACATCACTAAGATGCCCTGATCTATCATGGCAGAAACTGTCTTAAAAATTGCTTCATCGGCCTCCCTGGACATGGGGTATTGTCGTGCTTTTGGAAGAATTGCTCCTGGCTTCAGTTTAATTTTCACCTCTCCGACTCCTTTCAATAATCCTACGTCATAGGGGCCTGTGGTCCACACTGAGACAGGCACCTGGACTATGTCATACTCGAAATATTCAGGATGGTTCTGTGCTAACATCATTCTCTGAGGCTCTTCTCTTTTGATAATTTTCACCCAAAAGGTGAGGTTCACCTCAACTGCTGTGTCTCCCCCTTCTGCTTGCTCAACAAACAGATCTTCATCAGTGATGTCAGTCAATCTGTATCCTTCTTCAATGGTGATTTCTGTGCACCATTGTCGGCCTTTATCATCACAAACATCGATCAAAGCCATTTTCCCTCGTATCACTAAGGGAAACACTTATCCCTTTTCCTCATGCATAGGTATTCTTAGCCTGAACAGAAATTAATCTGGAGTCCTCATGGTTTTCTCAGCAAGTCCTGGCAGCCCTGCTATTAACACACGCACTCCATATGCAAATATTTCAGGCTCTGATGGCATATCCCTTATAGCTGTGTGCCCTGCGTATGCTCTAATCATTTTGCATATGTTCAAATAGTTCATTCCTGGAGCTGAACATACCATGCCCTCCTCCGAGAACGAGATTGTCATGTTTAATTTCATCATTAAATCTCAGCCCAAGATGTTTACTGGTGTTTGTCGTGAATATAACAGCAGTACATTCATATCAAATTCTCCTATAGAGACTGGAAGTGCGTTTGTAAAAGGAACACGACTTGTAGCTCCTGTCAAACTCTGAGTATTTATAGCATGGCCGGACAAGGAAGATTTGCCTTCACGTATACACAAACGTGTGGCACCCGTGTCAACTAAGAAAGAATATTCTTTATCCCCTATAACGATATCCACCCTTGGTTCCTGGTGAGGGTCTGGTGTCACTGATAGGATAGAGTACACCAGGGTTCCAAGTGAGCTGTCCTAGTCCATATATAATTTTGTCCCACACTGTGTGAATGGACTTCCCCCATCACCAGTGTTATTCCTCATTCCAGGGTTCACAGCCTGTCCTGTACCTACTGTCTGTGTCAGTTGCATTGGTGACTGTTGAGACTGTCCCTGCAGAAATTTCATCGAATTTTGAGGTTGCAAGCCTTGCTGTATTCCTGGCATTTGTTGTTGCACCGTGTGATTCTGTGCAACTCCATTTCCTCCCTGCTGTAAAAATGCAGGTGTATTCACCATACCTGCTCCTGTTCCTTGGCCGTTTTGCATCATGCCTTGATTTGTGCATGTGCGTGCTAGATGCCCTGTCATCCCACACAACCAACATACTGGCGGTGGTCTGATCATTTGCCCATTTGATATATATTGATTGCCATTTTCCATGTTTAGAAAGCCTCCTTGATTATTCTGGAAACCTCCCTGATTACTATGCCATCCTCTTCCTCTGAATCCTCTTCCCCTGGGGTAAAACCCAATATTGCCCTGATTATTCTGCTGTGGATTATTGGCCTGCTGCGTGCTCGATCCATCTGCGCTAGTTATCATGGCCTCTTCAAGGGCGTATTTTGACAATTTTTTCGGTACTAATTTTGCCTCTTCACCCTTTCTAGCAGCTTCTTTTTTGTGATTCTTGTCTTGCAGTAGCCTGCAATAGTGTGCGATGGTCAGCTGTATTTTTGACCACGGTTTGACCTCGATTCCTACCAATTTCTTGAGCTGTTTTTGTACCGCTCTGGCAGCCCTTGGCATAATATATGGTAGAACACAGGTATAGATTTCCCCCAAAATTCCTGCGTCTCGCATACCCACGTGTCTTGGAAATTCTGGATGTAAATCAACAAGTCCTCTGACTCCTTCATTTTATGTGTCATTATAGCTCCCATGTCAGAAGTGTCTGGATATAGCACTCGTAATGCTTTCCATGCCACGGCTCTGCAATTATTAAATGGAGCTCTGTCATGTGCGGTATTATCTGTGGTCACACCAGTGTAACCTGCCCGTTTCCACATATCGTCTGCTCTATCACCAAGTATGGTGATTAATAGACCTTTAATATCCCCTATGGCTAACATGTTCCTTTCTGTCATTTTTTCTAGCTCGTGGATCCATTTTCTGGCTCCCGATGTCAACATTGGAAGCTTATTTTGCAGGTTTTCTCGATCCATGTGTGGCCATGGAATATACTGTGGTCTCACTCCACCTTTCTTGAGTAACCGAAATTAGGATGCATAGTCCTCTCTTTCCTCTCTCATTGTTCTTCTGTCTATTGCAGGAGTAATATTCCCGCATTGCTGCCTACCTGACAATGTCCTTAGCCAGCTCAGATAGGGTGGTGGAAAAAAAACCCTCTGGCCGTGAGATACTTCTTCTTGTCGGTCTGACTGTGTGGCTGACTCTGATGCCCTCGGTGCAGACCCACTAGAGTCTGACCATCTGATCCCTTTCCCTCCTGAGAATTGTTTTTCTTGTCTCCTTTCTTCCTCTTTTTCCTCATGCCCCTCTCTTTCAGCGGTAGACATTGTTTGTCCCCAACTTGTGCAGCGTCTTGAATCATCTTTGTTCCTACTTATTTCCAAACTATCTAGGGACAGTTCTCTATTTCCACTACTTTGGGAGACATCCTCAGTGTCGTAAAGCTGAGTTCTGTCCAGGCGCTCATCTTCCCCCTCCCCTTGGGGTACTTGTTCTAGCCCCATTTCATCATATATTCTATCGATCGTTTCTCCGATGCTTCTGGTGTCGAAGTCATCCTCGATATTCGCCCTAGACGTGCCTGGTACTGAATCGTACTTAGGAAAGAATTCTTCTATATCCTCCCAATCTACTACTGGCTCAGGTTTTTTGACCTCCCTTTCCAGATATTCAAGGTCGCGTGCTCTCTGTCTTCGCTTGTGTTCTACATCGTCATCAAATTCTCTGCACTCCCTCGCTTCTTCTCTGACCCTATCTTCTTCCTCTTTCTTTGCATCTCTACATTCATTTGCCCTTCGGATTTCTTCATCCCTTCGTCTCTTTATTCTTTTCTCCCCTATCCTTCGTTCTTCTTCTATCCTTCGCTGCTCCTGTCTGTCTTGATCATTGGCTACTCTCTGTTTACGATCGTGTTGCCTTTCTTGTTCTTCGCGATATGACTGTTCTCGTCTCTGCCTATATTTTCTCCTTATTCTTTCGTCTCTCAATCCTTTTTCCTTTTCCTTCTCCTTTCTCTGTACATCGTCTAACGTCTCTTTTTGTTTCGTGTCATCAATGCCTTTGCCATCGAGTTTCAATAGGATCTGCCCTCCCATCCATTCGTTCTGTGTGAATACTATCTCGTCAGTTCTATCCTTGCTTCCTTTCCATCTTTTGCCTTCTCTCACTGTATCGAGATATACACTTGCTTGTGTCTGGTCTTTTCTCTCATTCTAGCATCTCTCCTTGTCCCTTGGACTTTGGAGGTGATATCTCTATCTCTATCTTTGTCTGGATTTTCGTCACTACTTTGCGTAGGTGACTCGTACGCCAGGTTGCTATACCCTGTGGCTGCTTTAAGTTCTCTTAGCGGGTATAACCCTTCGTCCTTACTGTTTTCAATTTTCATTTCCAATGGGGCAGGTGGCGCTGAGGGCGTCTCACCCCCCTCTGTGCCTCCTCTTTATCCTGTTGGTACATTTTTCACAACTCTAGACTAGATAGGCGTTTGTCTAACATTTTGCCCGTGTATGTGGCGTGCAAGTATGTCATCATGTGTTGCAAAACCGTTTCAGATAACGATCCACCCTGTGGTCATGGCATAAATATTTTGTTTGCGGTTCGTTTAACCCATTCAGCATGGTATTTTTTCAGATTAGGTGCATATTTTGGTAACTGTTTGCACAGGTGTACTAAAAGAGTTATGTCTTCCATATTTAAATTTCTTCACTTTATATTTATACAACACTTGTTATGTCTTTCATTATTTAAACAATTCCAACAATGAGCGAGCACCAATCGTCGCAAGCTCCAATCCCGTTTTTCCACAAAATTTTATTTCTTCTATTTTACTCAATAAACATCAGGTTATATTCTAAAATATTCCAAGTAATTTTTATGCTAGTTCCTCGAAGGAAAAATTTCTGTCCTATGACGTCACAACAAATAAAACGTAAGACAGACATTCACATACCAGACAAACTCCAGCTAGTTACACAGACCTCTGCCTCTAATATTTTATCCCGACATGGAGTTTAAACTCATCCCTTTCACGGGCGTCTTTAACCGCCATGGTGACCTATTTGTTCCTCTTCATACAGGCCTCTGGATGCAAGTTTCTTCTAGCCACAATATTAAAGCATAGGAATAAGGCGAATCCTCTCTCTTCTCTGGTGTCCCCCCGGTATCCTCTCTCTTCTCGGGTGTCCTCCCCAGTATCCTCTTTTACTACTTTTAATCACCCTTTAAGTCACTATTTCCTTCCCCACATATATATAAATATACATTCTACTCTACTTCTGACTATATTTTGCTTTCCCGCCTCCCTCCGTTACCTTTCCCTTACTTGTTCTAAGGTATATACTTTTGCCAAAGCATTTAGTCTTTTTCACTCACCAGTCGCATGTTTCCTCTCTAGATGCTTGGGATCACCGCCTTCATCACCGCCTCTCCTGCCGTTCACCCGCTTAGCTGCCCGTAGGAGTGGGAAGGGGTTATGTGGGGAAGCACAGGTCCCTTCAGACCTTTGTCTTCAGATTCTACTTTTACTCTAACCGCTGCCTACCGGGAGCTTCACGGTCTACTCAGCCGGATGGCAAAGGACTCATGATATTGCCGAGGACCTAGAGTTACTTTATGTCAATGGTCAATAGGTGTCTTATCTATTTGATAAATGATAACCATCCGATCTCTGCTACCAAGTGTGCTATGAGAACCCCAACCGGCCCATAGAGTCAGGGTTTGCTCAGAAGTACTTTAGGACAAGTTAGCAGCACCCGTGAGATGGATGGGGGTGCAAATTAATACTCCAACACCAAATCAATAGTGACAACTCGACGGTTTGGCAAAGGGAGTCCGTTTAATGACAAGTACAAAAAACGAGGAGTCTCTTGATTATCAGCGGATGCGTGATCTTCCTTCTCGCTTCACAACTCCAACGAACTTCATAAAAAACACATTATTTATGCTAAAAACTCGTCATCACTGACGTTTAACTCTTAAAAGTTGACATACAATTCTATTGGTTTGGAAAAGGTAACTTTACTATAGGTTCTATATCTGTATATGGTAACGGAGTAAGGGGATTGGGTAAACACTGTCAGGTGGGGCATCTAAGCTCTACCTTCAAACTGGCTACTGTAGACATCCCTAAAAGTACGACGTCCCATTGGTTCTACTAACTATAGGACCCTAGATTACTTGGTCCATTGTGATTGGGTTGGCACTAACCCCACTAGTACTTGTCCACTTTGCTTAGCAGCATGCAGAATGGTCAGCCAGGTGCAGGGTGCCCCTTAGTTCCCCCGGCCCTCTTCCAATTATTGTTACAATCAATCATCACTTCAGTGGCCATGTGTCAATTATTTCACTGTGGTCGGCCTCGAGGCTGCATCCCCTGTCTGGAAAAGTTCTGATATCTTCTCCTACCTTGTTGCCATGCGTAGGTGTGTAGGTCTTACTTCTGCTCGTTCGGCTGGTCATGTGATTCAGACACCGTGAATTTGCCTCTTCTTCATCAATTTGTGTATTTGATTTCGTTTCACTCACCACCTGCCTTTGTCTTCTTATCTTGACCTTTCAGAGTAGTATATTCTGTTCTTTGCTTCAATTAATTGTAACTACTGTTCGTCCATCTTGACAGATACGACCTTGGTTCTCCTGGCACGGGTTGTCTCTGCTGAGTTTAGTTTCTGCCGCTTTATTCTTAATTTTGCTAAATATGAAACTCTTCTCGTGTGGCCTTTAGTAACCTTTTCGTTGATTCTGCTTTTTGTGCAAAGTGGAAATATACTTATATAACATGCTTCTTTTGAGGTAGATATGTACAGGTGGCACTTGCCGCACTATCCTTCTACTAAGCATAGCAAGCCGTATGATTTCCTTAGCTTTCTTGCGGTTTCAAGCATATGCACATGTGTAAACTGGTTGAATATCTTCACCATGCTCATGGCTTAAGCTTCTTACAGTTTCCATCGCCCTTTCACTTTGGGTTCATGATGTCCTTTATTCATGGCGTTTCGTCTCTTTTTATCGTTATCAGGTCGTTATATCTTCTATATGTGAGTCAGTCCAGGTTCTTGAAACATCACCATTCGTCTTCCATTAAGACCTTTTTGGTTTCTTCAGAGACTGTACTCAGACTATCTCCATTTCGTTTCATTTGTTGATATGGTTTTCTCAATGGGTACCTTACTGTCCATGGTTTCCTTGGTATCGGTACTTCAATGGGTGCTCTTCTTCTGATAGGTACTGGACAGAGCCCCACTGCAGCTCTCTGTTGGTTTATTTGCTCAGCATACATCATATATTTCAGCCTGAACGTTCCTGGTACTTCAAAATGGACGGTTGGAGTACAGGCTGCATTTGGGACCTCCTCTACAATTGCATTGACATTTTAGAGGGGAATTCCACTTGCTCATGCCCAGCCATTTGTTACAGAAGCTTGCTCTTGTCCTACCCATGCTCTGTCAGTGTGAGAGGGAAGCTTCTTCATGCGCTTTGTGTACTTGGTTGTTATGGATGCTTGAGGTGACCCTACACATGAGGCACCTGTTTGAGACGAAAGAAGCTCGAACTATCTTTCCATGAACGGTCCACGTTGCGCCTTTTTGAGGCAAGCTTGGCAGGCCCAGCCTATGCTGTGCCTGTACCTGTTATCTTTTGGAGGGAAGCCTGTGCTGGTCCTGCACATGCAGCAAATGTATGTGCTCTATGTGTGAAGAACGCTCATAAGTTTGGAATGTTTGCAGCACTGATGCTTAGGCTGTGAATGTTATGGATCCCTATGAGGTAAGGTGGCACTGCAGCTACCATTCACCTGTTAAGTGTGATAACAGCCTACAGAGTTACTGCCCAGGATGTACCTGTTCACTGTGTGATGGGAGCTTTCAGTGCTCCTTCCTGGGCTCTACCCCTTCTTCGGGTGGGGGTATTGTGCTCCAATATTACTTATTTTACCTTTTCTGTATGACCAGGAAATAATAATTTCTGCTGAATGTGTTGTTTTTTTGTGTGTGAATATAGTTTGGACTGTGTATTTCATTGCTTTACTTGCTAAGTGAGTTCAGGAAGTGGTGTGGCCCACGTTCACAAAAGACAATTAATGACTTTACACAACAAACTGAGTAGTACCGGGGGCGCTATTTTAGGCAGTTTGTGGGAAATTGTATATTTTAGCAAGCAGTGGGCCAGTAAAATTGGTTAAAATTCCCATCTACAGAGAGCACAATTTAAGAAATCTAGTCCAAGCCGAGATTCTGCCATATCTCTGCACAAGCTCCTGGTAGCCATGCCGAGAGGCAGAGCTGCTCCTATATTTCTAGCGAGTGGTAACGACAGCCCATTGCTGGTAATCTAGCTGGCTGAAGACCTTTCAACAGGTGGGCTACCTGCAGCGCCACATGATGCTTTGGGTAGTGTACTACCTGCTCAGAGGTCATGGGGTAGAAATGCACCAAACCTCCGTCCAGATCTCTCAGATGCCAAAGAAATTCCCTCTGTTCAGCCGCAATTGCACAGCTGAGTGAAGGGCGTTTGCCATCTTTGATACCCGATGGGGGCAGGCTGGGACTGGCCTATAGGGCAATGCCCGAACCAAAACACGCAAAATCATAGTGTGGGCCAGTTTTGTTGGTCAAAGTGGGGTGTTATATTACTACACCATGCATCTAGAAGTTTTGACCATTGTTACTGAATGAGTATTCTTTCAAATGTACAATTTGCATCACATTTTATAAAAAACCTTCTCCTTTGGTACTACTCAAACAGTCTGTCACAAAAGGAATGAATTGTCAATTGCAACCTTGGGCCACTTTTTCATTGGTGCCCGAGACCATTTTATGCCCCAGTCTGATCCTGATGGCGGGGGTGTGCAAATGACCAACCACCATGTTGTGTTTGGTATCTTGTTTATTTCTGATATGTTCTTATGTGGTATCTTGTTTATTTCTGATATGTTCTTATGTGGATCTGGAATCCAACAGGGTTCTGGAACCAGTATTCAGTTTGGGCTGGGCCGGGCTGCGTGCCTGTTGCTCGCTCCTTTGAACTTAATAAATCATTACATTTCTTCTTACCAAGTGCCTGTGTCCCAGACTTATCAGACCACCCCGAGCTACAGCTGGAGGAAGTAAAACTACTGACAGTCCCAAACACTCTCCTACCTTCCTTGGCTCGTGCTGCTCACTTGAGGGAACATGAATTGGATGCCCAAAGGGAGAACAGGGGGTGAGATAGACAAGCGAAGCCAGCGGAAGCTTCACACCTGGATGAGAACGAGTGGGATTGGTGAAAGGAAGCAATGGCTTCCATACCACTACCTTTAAATAGAGGTTTACTGTATGCCATTAAAAAGCTCTACAATGGCCCAGAAAACTAGTTCACACAGGCGCATCTGCATGGGGGACGAGGAGTGTGGTATGGGACTGTCTGATAATCATTATTTCTAACTCTACATGATATTATAGATTTTTCCTAATCCTGCTTGATATGTGTATTTCTAATCCTGTTTTATTTGGTCATTCTTTCTAGTCCTACGGATAGAGGCATAGACAGGATTGTCCTACAAGTGGAGCCTGAAGCTAATGTAGTTGGGCCCCCAGCAGTGAAATTAACATCTGTTGTCGCCCGCACAGTACTGCTGAGTGGGCATTTACAGATTTTGATTGGGCATTGCCTGCCCGGGCCATCCCCTGCCTACACCTCACTCCTGTGTGTGTGAAAGAGAGTGATTTCATTTTACTGTAGAGTGGTTCTAAACATGATCACAAAATTCCACCTTGTGAACGTGAATGTGAAGAGGTGAGGACATGTCTGGCATGGGGAGGTACAGTAAGAGAGAACAGGTTGCTAGTGGGAGTGTTTGCAAAACGAATGTTCTCATAGAGCAGCGGAAGTCCTTCTACAGGCCTTGACAGAGAGGGTAAGAAAGTGGTGGCAGGGTCAGATTGGGGTCTCTCTTGTGGTGGCTCGGAAGGCAGGGGAAACGGGCTAACAGGAAGGACTTGTCAGTGCAAAATCAAGGAATGATTCAAAGAAGCAAGGAAAGAGAACTCTGGCAGGCCTTGTTAGGAAAGATTTCCATTTATGTGTAATTTCCCCTCCTGTTGTACAACCCCCAACTTTTTTTGCTGCTGTTTAACACCATACTTTGACTTTACCAGGGGAGCCGAGCCTTCTGCTGCACTCCTCTGGGCTATCAAGGAAACTGACATGCCCTTAAAACAGTCAGTACTGGGAGACTTTGTTTCCCTTAGTCCTTTGCAATGTTGCAACTTTTCTGCAACATGTAGCAAGTGCACAATATACCTCCCAGTACAGTAGACTTGGATTTTTTAGGAGATGTTCAGATGTGTCCCGGACAGGGCTGGTGGCAGCTTATCCTTTCTAAATACAAGAAGAAAGTCCTATATTTTTTTCAGGTGTCAACTTACACTCTTCCCACATCTAGTGGAGTTCTTTATCACAAACTTTATTAGTTAAACATGATATGATATGATCGTTTATTTATATAGCGCCTATGCACAATGTGTTTCAAAGCGCTTCAAGGCAAGGGAGGGAACAAGGGAAAATACAACCACATTCTTACAGCCCATGAACAGTAAGGATGTGAACTTAACTATCGTACTCGGCCTGATGACATTTCAGATAGTGCAAGAGCTAAGACATAGATAAGGAAGGGAGTGGGAAGGAAATGGAAACAGACAGGCGACTATCGTACTAGGCCTGACGACATTTCTGGTAGAGCCGGAGAAAAACAAAAGGTGAGGGAGAGGGGTGCAGAAAGGGAGGGGAGGAACAAAACAAGCGACTATCATACTAGGCCTGACAACATTTCAGATAGTGCTGGAGAGGTGGTGGGGAGGAAAAAAACAGTAATGGGAGGGTGGAGGAAACAGACGAGGTTGCTATCATAACATCAATACATTTCATAAAAACAATCATAAAAATGATCATGATACATAAAACACATACAATATGTTAAAACCACACAAGTAGAAACACCATAAGTGAGTAATGTTGCAATAATTTCTCGAGGATCACAAATGTGTGTACACATCACACTCTGATTCCCATGCCTCATTACTTTCAGCTTATTCCCTATTAGTGTATTGCCAATAAACCTGACTTGTACAAGTTTCTGTCCTTAATAAACAAACAAGTAGGACATTCTTCAGGGGAAAGTGTGCTGTTAAAGTGTCTTGTGCCGGAAAGAATCTTCTTGAATAGGGGAAGGAGCCCTCTCTATTCCAAACATGAATCTTGGGTCTTTTCTGGTATTTGTTGCAGATTTCCAATTACCTAAGGAATTATTGCGTTTCCTCTTCTGTTCTCTATCTGGACATGTCCCCATGGTTAATATTCTCTGATTCCTCTCAATTCAGGACACCAAATGATGGTGGCTGCCTTGCTAGTAACTGACACTCAGGATATAATTACTCCCATTCTCATTCCTGAGGGGACTCTTGAAATAGGATGGAATGTATATAACACCTCGCCACTTCTTTTTCTGGTTCAAGCTTTAAATGCTTCAGCCATCCACAGCGCAAACCGGGAGGGTTTCCTGTTGTACTACGCTAACTTATCCTTCCACATAATTTTAACCCTTTCCTGTGATTACCGCGTTTGGCACAAATCGGTGGCCTGGCTCCAAAATGGCCATGCCACAAGGTTCTTTGTCCTGTCCTTTGGCCATCTTGCCCCTTCACCTTCCCCAGGTGGACCTAGGTCAGTTCTTATTTGGGCATGCATTTTCCCGCAAAACGCCAAGCTTTTGCGGGCTTCTACATGCCTTGTGTGGAAGGTTTGGCACCCTGAGCTCGCTGTTGTCCAGTGGGACACCTCTGCATCTGGTCATCCTAGAAGGTCTGCGAAGAGACTTCAACCCATTGGAATAGTGGGACAAACTATTCTCGGCACCTTCACCAAACCCTGCAAGTAAGCCTTCTCGAAAGTGTCCCTGGGCCAACGAGTGGGCTGACCAGCTTACGCAGGACCTTTGCGCTGTCTCTGCCACCGTTTCGAGGAGGCCCTATCGCTAGCTCTGTGTTCACGGCACCCTCACACTGAATTTCGTACACTTGGCGTTCCCAGGTCTGAAGTGAGACGAGTGCACCCGAACCGGACCATATACGCCATTACCGTGTCGCCCAGCCATGGTGACGACATTTGCAGGTGCACTGCATTTGTGCCCGTCTTGCCCCTGAAGCCTGCTGCAGTGAAACTGGCCTCATCCATTCACCAGGAGCGGAGAAATCGACACTGTCCCGTTTGGGAATCATTGCTGTATCTTCGTCGCTGAAAGCCACAGAGCCGCCAAATTGCGGCACTTGAACCTGCAACCGAAGTGGACTCGACTGCTGAAGTTTGGTCTGGAGTGAGCCGGGGGTCAGTCAGTAATCTCAACACTAGCCAGTGGCCCTTAGTGCCTCCATCCATTTTTGCATTGCATGTACATTTGAGCATTAGCCTCCACTCTTTTTAGGGATTGAACTGCCTCTTGGGAGTGTGTTGGATGCAGAAGGGACTAAAGACTATTTGCACTGCCTGTTTCCTTCCCTTTTTAGGTTGTAGACCCATTTCATGCATCAACCCTTTAGACCCCATTGGTCTTGTATATATGTATTTAGATAGGATTGTGTTGGCCTCATAAGTATTACTGTGATTTAATTTGTGTGTTGAAACTCAAAGGCCTTCAAATAAATGTATTTGTATTTTTAATATATATATACACCTGACTGCGAGTGATTTGTA
Source organism: Ambystoma mexicanum (assembly GCF_040938575.1). Taxonomy (NCBI): domain Eukaryota; kingdom Metazoa; phylum Chordata; class Amphibia; order Caudata; family Ambystomatidae; genus Ambystoma; species Ambystoma mexicanum. Next base: position 818,177,554 of record NC_090922.1, read on the forward strand.
AGTGTCCTTTACTCTGTGTGCTCATTGAGGTTTTTCAGTCACCCTCACCCCTTCTGAGACCTAGTCTTGACCGTCGCCAAGCTACCTTGATTGGTCTGGCTTGTCCAGAAGGTTACCCTGTTCCAAGAAACTAGGCTGACCTTCTGAACCTCTGCCCACCAGGTCAGAGTTCAGAAATCCATCTTAACAGGCTCTCACTCCCTCTCTACAGAGCTTAGTCTGTCCTCTCTTACCTCTGCCCTCTCCCATGGATATGACCCCTTCACAGCTCTTGCAGATGTTAAGCTCTTGACTGATCAAACGTTGAAAAGGGCCATTTGTGAGGTGTGGAGGGCACCAGAGCGATGCATTTGAGCCAATCGTTTCTTGCAGAAAAAAATAGAAATTCTGCTCTATTCTGGCTTTAATTCACCATTCAACAAAATAATGTTGAATGTGTGTGTGCGCGCGTGCGTGTATGTGGTAATCTGAATGTAATGGTCGTTTTTTTTGTAGCAATGAACAATATATCAGAGCTGGTGGAAGGATTCATGCTGCTCTAATTAAAGGGAAAATGTGACTTCCTGGAAATGAGACCTCGTTTGCTGCTTGCCCAGTCATCCTGGGGCTTCTACAATAGAGGTGCCTTAGGCGAACGTCTAGTATGGCCCTTCCATGGAACAGGCCCTGCACTGACAAGCAGTGTGTCATATACATGGGTCTGAAACCTATGAACTGTTATTATGCCTGGGACTGCAACATTGAATCCCCAGGAATAGCAGGTTACCATAAAGGGGACAAAAGACGCTGGGGAGTGTTTCTCTGGCAGATGGGGGGTGCTCCTGATTGAATGCAGGAACACTCTTATTTGTGCGAGGGGTGATGTATGCCCGTCACCTTGGTGTGTGTGATGGTATGCACCCTGGTTGCATCCTCGGGACCCTGATAGGTCCAAATGTTATGGGTTGTGCATAAGAGCCTGCCCAAAATCTACATGTCATGTGAACTGGAAGTCCAATAATAGTTCCATCATCTGCTGAGACATATTCTTGACAGTCACCCACTGCGTGAGTGCATCTGTGCTTTGAGTTGCCTCCTGGGATGTCTCTCTTCCACTGATGCCTGTTCAGAAAGTCTCTGGAAGAGTGCTGTACCTCTTGCCACTGACCCACTTGCATTGGCTGGTTTTGCTGAGTCCCATGTCTGTGGGTGAGGGGGGATGGGTGGCACTTTAGATGGCAAGCTGGACTTCGCTAGGGTGCGTCTGGAGTGAGGCAGTCTAGGGGCTCCAAGGGCAAGATGTGCTGCAGCGTTCTGAAGAGATTGGAGGCATTGAAGTAGCCTCTCAGGTTACCCAAGGTAAATAGCATTACAGTAGTCTAAGGAGCTCATAAAATACGCTGTAACCATTTTTGATCTGGGAGCAGCTGGAAGAATGGAGTGAACTTTTTTTAATCCTTAAAAGCCCATCTGGCAGACTTTGGAGACCTCGGCTTCCTGGGAGCTTGTGGACATCAGTTTGAGCTCAAGCCTTTTTGCCATAGGAGAAGGCTCAGACATGGACCAAAGGGAGAAGGTCCGTAGTCACTGGTCCATAGCTGACCCTACGCATTGGAGCCAACTAGGAGAACCTCAGTTTTGTCACTGTTTAGCTTCAGCCAGTTATTAGCCATCCAGTCACCGACTGCAGCAAGGCAGTCTTTCAACTTATTAGGTGGATCAGTGGAAGGCATGTTTAGGCGGAACAAAATCTGGGTATCGTCAGCATAGGAGAGGAAGTGTCCTCTGTAGCTGGCGAGGAGTTTAGCCAGTGCCCGCATATAAAGATTGAAAAGTAATGGGGCCAGAGCGGAGCCCTGTGGGACTCCACACTTCAGTTCAGTGGGCAGAGAAGTAAATGGCGGGAAACTGGTTGGACCCGTTCTGGCAAAAAAGAGGACATTCCATCTGTTACACAGAGACAGGCTCTTTTTAGTGAGAACAAATGATGCAAATGCTTTCCATGGTCAGAAAAGGATGATGGGGAGATATGGGGTGCACAGACGCCAATGGTACAGTGGTGAGTGAATATTAAATGACAGGCACGATTTCCATTCAAAGTGACTAGTAGCAAAGCATTCTGCAGCAAGTGATGAACAGGGATGCATTGTATGCGGAGAAACCAATGACCAGGCACTCTGTGCCACTAACCTCTGGCCTGCATGGCATCCGTAGTCCAGCTGGACAGGCACATGTGGCACTAACCTCTGGCCTGCATGGCATCCGTAGTTCAGCTGGACAGGCACATGTGGCACTAACCTCTGGCCTGCATGGCACCCATAGTACAGCTCGGCAGGGATATGTGGCACTAACCTGTGGCCTGCAAGGCATCCATAGTACAGCTGGGCAGGCACGTGTGGCACTATAACTGAGAATAACTTAATTCGTGCACGGTGTTGTCAAGGCATTATGCGCACAGTAATGAGAACACCAGCCTTCTCTGACTCAATAATAAATAGGCATTGCCTGTGTAGCATAGGAAGGAATCGACAGGTCTTCTGTATCACAATAACTGATGGGAAGTCATCATGGGAATGATAACTGGTGGGTAAGGTAGCTCAGTGAGTTAAGTGCTTGCTTGAAACGTCTGCCATAGGCTCAAATCCCTGCAAGGCCACCCCAGCAATTAAGCCACATGAGGTCAGTTAATCCAGTGCTGTTACATGAAACTGACAGCTCCAAATAACTGCTGAAGGATGCCCGACAGAGTCTGCCCTCCTCCTCTGCTTTGAACATGTCTTATTCTCCTGCAGACTCTCCCGCCTCCCAATTATTTCCATAGCCTGCTGCCCTACTTCCAAAGTGTTCAACTCTCCTCCTGTCTGATCCTGGCCATTCTTGATTCCGCTACCCCCCTTCTTTGGCATCCGGCTACATCTTGACTTCGGCACGTGGCTCTTCTGCCAGCCGTGGCATCTTCTGGACCTCTCCCTGCCAATCCTACCAACACGCCGCCCCCTTCTGCTCGGCCTCCACCTGAGAGAACTAATGGCTGCCAGCTCCCGCTGAGGGACTTTCTCAGCAGGGTTTTGGTTCTTCTTCCTGGGCTTCGATATGGGAATCTCTATAGAGCAGCTGCATGTCTCCACCCCTGTCCCGTGCCCCCAGAGTTTCCCTACCTTAAACTCGTTCCAGCTTTGTCTCCCTCCTGCCTGCTGTCTGCCATCTCGTGTTTCCTGAGGCATAAGGCCAGTCGCCCATGGCTGGGCAGACCTCTTGCAATCTCAGCATCGTAACATTTTCAGTTTGCCCCCTCAGCCCCTTAATTGGCAACTACCCAGGATGAGCAATCACTCACCTGTCTCACACTTTCCATTTAGAACAGACTCCCTCTCTGACGCCCACTTCTCCCTCCAATTTCCCATGTGATGCGGGTGGTGTGTTCCAATGCTCTCTTGAGAAGATAGGTGTTACAATGTTTGGAAAATAAAATTATTTTCCTGCTGAAATATGCCTTAAAAATATGAAAACGTAACTAGTCTTACTGAGCGTAAGTAGTGTCCAGCTATCTATGTTTGCTGAATATCTGCTTGTATGACTTTGCAACTACACTGCATTTTTGCTATTCACTTTACATTGCTTGGACACCCGTTTGGGCCTTGACCACACCTTATAAATCTATAATTATAATTGGTTATTTATAACGTGCTTAATACCCAGAGGTTTCTAAACTGCGGACTCGGGGATCGAACCTGTATTGCTTCGTATGGGCGTCTTGCCCCTGAGCTATCCTCCCGAGACAAATAAATAAAAGACAATAAAAGAAACACTACAATTATAGCACTTAGAAATTGGTGTTATGAAGTGCTATATCAAAAGTGATATGTGGGTAGTAATTGACAGTCAGGTATTTGGTGGCACAGTAAGTATTGGGTAAGGATTGTCGGGTTACTTTTTGGTGTAAGACTTGACTGGCCTTTTTGTAAAACAACATTATTAGTGGGAATACCAGGCTTTAACACCACGGTTGTGTCACCTTTCAATGTTAGTCCTATTAAATCCTTCAGTGGTACATAGGAATTGACACCTCACTCCTGTCGTCACCATCCTTGGGTGGTCCTGACTCATATTCGCGACAAATAACAAACATAGGCACGGAAACTACACTCCTGAACATTCGTGAAGACTTGCTCTCAAATCTCGATTCCAACTCTTCCTGCGTTCTCATCCTTGTTGACCTTTCCTTTGCCTTTGATACAGTCAATCATGTAACCCTTATAATACGGCTCCGATATACCCTTTGCATCACGGACCTGGCTGTGGACTGGCTGATCTCCTTCCTCTCTGACCGACCTTCCCAGGTTCAATTGGGCCCTTTTCTCTCCTCTATCTCACTCTCCACAAATGGTGTCCCTCAAGGCTATATCCTCTCATGGTGGCTTTAGAACATCTACCTTAAAATGTGGAGACTGGCAGACTGAGCTAACCTAGAGCTCAAAGGACAATGAAGATGACATTTTAATGCCTATGTTCTTCACAACCTGCATGGGCTTTGGCAGAGGACCAAGGGAAAGGGGACAGAGGTCAGAGGTCCACAGAGCGGTGCTAGCGATTGGGCCCACCACAGGACCTCAGTCTTATTGCCATTTAAGAGAAGCCAGTTGTTACGCATCCAGGTGTTAATCGTCAACAGACACGCCTGACCACGAGACGCTGTATGCTGCTGCAGCAGATCCAGACGGACCAGTATTTGGATGTCATCTGCGTATGAGTAGATGCCTGTGCAGAAATGTGTGATGGCATAATAAAAGGTCCATGCCAATGTTGCGCCAGTAAAGCACATTATCATTCTGCAATGCTAATATGTTGGTTTGAGGCAACACTTGCATGAATTTGTTAAGACTGGCATCACATTCTTTTCGGGCAAAGTAGTTGCCAGCATAATAACATGGCAAAATTGCCATGGCTTTATTGATATTGATATTTCAATGTTATGGAGGGAATGTAGAAACTAGAGTGACAATGTGTTTTACATTGAAAACACTTTCATAACATTTACAAAACTGCCATATTGTTTCTGGGGGCAATTATTCTATATTATCCCCACGCCATCTGTGTGCCTGTTTAAAAAATACAATGCCCGTTTTGCCACAGTAAAACACATCACAATGGCAGGATCATGTGTTTTACTTGGATACACTGGCATGCCTATACTTCGACTGGCAACACATTTTCTTTGGGGTCAATGTAGATAATGGATGATATAGTGGCAAAATTGAGATGCATGGCACTGTTCAAACTTCTATGATATTAATACAACGGCCCTCATTACGACCCTGGCGGAAATTGAAAAACGATGGCGGAAATGCAATACCGCCATCGAATAGCGCTCGGTGCGACTATGACCCGTCACCGCAAAGTACGAAGCCATTAGCGACACCGTAGTGAACGCCAACGCTAACTGCACCAAGCACGCGCGCGCGCGCCATGCCAAACCGCAAACACCACCATGGTGCAACGGTACGCCAATTCCGACCCTAGCGGACATGCACCTAACGCCATCAGGCATGGCGTAATGTACCATTCCGCCATGGCGAGAAGTACGGCATCGCGAATCAACCGTAAACGGCCCCACTGAGTGCCTGTACACCGCTCCCTGCCCACAAAGTACAACTCCCCGTAGGTGCAATGAAGCCACAATGCAACCATTGAAATGTACAAGTCACCCATGCATGCCAACGAACAAAAGAAACACAACAGGGGCCAATGGGAGCTGCAGGGCACAGATGGCACGAATACAGAAGCCATCCCAATGGACATGACCACAGTCCCCCACCAAGAAACGCACGCAAACACAGGCACCTGTGACCAGCAATATTCCGAAAATCACATCATTCCACCAGTCCACCTGGCTGACCGGCATCTGTCACACAAAACCCAATCCCCCGCCCCTGAGCATGACAACATTCAAACTGTCATATTGGCAGCCCCCATCCCTGACCTCACTGGGCTTCGTAGGCAAACGCGGCCAGTACAGTACCACGCAACTAAACCCCGAAGCCGGAACCCGATGCAGATTTCCTCACAATACATCGCCCCCCAAATTGGCATATGCCACATCACTTGCAAAGAAAAACGCTACACGGGCCAAATCCGAATAGAAATTTAATGCACATCAAAATCACCAAGCCCATACAGCCATCAGGCCATGAACTCCAAAACACCAATCACCATTGTGGGCTGCTTCCGCAAGAAATGACCAGCCACTACCTGTGTGTCGCCCTGTTCCCCCATGGTACACAGAGCCACAATCACGTACGAAAAGGCAACATGGAAGCGCACAGAACCGCAGGCCCGTCCCAATGGGGAGGCACTAGTCCAGCTGAAAGGCCGAAATGTTGCTCCGAGCCACCAGTACTGCGTAAGGGCATGTGGCCCATTGGCGATCGTCCCATAAGATCATAATGCTGCTCCACTGATTAACACGAAGCAGCAGGTGTCGGGAGTAAAATCCATCTGCAGGAGTGGCATACAGATGGCAGTGGCAAAAGGGGAGGAGATACCTGTCAACCAAAAGAAAAGAAAAAGAACAGAATGGCCATCAGAACTACATTCCAACTACTCACTTCAATGATCACACGAAATCCACAGCCATATGCATGCTAGCCCAACCAAAAGGATCATCACCACCCCAAAACCACTTGCGACTCATAACCATCTATATCGAGGTGCAAACACCATCACAAACGAGTGTACCTGTGCATGCGTCTGTCAAAACAGATTCCATCAGATGGGAATGTTAACGTGCATGGACACAAGTGTCTGAGGGCGCCTCGAGACAGGGAGGGCTCAACAAGGCCAGATGGACGATGGTCCCACAATGGCAGCCCTGCATCACATAGCGTAGGGGAGGCGGATAGATCCCAAGAAGCCCTGTACATGGCAAACTCTGTATCAAATCACCTGCCCATGCATCCATCCATCATTCCCTCATCCCGGGATCAAAATGCCTGAATAATTACTCACATAACATTAGAAACATCCATTGAGTCCGTGCGTTATGCAGCCTGCTAAATCCACAGTGCCCCAGCCCGTAATTCCAGTGTTGTGAAGTAACATGTTTTTGGGAACGGACGGCCTCATCGCCCACGTAGCTATTGCGCATCCCAAACTATTCATATCAATCATTGCTCCCTCGCCATGGGCCCTGTCTCAAGGACATAGAACAATAGAACGTTACATTTGCAGTCAGACCTGTGGGCATCTCCTCGCCGCTAGCTGGAAACCGAAAGCGCCGCCCCTCGAATTCCTCATTTGCAACATCACGTCGAAAAGGCATCTGTGGCCGTTTGAAATCACTAATTATTCCATCGAGTGCGGCTGTGTGTGAAAATGGCAACTGCCTTCACCCACGAATGGGACGCCCCGCCCGTCGTTGAACCTCGGTGCAGTGATGCATGAGGGTCCACCGTTACTCGAGTACTACGTTCCACTGACCCCTCACAAGTCAGTTCGCGACTGCACAGATAGTATGTGAAACAATGGGACCACAGCAGAATGAACATATCAACCAATCTTACACGGCCATCGGGTACAAATACATGATTGCAATAGCAAGATACAATTCCCCGAATTGCAGCGTTGTGCGCGGGACGTGCTCGGCCAAAGGGGAGAGCAGTTTGCACAGGTGGAATCAATCACCACAGGTGGAGGCCATACAGCCTGAAAACACATAAATTGCACATCCAGTCTCCTCCCACAACCACACCGAAATGCTACCGGCAGTACTCGCGATGTTGGCCCTGGGGGACCTGATAGCACTGCAAGCGCTCTGATTCCAAGAAGAAGACGAACACCAACTACAACCAGCCGCACGGAGGAGACGCAGGAGGAGGAGGAGGCCAAGGCAGGGCCAGCAAGGGCTGCCAGCACAGCCACTACCACCACGCAGGCAGCCCGCAATCCCACGCCTCCGAGCACATCCGTTCAACCTCACTGATGAGCAGATCCACACCCTCTACCGTCTGGACCGGGACACCATAACCGCCATTGTGGACATGACACAGGCTGACCTTGTCAGCATGATAGATAGCCCAACCGCCATCCCACCCCTACTGAAGGTGGTGTCTGTACTCCACTTCCTGGCCACAGGCACCTACCAGCACACAGTCGGACAGTTGCATGGCATTTCTCAGCCACTGTTCTCACGGACACTATTGCAAGTGCTCGATGCCCTCCTGAAGCACGCAGACGACTACATCTCTCTACCACGCTCGGAGCAGGAAATAACCAACACAAAAGTGGGATTCCATGCACTTGCCGGCATACCGGGTTGCATTGGTGCCATCGACTGCACCCATGTTGAATTTGTCGTCCCACATGCCATGGAGGCCCAGTACCGCAACCGAAAACAATTTCATTCCCTGAATGTACAGATGGTGTGTGACTCCAACAGGATCATTACACATTGTTGTGCCCGATTCCCTGGATCAACCCATGATTCGATGGTCTTGAGGAACTCTACAATACCACGCTACATGGAGCGACACGCAGGGAACAGATCCTGGCTACTCGGTGAGTCTCATGACATGCATGATGATGTGGGGTATGTGAATTGGCATTGACCTGCCAGGAAGGGGGGGGGGGTGTGCGTACGTATCAATGGCATTCCACATCATACGTTTCTCGTCCACATACAGGTGATGCTGGATATCCACTGAAGAGATGGCTCCTCACACCAGTCCGGAACCCACGGGACCAGCATGAGGAGGACTACAACCATGCCCACTCACGTACCCGTGTAGTCATTGAACAGGCATTCGGCCTACTGAAGACCCGTTTCCGCTGCCTCAGCAGGTCTGGCGGGGCACTCCTGTACCGCCATGAGAAGGTTGCAAAGATGGTGATGGCATGTGTCATGCTCCACAACATGTGCGTACGTAGAAATGTGCCCATGCCCCCTGACGCAGAACTGCAAGCACCTGATGATGGTCATGATGAGGGTGGGGATGTGGCAGCACCTCATGGAGTCTGCGAGGCACCGGAGGCCCGTGACATTCGTCAGCATCTCATTGATGTATGCTTCTAGCACTCACGCCTGGTGGCTGATACATGGACACGGGACTCGTGGCACTGCGTGTGTCTGGGACATGCACAATATGGACTGTACGCCTATGATGGCCTAGTACACAAAGATCAATGTCCACACTTCTCATTGGTTGATCGTGCACTTTTTATGGCATATGTGATATCATGTTGAACACCCTATCGACCCGCCACCCAAGTGAGCCCAACACACCCCCTCCACCCTCCTACCTCCCCCCCGAACACCAGTGTCCAAAGATGCTCATTGTAAGTGGGCTGTCGCTATTGCATGCCCCCTCTGCGGGTATCAGGGGCACCCCTGCCTGTGGAGCGCAGGTTCCTCCCAGATCTACGTTGGGGGCTGCCCTGGACGGAACTTGCAACGGATGATGTGTCTGCCTGCTCACGTCCATGCATGTCCCTAAGGGTTTGCGAGAGCTCAGTGAGCACACGGCGCACTGCGGCAAGTTCGGCACATACGTCTTTGGACGTCGCATGCAGTTCCCCCCTCAGGCTCTCGGTGCTTCTCTCAATTTGTGCCCTTAGCGTCTCTGTACCTCTCTCCATTTCTGCCCTAAGTGTCTCAGTTGATGTTTCTATGTCTGCCTTAGTGCCCCCACATTCATCGGCATGGTCCTTGAGGAGTGTGGCCAGTTGCTGCTGTTGTTCGATCAACTGGTCGAGGGACTGTTGCCTCTGCTGGGCCATGGCCATTTGCGGGGGTGTCACAGAGGGGCTGTTGTCCTCATGTTGCCTTGCCACAGGGCTTGTGGGGGATGGCCAGTCGTCGTCTGGTGGGTGCCCCTGCGTGGTATCCTCATGTTGTACGGGATGGAACAGACAGGGGGATTGGGACAGGTCATGGATGGATCTGACTTCGGCATCCCCGTTTTCTGTGTCCGAGCATGCTGCCATCAATGGGGTGTCACCTATGGTGCTGCTGCCACCAGAGGCAGTGCCTTCTGTGGCATCCATTGGGGGGACCTGTGGTGGTGGTGTTGTGGGCATGCTGGCTGCTGGGGTGCCTGTTGATGTTCCCTCCTCTGTGCTGCCACCTGATTTGTGCTGCTGCCGTGTCTTGATGCGTGCAGCTGAGGTGGAGGGTCTCTGGCCGTTGGTCTTGGCCCTCTTTGCAGGTGTGCTGGTAGGGGTGTCCTGTAGCTCGTCGTTTGGATCGGACCCTGTGGTGGAGTAAAGGAGGGCGAGGGTTATTGATGGGTCTGTGGGAATTGGAATGGCATTGTATCACATGCATTAGGGTGGTACCTGAGGGTGATTTGGGTCGGGGCCTTGGAGGTGCTTTGATTTGTGTGTGGAGTGAGGGTGCAGTTGTCTGGCAGCCTGCAGTTAGGGTGTGCCTGCTGCACGTGTAGTGCGTGTATTAGGGGTTTTTAATTATTTATGTATTTATTGTGGGTTTTAACGTGCGCTTGCAGGCCGATGTGTGTGGACGTTCTCCTGGACATGTGTTTCTGTTGCACTATGTGGACGCATGGTACTTCACATGCATGGACTGTGTGGATTTGGCATTGTTTTATCTGGCCCACCTACCTGAATCTTCGGATGTCTGCACTCCTTTCCCCATCCCTCCGACTCCCTCTATACTCTCCATTCCGATGGTGGAGGCACAGATTTCTTCCCAGGGGGTCAACTTGATGGGTGATTCAGGACCTCCCCCGGTGGCTGTGGCAATGTTGCGGTTGGCAGAGAGTATGCTGCGGACGCGTATCCGCAGGTCGTCCCATCGCTTGCGGCATTGCTGTGGGGTGCGGGGTGCGGTCCCCACCGCACTTACCCGCTGTGCCACCAGAGCCCATATGGCCTTCTTGTTTGCAAGTGCCGTTCTGGTCATTTGCGTGGAGAAGACGACGGCAGCATTCTCCTGGAGGGTCTCTGTTAGCACGGTGAGTTCCTCACGGGAGAAGTGGACCTGCCGCTTGCGGTCGCACGCTTTTTTCGCTACTTTTCCCATTTTTCTTGGTTTCGCTAGGGTGGTTGACGGGTTGGGGTGTGTTTCAGGGTAGTGATTTTAGTGGTTGTGTGGTTTTAGTGTATTTATAGGTGTACGCCGGGATGTTTCCCGTTCCGGGCCCATGTTTTAACTTCCGTTTCCGTATATTTCCGGCCACCGTACTTTCCGGTAGGCGCACACTGCGGTGACCGCTAAGAGGGGTGGCGGTATTGCACCTAGGGCGCCGTACGGCGGCGGTGTGGGCCGTTTTGGGGTCATTTCCGCCATCGCGGACTTTGCACTTCCGCCATGCCGTGGTGCTCGTGCCCGATGGGTCGGAATGGGCCGCACTTTGCTCCTTCGTGCAATGGCGGAAACGCTATTCACGCTGTGGCGCTCCGGTCAGTCGCTTTCCGCCAGGGTCGTAATGAGGGCCAATGTGATCAATTGGGGAATTCCGGTACTGGCTAGGTAATTTGGAAACTGAAATGGTGATGCTTAAACAGACAAGCCGGCATATTTCCTAACCTGGCACAAGTTAGTAGCACAATTGTCACTGGTTCTGATTGTATTTTATGTCACTGGGACAATAATGGTCATTAAATGAGAAATGTCTTGTCACAACGTTTACAATGTTTGATTTATACTGCCATGCGACTGTCTTTAGATATGTTTCCACACGTGCAGCCTGCTGTATCTGGACTGTTTTAGTGACATGCCTCAAACATATATTTGTCTGCTGTGCTTCCAGTGTATTTCTCGGGCACACAATTTCCTGGTTGGACCGTATGTGATTTGCGTCAGTGTAATGCTCCTTAGTATTTGTGACATAGCATCCTTAGTACTAGAATATTTTCCACTAGGAAAGTGCCTATAATCCTATGAATTTGAAAACTTAATTCCATACAAATATTGACCTGTGAAATGCTCTTTGGCCCATAATTCAAAATGAGAGGAACGAGTGGGTCCAGACGCGAGCCGATTCAGGAACAATATTGCCGCCACACGGTGTCCGGTCAAAGGTTCGACACCAAAAGGATCGAATGCAATAGGGTCGAGGCAATAGGACCGAAAACCAAAGGGTCGAATTTTTTTTTAAAATATATATATTTTTTTGGTTTTCGTATAGTACAAAAAAAGTGGTTTTTGCACCAAAAACAGGGATTGGGGGGAGGAACCCCCCCAAAATAAAATAAAAAATAAAAAATAAAAACTCGACCCTTTGGTTTTCGGTCCTTTTGATTCGATCCTTTGGTCATTCGATCCTTTTCATTCGAACATTTGACCTATAACCGCCGCACACCACTTTTACCACTCCTCAGCATGGACAGACTTGCCCAAGGACCAGCTCGAGTTCCTTTCTGCCTGGACGGCGGTGCAAAGCTGCGGGCGCAGGCCTTTCCCCCTTCCCGCGAGAAATAGCAGATCAGGAATGCAGGGATAATCCTGCCACATCCGGGATGAGAAAGGTTATTGTGTATCTGCCTCTGAGAAAACAAGCAGTGCTCGGTCACGCAGCATCCTCTTTAAGGAAATGGGCTCCTGCGTGCGGGTCACATGGTGAAGCATCTGCGGCGGAAACGTCTGCTTTGGTAAAAATCCTTCTTCCTGGGACAGAATTACACCAATGAATCCCATAACGAGATTAGGAGCTCGATGAAATCGACTCCCCGCAAGCGGAAAGCCTCCCCTGTAGCAGGGAGTTGAGGAGCTAAGGACACTGGTGGGGGAGAGGGGTTGCTGCGTGGACAGCCTCTCACTCACTCCCGGACTCCCAATGTGCAAAATAGTGAAGCGTTATTGGTTGATGATTCACCCCCACTGGCACCAAAACGTACATCCCCTTAAATTGCGCCCCCTAACTGCCCAGAGGACAATTTAAAGTGAGGTTCCAAGAATTGCCCAATGCCCCTGTGCACTGACCACAGGCATCACTTGACGTACTCTAATGTACACATTTCTCACGCTCAGTCTCGCATAACCTTTTACTTCCGCCAGTGAATTCTAAAGGACAAAATAACTATAAAGAATTGCAAAACTGCAAGCATGACAATCAGCATGATCGCAAGCTAATACCATAGTGGCGCTGCCTGGTCTTAAAATGGTGACAGCTGGAGATTGCTGTGAGTGTCTGGGCACATGTTGGCAGTGCCTGGAAAATGCAAATCTAATAGCAAAACACAAGCCAAAACTGTTGGCTTTATCAGTGCTTAGTGATTTCAGTTCAAGGAATAGATATAAATCAAAAGGCTGAAGGCAACTTGGTTAAGACATTTTTATTACACCAGCAGTGCATTTACGGCTGCAATTGTGATATTAAGGGGGTAATTCATAGAATTCAGCGCACAAGTGGCGCACGCGGCTGGCGCACAGTGTGCGCGTGCAAAACCCTGCGCCAGCCGCGTGCGCAAAAATCCATTTCCGCGCACAGCGTATTCATGGATTCAGGCCACCAAAACCAGCCGTGGCGCACAGTGGCGCAGCGACCCTGCAGCAGCGCCAGTTACGCCCCCAAGAACGCCTCTCGCGCAGGGAAAAGCCATCAATATACCCAATCCAGCGCAAAGGGCTGCGCTAACCCTGTACCAGCACAGCAAGCGGGCTACGTGTATCACTGGGGTGCGCGGGAAGTACCTCACGCGATTGGCCCAGTACGAGCAGGGTACGCGTATTTCAGGGGTGCGCGGGAAGTTCCACACGCAATTTCATCATGGTACATGTATTTCTGGGGTGCGCGGGAATTACCACACGCGAATGGGCCCGTGCGAGCAGGGTACGCGTATCTCAGGGGTGCGCGGGAAGTTCCACACGCGATTCCATCAGGGTACGTGTATGTCGGGGTGCGCGTGAAGTTCCACACGCGATATCAGCAGGGTACGTGTATTTCAGGGTGCAGGGGAAGTTACACATGCGATTTCCGCAGGGTACGTGTATTACAGGGGTGCGTGGGAATTTCCACACGCGACTGGGCCCGTGCGAGCAGGGTACGCATTTCTCAGGGGTGCGCGGGAAGTTCCACACGCGATTCCATCAGGGTACGTGTATTTCAGGGTGCAGGGGAAGTTACACACACGATGTCCGCAGGGTACGTGTATTTCAGGGGTGCGCGTGAAGTTCCACACGCTATTTCATCATGGTACGTGTATTTCTGGGGTGCGCGGGAATTACCACACGCGAATGGGCCCGTGCGAGCAGGGTACGCGTATCTCAGGGGTGCGCGGGAAGTTCCACACGCGATACCATCAGGGTACGTGTATGTCGGGGTGCGCGTGAAGTTCCACACGCGATATCAGCAGGGTACGTGTATTTCAGGGTGCAGGGGAAGTTACACACGCGATTTCCGCAGGGTACGTGTATTTCAGGGGTGCGCGGGAATTAACACACGCGACTGGGCCCGTGCGAGCAGGGTACGCGTATTTTAGGGGTGCGCGGGAAGTTCCACACGCGATTCCATCAGGGTACGCGTATTTCGGGGTGCGCGTGAAGTTCCACACGCGATATCAGCAGGGTAAGTGTATTTCAGGGTGCAGGGGAAGTTACACACGCGATTTCCGCAGGGTACGTGTATTTCAGGGGTGCGCGTGAAGTTCCACACGCGATATCAGCAGGGTACGTGTATTTCAGGGTGCAGGGGAAGTTACACACGCGATTACAGCAGGGTACGTGTATTTCAGGGGTGCGCGGGAATTTCCACACGCGATTGGGCCCGTGCGAGCAGGGTACGCGTATCTCAGGGGTGCGCGGGAAGTTCCACACGCGATTCCATCAGGGTACGTGTATTTCAGGGTGCGGGGGAAGTTTCACACGCGAAATCAGCAGGGTACGTGTATTCCAGGGGTGCGCGGGAAGTCCCACACGTGATTCCATCAGGGTACGTGTATTACAGGGGTGCGCGGGGAGCAGCACACGTGAATTGCACGTGTGGGTCCTCCCAGGTGTTCCCTCTACACCCTCCACGGCCCCTGCAGGTGGCTCACACCACAGGGGCCTACCCTGCACATGTCCTGCAGGCACACCATCCACCATGGCCATGACCCCTAGCCAACCCACATGTCAACTTGCACTACTGCCCACCAACGCATGTCCCCCTGCACCCCCAGTCACCAGGGGCAGCCTCCACCAGGCCCCCACCCATGTCTCACACCACCCCCACCCCCCAGCCACCAGGGGCAGCCTCCACCAGGCCCACACCCATGTCTCCCACCACCCCCACCCCCCCAGCAGTGCAGGGGCAGCCTCCACCAGGCCCCACCCATGTCTCACACCACCCCCACCCCCCAGCACTGTGGGGCACCTGCCAGCAGGCCCCCACCCATGTCCAACTCATGTTCCCCACCACCCCCACCCCCCAGCCACCAGGGGCAGCCTCCACCAGGCCCCCACCCATGTCTCACATCACCCCCACCCCCCCAGTCACCAGGGGCAGCCTCCACCAGGCCCCCACCCATGTCCCACACCACCCCACCCCCCAGCAGTGCAGGGGCAGCCTCCACCAGGCCCCCACCCATGTCTCCCACCACCCCTACCCCCCCAGTCACCAGGGGCAGCCTCCACCAGGCCCCCACCCATGTCTCCCACCACCCCCACCCCCCAGTCACCAGGGGCAGCCTCCACCAGGCCCCCACCCATGTCTCCCACCACCCCCACCCCCCAGTCACCAGGGGCACCTGCCAGCAGGCCCCCATCCATGTCCAACTCATGTTCCCCACCACCCCCACCCACCAGCCACCAGGGGCAGCCTCCACCAGGCCCCCACCCATGTCTCACACCACCCCCACCCCCTCCAGTCACCAGGGGCAGCCTCCACCAGGCCCCCACCCATGTCTCACACCACCCCCACCCCCCAGCAGTGCAGGGGCAGCCTCCACCAGGCCCCCACCCATGTCTCCCACCAACCCACCCCCCCAGTCACCAGGGGCAGCCTCCACCAGGCCCCCACCCATGTCTCCCACCACCCCCACCCCCCAGTCACCAGGGGCAGCCTCCACCAGGCCCCCACCCATGTCTCCCACCTCCCCCACCCCCCAGTCACCAGGGGCACCTGCCAGCAGGCCCCCATCCATGTCCAACTCATGTTCCCCACCCCCCCGCCCCCCCAGCCACCAGGGGCAGCCTCCACCAGGCCCCCACCCATGTCTCCCACCACCCCCACCCCCCCAGTCACCAGGGGCAGCCTCCGCCAGGCCCCCACCCATGTCTCCCACCACCACCACCCCCCAGTCACCAAGGGCACCTGCCAGCAGGCCCCCACCCATGTCCAACTCATGTTCCCCACCACCCCACCCCCCAGCACTGTGGGGCACCTGCCAGCAGGCCCCCACCCATGTCCAACTCATGTTCCCCACCACCCCCACCCCCCAGCCACCAGGGGCAGCCTCCACCAGGCCCCCACCCATGTCTCCCACCACCCCCACCCCCCAGCAGTGCAGGGGCAGCCTCCACCAGGCCGCCACCCATGTCTCACACCACCCCCACCCCCCAGCACTGTGGGGCACCTGCCAGCAGGCCCCCACCCATGTCCAACTCATGTTCCCCACCACCCCCACCCCCCAGCACTGTGGGGCACCTGCCAGCAGGCCCCCACCCATGTCCAACTCATGTTCCCCACCACCCCCACCCCCAGCACTGTGGGGCACCTGCCAGCAGGCCCCCACCCATGTGCAACTCATGTTCCCCAGCCAACATGTCATCACAATCTAGATCCCTGGTCCCTATGGTCAGCCTCCAAATGCAAAACACCCACCCGAGTATTGCATCCACCCACTCATAATTTGCAATTACATCACAGAACACCAATTGCAAGTTCCGAAACAAACACATTTCGCTCACATACACCCAATGGGTGTCAGTGAATCTCAAAACACATATCATGAAATGCATGAAACCAATGAGATACCACACATTGAAGTTCACCAAAAATAATATGTATTAAAGGAAACATCAATAGAATAAAAAATGAAGAAACAGAAACGTGAATGTACAAAAATGAAAAGAAGCATGTCCGTCAAAAAAAGCAAAACCAAAAATAAAAATCCAAAGTAATGTCCAAAGTCGATGTCCACAAAACAAAATCCAACGGGAAATGAAAAAGAAAGCCATTGCTCCATGGTCAAAAATAGAAAAAAAAATACAATCCAACTGTCAACTATGTACATGGGAACAATCCAGGGTCCATTATCCCAACAAAATAAAGGAAACCTATCTAACTACACTAACTAATAAAATAAACTATATACAAAAATGTGGCCAATGTCCGAAAGGTCCAAATAAAATAAAAACAAAAATGAAACCTAACACTACCTAGAAACTATGTACAAGGGCAGCGGGCTAGTTTCACGGCTCACTTGTGGATGTTTCGGGCCAGGGCATCATCGAACTTCTCCTCAATGTCCCGGAGGCGGTCCTCCTCCATGGCCCCGAGGGTCCGCAGGGCCGTCGACGTCTCCACCTCCAAACCCCTGCGGATTGCCTCGAGGCACTCGGCCCGCCTCAGGGCCCTCCGCATGGAGTTCTCCGCCCTGACCATTGTGAGCCGTGCCTCTTCCGCCCGCTGCCGCTCCGCATCTATGGCGTGGCCCAACCGCTGCCACACGGAAGACACTCTCTGTCCTGGGTCCTCCTGCCCTCCAGCCGATGCCTGCCCCTCCGATGTCGAAGGCCCCGAGCCTTCATGGCTCCCACCACGTTGCTGCTGCTGCTGTGCCTCTGCCCGTGCACTGCCTCCTGCTGCCTGCGCATCCTCCGCCGGCTGGGGTGCAGTCGTAGATGTGGCCACCACTGCTGGACGTCCGACTCCCGACTGTGGCAGGGATGCCTCCTCCACCAGCCTGGCCGCACCTTCAGAGGCAGCTCCACAGGGCACCCAGGTGACTGATGGGTGGGAAGATGGCACAGAGGACGACTGGCGCGTAGGGGGTCCAGTTGAGGAGGGGGTCGGAGCAAGCCCCATCAGACGGAGGAATCCGGCCTGGGTAACCTGTCCCAGCAGGCTGACGTGGTCAACGAGCCATTCGAGATGATGTGCAGTCTCTCCATGAAAAGACTGCAGGTCACCTCGCATGGCCCGTTGACGCAACACCACACCAGCCAGGACAGGCTCAACCCGGACCTGGATAGCCACGTCCGCAGGCAGAGGAAGGCCAGTTGACGTGAGCTCATCCCCTGCCTGAAAACGGGTCTGGACGTAGGCATCCCTGCTGGTGCAAGATGATGCAGGGACAGGATCGGGGACAGGATTGCACACAGGCACCTCCGCGGCGGCCTGTGCTGCCTCCTGTCCCTGGTCCTGCACTGCACCACTAGCACCAGTGGGATCCCCACCTCCAGACCCCGTCTCTGGTGCTTGCACGGCCTCCTCCTCCACAAAACCCCCCACCAACCTGGATGACTCCGTGCCATCTTCCCCTGTTGGGCCCTGTGGGGTCCCAGCTGCCCCTTCTGCTGCCGAGGAGTCCAACTCCAACCTCCGCCTCTTGGACCTCCCCCCGGCAGCTGCGGCCTGGGATGCGGCACCGGATTCCTCACTCCCCGACGAGATGACAACCTGGGAGGGGAGCCGGGCCTTGCGCCTCCGGCTGGCGGTCGGATCCCCGCCGCTGTGCTCCACAGCACCTTCTCCGCCCTCTTCATCAGTTGACGCTGCAGACAGGGAGAAACAAAACACAGGCATCAGGGCACTGTACAATGGACACATACACACATGACAGTTGTACATGAGTGGCATTGGCAAACCTCAGACATGTCATCACAATCCCCAACACACATGTCATTACAACTCGCACACATGAGCCATACCACAGCCATATCGCAACTGCCACCACCATCCATACACATGCAACAGCATGAGCAGCCAAAGGTGAGCCAGACATCACATGCAACACAGGAAGTGCACCACACATGTACACACACCACCACACTTGCATGCATGTGTACACCTCTGCCAAGTGTCGCACTGTTCAGATGGGCATCCATGTCACATCTGCCAATCAGGCTTCCACATACCGCTGTCACATGCATCCATGTTGCATCACTGTTGCACCCTTGTCAAATACACACACATGCACATGTACACAGTGCTCATACATGCAGCCGAAAACAACATACATGCGTGACATCACGGACATGTCTACTTACATACACATTCATCCAAACATGTGTGCCCACACAACTGCATTTGGCATGCAAGCCTACACACACAAGCACCATCCATGTCTCACACATTACAGCCCTCGCATGTGTCAGCCCCACGGCCCTGTACACCCCCATCCATGCTCGACCCCATACAAACAGATGTGCAACCTGCACACTACTGAATAATCACCACACGCACTGCTCACAATCAGGATGCATGTACACACACCGCTCGACTCCAGACGGGTCTGCTTCTCTAGGACCTGGATGTGGAGCGCTGGGAATATGCGTTCCAGGACCTTCATCTGTTCTTCCGACAAGTGGCCCCGGCGCCCCTTGGCATCCGCTGCCTTCAAGAGGCGCCGGGCCTTGTTCAGGGTCCTGGACCTGAAGTCCTCCCAGCGCTTCCTGACATGTTGTAAATCGCGGACTGCCACCCCCTCCGCGTTGATGGCAGTCACGATGTCAGTCCAGATCCGAGTCCGTCCTTCCTTGTCGGCGCGGCAACTTCCGAAGAGGGCATCATACTGCCCCAGGACTTGCTCCACCAGGACACCAACTTCGGTGGCACTGAAGCTGGTGCCCCTCTGCCTCTCTGGCCGGGGGTTGTCAGTGGTCACAGATGGTGTTTGCCCCGACATGACAACCCCAGAGGCAGGAGTGGGTGGGCAACTGGGTCCTGGGGCTGGGCTGTGGAGCGATGGAATCCCAGTCGGGAGTCTTCGGTTCCAGCAGGGGTGGTCACAGCAACAGCACCCCTGGCTGATGTGCAGGCAGCAAATGGCAGTGCACGTGGGCAGCAGGCAGTCAGGCAGCAGCAGATGGCAGGTGGGAGCGTGCTCGGGACTCTGGGGGGCAGTAGTTCGGCCTTCTGGGCAGGAGCGTGGTCTTCCGTGTGCTTACGCGTGGCCAGCTTGATACGGAGTGATTTGGCACGTGAAAAATCTGCACGTCAGCGTGTAATTCGAGGAAAGGCCCTTAGCGCGTAAGCGCGTCTGCACGCATACGCATTTTCATTGGACAGAAGGCCCCTCAAGCGCAAGCGCCCCTGTGACGTGACGCGTACAGACGTGCATGGGCATTTCTGCGCGCGTGAAAAACTGCACGTCCGCGTGTAATACGAGGAAAGGGCCATGCGCGTAAGCGCGCGTGGAAACTGCACGTCCGCGTGTAATACGAGGAAAGGCCCTTAGCGCGTATGCACGGCAGCACGCATATGCGATTTCATTGGACCAAAGGCCCTTAGCGCATGAGCGCGTCTGTGACGTGACGCGCGCAGGTGTTTCCCTCATTGCACGTGATGACAGAACACACGTGGATTTCCACCAATCGCGTGTGAAAGTTCCCGGCACCCCGGAACACACGTACCCAGGCTAATCGCGTGTGGAACTTCCCGCGCACCCCGAAACACACGTACCCAGGCCAGTTGCGTGTACGCTCACTCCCCTCCGATCACACGCGATGACACTCGGACCGTATCCAATACGGGAAACCCGCGCACGGCAAAAGACGTGCACAGGCGTCAACGCGTCTGCCACACGAAGGCAGGCGGAAGCGTCCCCGCGCACAGCATTAAAGTGCACGCAAACAACAAACACGTATATACAGCTACAATGAATGCCCCATTTGTCGCTGCACTGATCGTGGGACACCGCAGGAGGAGGAGAATAGCCAGGGCACGCATTTTCGCACCACGGACAAGCCTTTTTGGGATGCCTGACGACCAGGTCTATGGCAGGTATAGGTTTCCACCCCATATCATCCTAGACCTGGTCAGGGAGTGGGAAGATGACCTCACATCCCCCACCCTTTGCTCCCAAGCATTGAGCCCCTTGGAGAAGCTGCTCAATGTCCTGCATTTTTTGGCCACTGGGTCATTTCAGCGGACCACTGCCATAGTGGGGGGGGTCTCACAGGCCACGCAGTCACGCTGCCTACACCAGGTACTGGCAATCATGACAGCGCGCCCCTCAGTCCGCAGGCACATATACATGCCCAGAACACCCGCAGAAAGGCAGGCCGTTGTCCTGGATTTTTTCAGGGTGGCACACTTCCCCAAAGTGCTCGCTGCCATAGATTGCACCCATGTGGCCCTACGTCCACCTAGGGCCATTGAGCACATCTACCGAAACCGCAAGCACTGGCATTCCATCAATGTACAGGTGGTATGTGATGCAAAGGGAATCATCACCTCTGTCTATGCAAACTACCCTGGCTCCACCCATGACAGTTTCATATACAGAATGTCCGCCCTGAGCCGGGCCCTGGAAGCTGGGCAGCATGGCGACACATGGCTCCTAGGTCAGTACAAATGCCCTTGCACATGCATGCAAGTCACACACAGACAAATATCCAAACCCTAATAATCTCAACTATTATCACCTCCCCAGGGGACAGTGCCTACCCTCTGAGCAACCACATGATGACGCCAATCCGGAACCCCACCACACCACCCCAGGTAAGATACAACGCCGCCCATATTGCAACCAGGGGCATAGTGGAGCGCACATTCGGAGTGCTCAAGTCACGTTTCCGCTCCCTTGACCGCTCTGGTGGGCAACTACTCTATGCACCACCAGTAGTGTGCAGGATCATTGTGGCAGCATGTGTCCTGCACAATGTTGCAACACGGCAGGGCGTCCCGGTGGACATGGTGGTGCCCCCACATCCCCAACCACAGGCACAGGCGCTGCCCATGGGAGGGGACAGGGCACGTGGCGAGGAAGCCCGGACACAGCTTGTGGCCACATTTTTCACCTAAACTCCCACCCCTGCGGAGTGCACACAGGCCTGGCACATACCAGGTGACAATCGATGATGACAACGAGACAGTTAACTGTCACAACCCTACCACCCTGAGAAAGTTGCCATGGAAGTGCCACATCGTCTGCATCCCTAGCTACTTAAACACAAGCTATCCTGTGTGACCAAAAGGCACACATATGACATATGACATGATATGGGCCATACACAAGTATTCCAAGGCGCAATGAGGCAGGGAGGGGGGGACAAGGGAACCCAGAGAACGGTACTACTAGGCCAGGTGTCATTGGGATCGTGCAAGTGCAGGGGTAGGGGGAATGTGAAAAGTGCAAGGGGAAGGGTGGGGGGGAGTCCAGTACAGGGGAAGTAGCCCAAAAAAATAATACATAGGTCGCCTGGTGGCAACTACAAAGGTAAGTGCAGACAAGTGCTGGGAAGGGAGGGCTGTAGGGATAGAGAGACAGTACTGCAGTGCAGGGGTTGCCAGGGAGGCAGTGCAAGTGGAGAGTGGCTGGGCCAGGGACCGAGGTCGGTGAGAGTGGCCCAGTTGCAGCTCCTGTGCAGTTCCAGTGGAGAATACTGCAAGGGAGAGGCAGACAGTAAGCAGAAGCAAAGAGGAAGGTCTTGAGGTGCTTCCAGAACTGGAGATGATTCCCCTCAAGTTCAAGTCAGGCCGGAAGTCTGTTCCAGGGGGAGGGCCCTGCTGTGGAGAGAAATCTACCCCCAGCTAGTTGCTCTGAGAAGCGGATGACACGGACATGCAAGGTGTGCATCACACACACCTGCAAACCAGGCCATGGCCATCACTGTCATGTCACTCAAACCCTCCCAAACATCAACATGACATGGCACGCAATACCCATACACCAATGCAGTAACGATAAGGTACACATTGCCATGTCCTAAATGCACAGTGGCATCGGACACTGCCGCCTGACCCGGAATCAGATGAAATGACAGACCAACAACCTCCCACCCAAAATAAGTAATTTCCAAATGCATTACAACAGTCGTAGACGTAACATCACAATGAATGCCTGTCTACATGCACATTATGCATTGTAAAATCAACACTGCAGCTCATGTGTGCAGTGTCCTACTCCTGCATCACACTGCTCAGCGCACAGCACAGTGAACAGCCATTGTGTGTGATGCACACCCTGACCATCACATCTAAGTGACAGACCACGTCAAACATCAAATTAGGCATGTACTGGATCCATGATCGGTCACAGGACATGTGCTGCCGGGACACAGTGGGCAACAGAAGGCAAACAGTGTACACGTTGATATGCAAGGGTGGGAGTACATGTAGTGCATCAGAGTGCAAGTGTGTGGTTCTGCAAGGACATGCACTCCACATATGCATGTGCACTCAAGTGTCCATCAGTGTTCCCTACACATCACATGTGAACATCCACCATGTGTACACCCCAGCATGTCAAACCACAACTATCCCCTCGCACCTGAAAGGAAAACACAACACATGAACAGGCATTGATCAGCAGAACACAATATGTACATAGGATACCACCATTACTATGTCAGAGTTCCCATCACACTGCAGGGCAAGGCAACTATCAACAACAACCCCCCCCCTCCCTCACAAATGACAATGACCCACTGAACAACTGCACCTGGGTCATGGAGCCTCCAAACCTCAATTCCACCTGGCCACAGGATCACCTTTACCCTTCGTCACCATCTCCCACCTTGTGTGTAAAAAGATGCCTGAACCCTCAGAATCCACACTCATTTCCAAAATCACAAAATCCAAGGCATAAAAACGAACCCGAACACCCTCCAGTAGATGACTTGACGTAGCAGTACCTAACAAAGGCCAAGTACTACCACAATGATGCAACAACCAAGGTAGCACAGCAAAACAATGTCACGACAGGATGTGAGACATGTGTGGTACATGACATAGGATGATGCACCATGAATGGATGTGTACTGTCACAGGTCCCCTGTACAGGCGCGGGAGTGTCACGAAACAACCACCCCCACCATGTCCCGGGTGCCTGCAAGGTCAAACTCACACAGGCCCCTGAGACCCTGGTGGGGAAGGAGGTTCAGGGATATGCAGTCGGGACAGGTGTTGACACACTGGATGACTGGAATGAGCGGCAGGAGAGGGGAGGAGGAATGACACATGAAACTAGGGAATGCACGGAAATGTACAACCTGCATGAACACATACACAATCCAAACAAACTTGGACATCATTGTCATGGCCTTCTGTAGTCCAGGCTCAGGAGTGGTACGAACCAACCACCCCCTCTAGGGTTTTGGCGCCTGCAAGTTCGGGGCTTACACAGGCATCCGCAACCCCAGTGGGGAAAGAGGGTCAGGGAATGTTGCTTGGATAGGCACGGGAAGCAGGAACATCGGGTAGGGGGTACAGGTTTCAAAATTGCATAGGATCACGGGTGATTAGGTAGAAAAAAACATACCAAATTGAACCACACATACATCCATGCATCAGTACACTCCCCAGCAAGCCTATGCAGAGCAGTTCGTAAGAAAAACAACAAGACACTTAGCTCTGGTTTTGAGCGCTGGCCTCCTGCCTGCGCCCTCTCAGGTCCGGTTACAGGAGCACTGCAATGCTGCAAATAGAGACACAGTCAACAACCTGTACGTGCCAATTGCACAAAAACACAACAACAAACATGCCCCATAGCAACAGTCTACTCTACAAACTGACAATCTGTGGTGGATGCTTCGTACCCATATATAACATCACCCCTGTGACGGGTCATACACAGTCAATGCAGTAAGGCAGCCGCTGCTGGGTGCGTGGCAAATGGAACACCAATGTGTCACAATTCACACAACATGCAATGTTCCCAGGGTAAGCAGACAGACCCATATAGCAAGCCATGACTACAGAGCAAGTTGCGTACCACCATGACCGAAACAAAGTTGGCAGTGCATTTATCATGAAGTACGTGGAAAAGACATGCACTGCACCCGAGTATGTCCCTTGCTGTATGTCCCTGTGAGCTGCCCCTTTCCATGTCTCGGAAGGCTACATGGTTGATACAAGTGGCTCAATGGACCTTGATGTACCGGAGGGTATGTGCCACTGCCCCTGCATGTGTCCCAGACAACCCTACTATCAGCAGCCATCAGTCCACAAACACATCTGAGCTGCATTGTGTGCTTCAACACCAATATTCGTCTAAGCTCACCCTCAGTGCTGTGACTAAGCCTGCATGTGCAACTCGCCTGGTGCAAGCTTTGCTGTGTCGTGGCCCCCCTGTGATGCTCACCTTGCCTGGAGTTCCTTGGAACATGTCAGCAGTTCTAGGATGTGGGTCTGCAATCACTGTGCCTCTGCTTCTGCACACATGTGCATGTGGGCACCAACAAACAGGTCCAGAATTCCGTCGTCCAATGGGCCATGTCTGCTGGCAAAGGTGCTCTGGAGGCTCATCCCCCTGCAGAAAGGGCATGAAACACATGATTAATGCTTCAAAGTCATCTGTGTGTGTCTCATCAGGCATCTCATTACTTGACCATGTCAGAGAGTCACATCACAAATCACACCATCAGTCCGTCTTTCACCTCCAAAGTGTGGAACACTATCTACAGCATGAATTGCAACAAGCACATGTACAGGAAAGATATGAAACATACTACACAATGCATAGCAATCAATGTCCACATTAATCATGACACACCCCATCTAGCAAAAGCTGAACAGTGGACAATGACACCTAAATCATTCCCACTAGGGGTGTCAACACAAGTCACACATCACCAGACATGCCACAGATATGACAGTCCAAAGCCCTTGTGTAAAATGCTGTAACACCGAACCATCCTTGCGAGCCCATGAATAAGGGAGGCAGGAGTGGCATATGTGAGTCAAGGAACCCAAGCAGCAAACACATACACAAGACAACCATGAAGGGCCCAGCTGGAACAGACAGTGGATGCCTTCAAAAGGCACAAAGCACCGCACCGTCACATGAAAGCACAATAGACTAGCAATTTTAAACTAAATCAACTATTGACGAATTACACTAACTATGGAAAACCTACATTACCTATTTAAACTAACTATCAAACAGAAACTTAACTAACTAAACTAAAAGAAAAATCAAAAATGGCCACATACGACCCAGGGGGGAGGGGAGGCACCCAGGAGGGGGGAGGTACAGGGTGCTGCTCAACATCCACATGCGATGATGCTGAGCCAAAAAAAAATCCTCCATGGGCTCAACGCCTGCACAGCACGACCTATGTGGGAGATAGATGGTCGTCCGAGTCTGGCTCATCCTGGAAAGGAAGACGTGGCACAGTAGCCTAGCCACGCCTAGCCGCAGCTTGCCCCTCGTCGGCAGCAAGTCTCCCGGACGGGTGAGCCTGGTTCTGTGTGGCGATGTGACGTAGGTCTGCATGCAGAACCTCCCGTGATACACGTGCTTCCTCTTGCAAGGTAGCACGTGTAACACGGAGTTCCTCCTGCAAGGCCTGGCTGGACAACCGCTGCACCTCCCGGCAAGCCTGTAGCTCAGCCGAGATGGTACGCTCAAGCTGTGCAAACCTCTCCTCTGCCTGCTGCCTCTGGGACACCATAAGGACACCCAGAGTGGATCTGAGGGAAGCATACTCCTTCCTCAGGGCATCCATGTGCGCCTCTGCGTGAGCAGCAATTGCTTGACGCAGAGACGACATTTCAGCCTGGCGTGCCCTGTCTGAGGCCGCCATGCCCAGCCTGAGCGAGCGGGCCGTGGACCGTGCCGCCTGCTGCTGGAGAAGCACCTGCCTAGCAGTGGGGAGCACAGATCGGGCCACACGCTCCATGCTCTCAGCGATGTTCTCCATTGCTGCCCCCTGCCGTTCGGAATTGGCAGTCATGTCTTGCTCCCACTCAGTATACAGCGGTTGCGCGCGGCGACCGCGTTGCCGGGCTTGACCCCTGCGGGACCCAAGGACCGGGGGTCCTCGCTGTGTTGGCACCGCCTGCGGCTGCACGACTACATGCCCCCGTCGACGTGATGTCCCAGGCACATCAGTGACTGGTGTGGAGGGTGACCCTGCGTCCCGATCCACCACGGGTGGAGGAACCAAGACTGTCTGATCCCTCAGTGCAGGTGTCGCAGACAGAGGAGTGTCCACATCAGAATCACTCACCCCTGACACAAGGACTTGATGCTCATCCAACTCAACATGGACGTCAGAGTCGTCATCAAGGCTGGACTCATAGGCAGCCAGAGACAAGATGGACTGCAGCACTTGGGGGTTTTCGTGGCCTACCACCCCACGACCCCCACTAGTGCTGGGTTGATGTGGCGTTACCAACCCTGTGTCTGGCATGACAACACCATCCTCTGCCTCCATTGCGTCATCACCTGAAAAATAGAGAGAAATAGGTCAATACACATGTCAGAAGCACACGACACACACACACACCGACAGCAAAGGCATCCGGCAGACATGTGACACACAACATATGACCTGGCATGCATGCTGGGTCTACTTTGAATAGCTTCTGTGATCAGACCTGTTGAAAGGTGGCAGTTTCCATGGAAGTGGGTCTATGCAGTGCAGAAAATGTGTACGCCACTCACGACCTACATGTACAAGCACTACATGGTGTGTGCCAGGAAATGTGAAGGCAGTGCAATGTCAAATTCAGACATCACGTGCATTGTGCATTCAATGTGTACCATGTCTATAAGCCAAGCACCCCTCCACCCCAGTACCAAAGCAGGGATGCATGGTATGGTATCAAAAGGCTGACCATACACCTGTGTATTGACAGGCAGTGTTGACTGGCATCAACAGCTAAATGTGATTCAAATTACAACACTGCAAATGATGCTGGGACAGTGGGCAGGACACATGATGGAAACTCCGGAGGCCGCCCACGTGTGAAGAAGACACAACAAGAGTTGGACAGAGTCATTGGCCATTGAACAGGCTGAGGCCTGTGAGCCACACAGATTGTCAGAGCCTAAACATGTGTGCAATGCAGGACTGAGGCACAGTTGACATGGGAAGGCTGATGAGATGGCAGGCAATGTATGTAACCAAGGACTTATATTACAGTGATCATCCAGTCAAGGACACATTGGGGCATGCGTGCAATGCACATGGAGCATGAATGGGCACTCATGTTCCTGCGGGACATCTGACCCATGCAGAGTACAAGTGAGATACCCTGCATCGAGTACTAAGGCTGTACCACACGGCATATGTCTGGCAGATTCTACGCTGGAAGTTAGCATCTACACAGGACACATGAACAAGAAAGTACACATTGGCAAGATTGAAGCAGACCAGTGCAAAGGTGGAACTGGGGTGCAGAGTGGCGGAGGAGGGGCAAGGGAGCATGCCTACATGGAGTCCCGCATGCAGGCAGAGGAGACATGCATGACGGTAGCATTGCATTACTTACACATCAGAACCATGTACACATCACATGTAGCAGCAATCATGCACAACACATCCCACAAGTGAAACACACACTTCCTCAACAAACACGCATCAACACTCACTGGACTGGGCATCAAAGTCCAGCTTCTCTCCCACTCCTTTGACCAATTCAGGTGGTATGAACTCCGCAACGAGAGCCTCATGCGGAGTGAGTTCTTCCTCCTCTGGTGCAGGCCCACCGCCAGTCACCAGAGTCAAGTTGTAATTTGAGGCACGCTTGGCCTTAGTGCTGCGCTTGATGTCATTCCAACGCTTTTTGCACTCCTGCGCCGTGTGCACCTCATGGCCGAATGAACTGACATGTTCCACAACATGCTTCCAGTGGGTGTCACGTTGGGCAGCCGTGGTCTGACTATTGGCACCCACTAGCATGTCACGGCTGTGGCCCCGCACGTAGTCCACGAGGAAGTCCAGTTCCTGCTTACAGAAAGGCTTCTTCCTCGACGTGCAGGAGGTCGTGGCTGTTTGTGGGGTCCCAGCCTGTGCTGCAGGTGCAACCTTCCTCCTCTTGGACTGTGGCGCAGACCCTGGCTGGCTAATGCCGCCCTGACCAGTATGGCCAGTGGGTTCGGTGGATTGAGCCAAGGGAGTGTCAGGTGGAGGGATGACCAAAGGCCTGACTTGTGTCAGTGGCAGCTGGGTGCCCACTAATGGACCCTGCGCAGCAACATCAGCTGTGGCAGGGTCGTTGGCCGCAACGGTCCTGGTTGGCAGACTCCTAACCGGGGTGCTGTTGGGTGCATCTGCCCCTGCACTTGCCAACACCCGGCTGTTCCGGGCAGCAGATGACATGACTGCCCCAGGGACACGTGTCTTGGTCTGAGCAGCACGGCCTGCCCCTATGGTTTCCCCCCTGGCCTGTTGGAGATCTACCAAGGGCTCTTCAAGTGCCAACGCAGCCTGCGCTGGCAGACCCTGAGCCTGGGTGGCGGTGTCCACAGCTGCACCTGCAGCTACCACTACCCTTGGGCCCGTGGCAGTCGATGGAACGGACTGCCGGGTCATATGGGTGCCAGTGCCAGATGCAGGAGCTGCATCCCCCGGAACCACAGGGGGTGGTGGCATGGCTGCACCGACACATGGCACAACATTGTGCTCAAGTGGCGCACCCCTGCCTCTTCCCCCTCTGTGGCTGCCCTGGACACCCTGGAGTCCCCCTACTCCCTGGTCACCACGGCCACGTCCCCGACCACGCCCGCCACGAGGAGTACGCCCAGCTGAGGCGCCCCTCACCTTTGGTGGCCTCCCAACCATGGCACAGATGTAGTAGTGCTGGCACAGATGGAGTGGTGCCAATGGGAGGTGTACACCACAATTGACCTGGGCAATTGGGGTGAAAGGGGTGGGAAGCAAGATGTGAACAGCCCCCCTGCACCTGCAAGGCTGTATGTGACCCCGGTGATGTGGTGATTGGTCACGCAACGCTCAGGCACCCTAAAACTGCAGTAAAACCGTGCACGCAACCCTACAGCCTACGTGCGTGGATTCAACCTCCCGCAGTACGCGGTGGCACCCAGTAACACGAATAACGCGTATGCGTGGGACACGCAGGCTACTATGACATCGAAAATGGGTGCGATACACAGGGGCACCCGCAGTGGGAAAAAGAGCATGTGCGACTCACCGTCTGACTAGCGCGATGCAGAAAAACACGCGTAGCCAATACCCCCGCCAAAAGAAGAGATACGTCCTTGATAGCTGTGAAGTTGTGATGGCGCGCGAAACAACAGGAAGCAGCAACACACGTCGGTCTCCACGAAAGGCACGTACAGCGAACTGCTGGGCCCGCTCACCTTTAACCCGTGCTGAGGGAAACGCACGCGCGCGTCACGTCACTTACGCGCATGGGCCCTTTCCTCGTATTACATGCGGACGTGCAGTTTTTCACGCACGCTTACGCGTATGGGCGCTTTCCTCGTATTACACGCGGACGTGCAGTTTCCACGCGCGCTTACGCGCATGGCCCTTTCCTCGTATTACACGCGGACGTGCAGTTTTTCACGCGCGCTGAAATGCCCATGCACGTCTGTACGCGTCACGTCACAGGGGCGCTTGCGCTTGAGGGGCCTTCTGTCCAATGAAAATGCGTATGCGTGCAGACGAGCTTACGCTCTAAGGGCCTTTCCTCGAATTACACGCTGACGTGCAGATTTTTCACTTGCCAAATCACTCCGTATCAAGCTGGCCACGCGTAAGCACACGAAGACCACGCTCCTGCCCAGAAGGCCGAACTACTGCCCCCCAGAGCCCCGAGCACGCTCCCACCTGCCATCTGCTGCTGCCTGACTGCCTGCTGCCCACGTGCACTGCCATTTGCTGCCTGCACATCAGCCAGGGGTGCTGTTGCTGTGACCACCCCTGCTGGAACCGAAGACTCCCGACTGGGATTCCATCGCTCCACAGCCCAGCCCCAGGACCCAGTTGCCCACCCACTCCTGCCTTTGGGGTTGTCATGTCGGGGCAAACACCATCTGTGACCACTGACAACCCCCGGCCAGAGAGGCAGAGGGGCACCAGCTTCAGTGCCACCGAAGTTGGTGTCCTGGTGGAGCAAGTCCTGGGGCAGTATGATGCCCTCTTCAGAAGTTCCCGCGCCGACAAGGAAGGACGGACTCGGATCTGGACTGACATCGTGACTGCCATCAACGCGGAGGGGGTGGCAGTCCGCGACTTACAACATGTCAGGAAGCGCTGGGAGGACTTCAGGTCCAGGACCCTGAACAAGGCCCGGCGCCTCTTGAAGGCAGCGGATACCAAGGGGCGCCGGGGCCACTTGTCGGAAGAACATATGAGGGTCCTGGAACGCATATCCCCAGCGCTCCACGTCCAGGTCCTAGAGAAGCAGACCCGTCTGGAGTCGAGCGGTGAGTGTACATGCATCCTGATTGTGAGCAGTGCGTGTGGTGATTATTCAGTAGTGTGCAGGTTGCACATCTGTTTGTATGGGGTCGAGTATGGGTGGGGGTGTACAGGGCCGTGGGGCTGACACATGCGTGGGCTATAATGTGTGAGACATGGATGGTGCTTGTGTGTGTAGGCTTGCATGCCAAATGCAGTTGTGTGGGCACACATGTTTGGATGAATGTGTATGTAAGTAGACATGTCCGTGATGTCACGCATGTATGTTGTTTTCGGCTGCATGTATGAGCACTGTGTACATGTGCATGTGTGTGTATTTGACAAGGGTGCAGCAGTGATGCAACATGGATGCATGTGACAGCGGTATGTGGAAGCCTGATTGGCAGATGTGACATGGATGCCCGTCTGAACAGTGCGACACTTGGCAGAGGTGTACACATGCATGCAAGTGTGGTGGTGTGTGTACATGTGTGGTGCACTTCCTGTGTTGCATGTGATGTCTGGCTCACCTTTGGCTGTTCATGCTGTTGTATGTGTATGGATGGTGGTGGCAGTTGCGATATAGCTGTGGTATGGCTCATGTGTGCGAGTTGTAATGACATGTGTGTTGGGGATTGTGATGACATGTCTGAGGTTTGCCAATGCCACTCATGTACAACTGTCATGTGTGTATGTGTCCATTGTACAGTGCCCTGATGCCTGTGTTTTGTTTCTCCCTGTCTGCAGCGTCAACTGATGAAGAGGGCGGAGAAGGTGCTGTGGAGCACAGCGGCAGGGATCCGACCGCCAGCCGGAGACGCAAGGCCCGGCTCCCCTCCCAGGTTGTCATCTCGTCCGGGAGTGAGGAGTCCGGTGCCGCGTCCCAGGCCGCAGCTGCCGGGGGGAGGTCCAAGAGGCGGAGGTTGGAGTTGGACTCCTCGGCAGCAGAAGGGGCAGCTGGGACCCCACAGGGCCCAACAGGGGAAGATGGCACGGAGTCATCCAGGTTGGTGGGGGGTTTGGTGGAGGAAGAGGCCGTGCAAGCACCAGAGACGGGGTCTGGAGGTGGGGATCCCACTGGTGCTAGTGGTGCAGTGCAGGACCAGGGACAGGAGGCAGCACAGGCCGCCGCGGAGGTGCCTGTGTGCAATCCTGTCCCCGATCCTGTCCCTGCATCATCTTGCACCAGCAGGGATGCCTACGTCCAGACCCGTTTTCAGGCAGGGGATGAGCTCACGTCAACTGGCCTTCCTCTGCCTGCGGACGTGGCTATCCAGGTCCGGGTTGAGCCTGTCCTGGCTGGTGTGGCGTTGCGTCAACGAGCCATGCGAGGTGACCTGCAGTCTTTTCATGGAGAGACTGCACGTCATCTCGAATGGCTCGTTGACCACGTCAGCCTGCTGGGACAGGTCACCCAGGCCGGATTCCTCCGTCTGATGGGGCTTGCTCCCACCCCCTCCTCAACTGGACCCCCTACGCGCCAGTCGTCCTCTGTGCCATCTTCCCACCCATCAGTCACCTGGGTGCCCTGTGGAGCTGCCTCTGACGGTGCGGCCAGGCTGGTGGAGGAGGCATCCCTGCCACAGTCGGGAGTCGGACGTCCAGCAGGGGTGGCCACATCTACGACTGCACCCCAGCCGGCGGAGGATGTGCAGGCAGCAGGAGGCAGTGCACGGGCAGAGGCACAGCAGCAGCAGCAACGTGGTGGGAGCCATGAAGGCTCGGGGCCTTCGATATCGGAGGGGCAGGCATCGGCCGGAGGGCAGGAGGACCCAGGACAGAGAGTGTCTTCCGTGTGGCAGCGGTTGGGCCACGCCATAGATGGGGAGCGGCAGCGGGCGGAAGAGGCACGACTCACAATGGTCAGGGCGGAGAACTCCATGCGGAGGGCCCTGAGGCGGGCCGAGTGCCTCGAGGCAATCCTCAGGGGTTTGGAGGTGGAGACGTCGACGGCCCTGCGGACCCTCGGGGCCATGGAGGAGGACCGCCTCCGGGACATTGAGGAGGAGTTCGATGATGCCCTGGCCCGGAACATCCACAAGTGAGCCGTGAAACTAGCCCGCTGCCCTTGTACATAGTTTCTAGGTAGTGTTAGGTTTCATTTTTGTTTTTATTTTATTTGGACCTTTCGGACATTGGCCACATTTTTGTATATAGTTTATTTTATTAGTTAGTGTAGTTAGATAGGTTTCCTTTATTTTGTTGGGATAATGGACCCTGGATTGTTCCCATGTACATAGTTGACAGTTGGATTGTATTTTTTTTTCTATTTTTGACCATGGAGCAATGGCTTTCTTTTTCATTTCCCATTGGATTTTGTTTTGTGGACATCGACTTTGGACATTACTTTGGATTTTTATTTTTGGTTTTGCTTTTTTTGACGGACATGCTTCTTTTCATTTTTGTACATTCACGTTTCTGTTTCTTCATTTTTTATTCTATTGATGTTTCCTTTAATACATATTATTTTTGGTGAACTTCAATGTGTGGTATCTCATTGGTTTCATGCATTTCATGATATGTGTTTTGAGATTCACTGACACCCATTGGGTGTATGTGAGGGAAATGTGTTTGTTTCGGAACTTGCAATTGGTGTTCTGTGATGTAATTGCAAATTATGAGTGGGTGGATGCAATACTCGGGTGAGTGTTTTGCATTTGGAGGCTGACCATAGGGACCAGGGATCTAGATTGTGATGACATGTTGGCTGGGGAACATGAGTTGCACATGGGTGGGGGCCTGCTGGCAGGTGCCCCACAGTGCTGGGGGCTGGGGGTGGTGGGGAACATGAGTTGGACATGGGTGGGGGCCTGCTGGCAGGTGCCCCACAGTGCTGGGGGGTGGGGGTGGTGGGGAACATGAGTTGGACATGGGTGGGGGCCTGCTGGCAGGTGCCCCACAGTGCTGGGGGTGGGGGTGGTGTGAGACATGGGTTGGGGCCTGGTGGAGGCTGCCCCTGCACTGCTGGGGGGTGGGGGTGGTGGGTGACATGGGTGGGGGCCTGGTGGAGGCTGCCCCTGGTGGCTGGGGGGTGGGGGTGGTGGGGAACATGAGTTGGACATGGGTGGGGGCCTGCTGGCAGGTGCCCCACAGTGCTGGGGGGTGGGGGTGGTGGGGAACATGAGTTGGACATGGGTGGGGGCCTGCTGGCAGGTGCCCCTGGTGACTGGGGGGTGGGGGTGGTGGGAGACATGGGTGGGGGCCTGGTGGAGGCTGCCCCTGGTGACTGGGGGGGTGGGGGTGGTGGGAGACATGGGTGGGGGCCTGGTGGAGGCTGCCCCTGGTGGCTGGGGGGTGGGGGGGTTGGGGAACATGAGTTGGACATGGGTGGGGGCCTGCTGGCAGGTGCCCCACAGTGCTGGGGGGTGGGGGTGGTGGGGAACATGAGTTGGACATGGGTGGGGGCCTGCTGGCAGGTGCCCCTGGTGACTGGGGGGTGGGGGTGGTGGGAGACATGGGTGGGGGCCTGGTGGAGGCTGCCCCTGGTGACTGGGGGGGTGGGGGTGGTGGGAGATATGGGTGGTGGCCTGGTGGAGGCTGCCCCTGGTGACTGGGGGGGTGGGGGTGGTGGAAGACATGGGTGGGGGCCTGGTGGAGGCTGCCCCTGCACTGCTGGGGGTGGGGGTGGTGTGAGACATGGGTGGGGGCCTGGTGGAGGCTGCCCCTGGTGACTGGGGGGGGTGGGGGTGGTGTGAGACATGGGTGGGGGCCTGGTGGAGGCTGCCCCTGGTGGCTGGGGGGTGGGGGTGGTGGGGAACATGAGTTGGACATGGGTGGGGGCCTGCTGGCAGGTGCCCCTGGTGACTGGGGGGTGGGGGTGGTGGGAGACATGGGTGGGGGCCTGGTGAAGGCTGCCCCTGGTGACTGGGGGGGTGGGGTGGTGTGAGACATGGGTGGGGGCCTGGTGGAGGCTGCCCCTGGTGGCTGGGGGGTGGGGAACATGAGTTGGACGTAGGTGGGGGCCTGCTGGCAGGTGCCCCTGGTGACTGGGGGGTGGGGGTGGTGGGAGACATGGGTGGGGGCCTGGTGGAGGCTGCCCCTGGTGACTGGGGGGTGGGGGTGGTGGGAGACATGGGTGGGGGCCTGGTGGAGGCTGCCCCTGGTGACTGGGGGGGTGGGGTGGTGGGAGACATGGGTAGGGGCCTGGTGGAGGCTGCCCCTGCACTGCTGGGGGGTGGGGGTGGTGTGAGACATGGGTGGGGGCCTGGTGGAGGCTGCCCCTGGTGACTGGGGGGGTGGGGGTGGTGTGAGACATGGGTGGGGGCCTGGTGGAGGCTGCCCCTGGTGGCTGGGGGGTGGGGGTGGTGGGGAACATGAGTTGGACATGGGTGGGGGCCTGCTGGCAGGTGCCCCTGGTGACTGGGGGGTGGGGGTGGTGGGAGACATGGGTGGGGGCCTGGTGGAGGCTGCCCCTGGTGACTGGGGGGGTAGGGTGGTGTGAGACATGGTTGGGGGCCTGGTGGAGGCTGCCCCTGGTGGCTGGCGGGTGGGGGTGGTGGGGAACATGAGTTGAACATGGGTGGGGGCCTGCTGGCAGGTGCCCCTGGTGACTGGGGGGTGGGGGTGGTGGGAGACATGGGTGGGGGCCTGGTGGAGGCTGCCCCTGGTGGCTGGGGGGTGGGGGTGGTGGAAGACATGGGTGGGGGCCTGGTGGAGGCTGCCCCTGGTGACTGGGGGGGTGGGGGTGGTGGGAGACATGGGTGGGGGCCTGGTGGAGGCTGCCCCTGCACTGCTGGGGGGTGGGGGTGGTGTGAGACATGGGTGGGGGCCTGGTGGAGGCTGCCCCTGGTGACTGGGGGGGTGGGGGTGGTGTGAGACATGGGTGGGGGCCTGGTGGAGGCTGCCCCTGGTGGCTGGGGGGTGGGGGTGGTGGGGAACATGAGTTGGACATGGGTGGGGGCCTGCTGGCAGGTGCCCCACAGTGCTGGGGGGTGGGGGTGGTGTGAGACATGGGTGGGGGCCTGGTGGAGGCTGCCCCTGCACTGCTGGGGGGGTGGGGTGGTGGGAGACATGGGTGGGGGCCTGATGGAGGCTGCCCCTGGTGGCTGGGGGGTGGGGGTGGTGTGAGACATGGGTGGGGGCCTGGTGGAGGCTGCCCCTGGTGACTGGGGGGGTGGGGGTGGTGGGAGACATGGGTGGGGGCCTGGTGGAGGCTGCCCCTGGTGGCTGGGGGGTGGGGGTGGTGTGAGACATGGGTGGGGGCCTGGTGGAGGCTGCCCCTGGTGACTGGGGGTGCAGGGGGACATGCGTTGGTGGGCAGTAGTGCAAGTTGACATGTGGGTTGGCTGGGGGTCATGGCCATGGTGGATGGTGTGCCTGCAGGACATGTGCAGGGTAGGCCCCTGTGGTATGAGCCACCTGCAGGGGCCGTGGAGGGTGTAGAGGGAACACCTGGGAGGACCCACACGTGCAATTCACGTGTGCTGCTCCCCGCGCACCCCTGTAATACACGTACCCTGATGGAATCGCGTGTGGGACTTCCCGCGCACCCCTGGAATACACGTACCCTGCTGATTTCGCATGTGAAACTTCCCCCGCACCCCGAAATACACGTACCCTGATGGAATCGCGTGTTGAACTTCCCGCGCACCCCTGAGATACGCGTACCCTGCTTGCACGGGCCCAATCGCGTGTGGAAATTCCCGCGCACCCCTGAAATACACGTACCCTGCTGTAATCGCGTGTGTAACTTCCCCTGCACCCTGAAATACACGTACCCTGCTGATATCGCATGTGGAACTTCACGCGCACCCCTGAAATACACGTACCCTGCGGAAATCGCGTGTGTAACTTCCCCTTCACCCTGAAATACACCTACCCTGCTGATATCGCGTGTGGAACTTCACGCGCACCCCGAAATACACGTACCCTGATGGAATCGCGTGTGGAACTTCCCGCGCACCCCTGAGATACGCGTACCCTGCTCGCACGGGCCCAGTCGCGTGTGGAAATTCCCGCGCACCCCTGTAATACACGTACCCTGCGGAAATCGCGTGTGTAACTTCCCCTGCACCCTGAAATACACGTACCCTGCTGATATCGCGTGTGGAACTTCACGCACACCCCGACATACACGTACCCTGATGGAATCACGTGTGGAACTTCCCGCGCACCCCTGAGATATGCGTACCCTGCTCGCACGGGCCCATTCACGTGTGGTAATTCCCGCGCACCCCAGAAATACACGTAGCCCGCTCCCCCAGGCCCGATCGCGTGAAGGAGTTCACGCGAACCCCTGAAATACACGTAGCCCGCTCCCCCAGGCCCGATCGCGTGAAGGAGTTCACGCGAACCCCTGAAATACACGTAGCCCGCTCCCCCAGGCCCGATCGCGTAAAAATGTTCACGCGAACCCCTGAAATACACGTAGCCCGCTCCCCCAGGCCCGATCGCATGTAAATGTTCACGCGAACTCCTGAAATACACGTAGCCCGCTCCCCCAGGCCCGATCGCATGAAGAAGTTCACGCGAACCCCTGAAATACACGTAGCCCGCTCCCCCAGGCCTGATCGCGTGAAAATGTTCACGCGAACCCCTGAAATACACGTAGCCCGCTCCCCCAGGCCCGATCGCGTGAAAATGTTCACGCGAACCCCTGAAATACATGTAGCCCGCTCCCCCAGGCCCGATCGCGTGAAGGAGTTCACGCAAACCTCTGAAATACACTTAGCCCGCTCCCCCAGGCCCGATCGCGTGAAGGAGTTCACGCGAACCCCTGAAATACACGTAGCCCGCTCAATCGCGTGTGTAACTTCCCGCGCAACCCCGAAATACATGTGCCCCGCTCGCACAGGCACAATTGCTGTATGTTGCCACTTTTGTAATGCTTGTGGCGGACGTGTTTCGGCTTGTGCGTGTCTTTCGCTGTGCGTGGCTTTGCCCTATTCGATTCCATGAATACGTGTGGTTCGGGTGCGTGTGGGCGTTCCGTCTGCTTCCCTGCAGTACATCCCCAGTTACGCCCTTGTTTTCGCGAGTTGTTCCCCATTCCGCGCGTTACGCCCCGTGTTCCGCCCACTTTCTAGTGTATGCGCCGAGGTTGTGCGCTTTCACTGTGCGCGTCGCGCACGTCTTTCGGGATGTTGCAGTGACGTGTGCGCCATGCACGGGTTTGGCGCACATCCCGAGGAAAACACGCGCAGGGACTTCCATGAATCGCACGCGTGCGCGTGCGCCTGTTTTTTGCGCTTGCGCCTGCTTGCGCCTGCTTGCGCGAAGATTTTCGGCGCACGTTTTTTCCATGAATCGGCCCCTGACTCTCAGCAGAGCGGTTAGAATTAATGCTGGCAAGTCAACGTTTGATGTTACCGGTTTCATGAGCTAACTGAAAGAGATCTCAAGAGGATGTGTTTTGGGAGGAGATGGGCAGGTAGTAGGTGGGACTGCCCATAGGGATTAGCATGGTGATGGGCCATCAATGGGTGGGTAAATAACCAAACAACACCCAGATGCTGTGTGTCCCTCCCCACACGTCATCTTCCTAGGGCCTGTACTCCCATGCATTTGTTTGGGTTCATAGGTAAGCAAAGAAATGCAACTACTGGGCTTAAGTGCCTAGATGCTTTTGGGCCTTTAGTGGGCACTTTATACATGTTTAAATACTAATAATAATAATAATAATAATAATAATAATAATAATAATAATAATAATAATAATAATAATAGTAGCCAAAACTAAAAAGGAATAAAGAGGCAGGTCTAAAACAAAGAGCAAATGAGTACTGTGAATTCTCCCTGTAGAATAATAAAAATTAAGAAATAAATGAGGGAAGAGGGGCAAGAGTAGGAAAAATAAAATAAGGCAAAATAAGATTTGTCAAAAAAGAGAAAAAAACAATTTGTCAAAAAAGACAGCACCTTTTCAGCAATAAAAAAAAGTTGGAAAAATTAATCTGAACAGAAAGTCTTCATAATTACATTTAGCCACTGCCATCTTATACCAGAAAAACCTTAATGTGCCCAGGCTGGACATTACATTCCAATGTAGAGCCACCATAAGCCACATCCATATGTCCAAGCTCAGCTTTAAATCTTCACTGACTTTTGTAGTAGGCTGTGAACAAATTCATAAGCACATAACCAGACCCATAAGAATACACTTAACCATCAAGTACCCATATATTTCCTCATATGCCCATACAACTCTGTAAAATTATTGAATATCTTTTTCGTTCTGGTTCAATTACACAGGTGTAAACTCACAAGTCTGTGCACTTTTTGAAATATGAGAAATAGTTTAGCATGCTGGGATTATGTTTTACACACACAGATACAATCTCATATGTGCTGGTCGAGCCTCAGAGTCACATATACACTGTAATATGCCAGAATTACCTTAATGATCCTGTAGTGGGATCTTGTGTGGCCTGCACACCCACACAGGGAGTGTTAGAGGAGGCTGTGCTGGAGCCCGGTCCACTGTCTCTGTGGGCCCGATCGCAC
The DNA here is from genome assembly GCF_040938575.1 of Ambystoma mexicanum. NCBI lineage: Eukaryota > Metazoa > Chordata > Amphibia > Caudata > Ambystomatidae > Ambystoma > Ambystoma mexicanum. The sequence goes on from NC_090922.1 coordinate 818,217,173, forward strand.
AGCGAGCATCCTTTGAATGCTCTCTCTGTATTGAGCGTGCGGGGGAGGGTGGCAACATTAGAAAGGCAGAGGTTAGAGGTTACAGTGTGGCTCCCATGCTGGGGAGAAGGACTTACCTGAATAAAGCACTCACTTCACCAGAGGTCTCCTGTCTTCCTGTTTCAGCGTATCTTCCACAGATGATGCACCACAACATATTGGCAACGAGTTGGTCTAACTCACGCCTGGAGGTCCGCCTGCCATGCCATCTAGAGGAAGCTTTGTGCACTGCAAGAAGGGTTTAGCAGTGTTTCCCTAGTGCCACCTTGTGGCGGCAGACTGTACATGTAGAAGAACAGCAAGAAGTGAGGTACAGTGAGAAGTGCTTGCAAGATTCCTGAGAGATAAAAGGAAATGGTGGAAAGATTGAGGAGCCTTTCAGTTTGGTGGCCTGTGTTTGCTGAGTGGTTGTCCCCAGTCGGGATTGTAAAGAAGGCAGATGGGAAAATAACGATGTGTGCAGACCTTAGGTCACTGAATAACATCTGGTCGATCGTCATCTACTGCTCAAAGTTCAAGCCAATTTTTCACTTCTACATGGTACGAGGTACGTTTTGACGATTGATATGTCTAGTTCTTATCACCAAGTAGAACTGCATCCTGGCTCAAGGTCTTTGACGTCGTTTGTCACACCTTTCGGAACTGATAGGTTTAGAAAGATGCTGTTTGGCTTGGCCTCTGTGGCAGCAGTCTTTAAAAGGGTAATAGAGATGTTGCTCTGGGGCATGCCAAACATGAGGTGCTTTCAAGATGATATCCTTATTTTTGCATTCGATTCTTCTCGGCATGACAAATGTGTGTATGAGGTCCTGAGGGTCATAGATCCGGTAGGTCTTACCATTAAAGAGGAGAAGTGCAAGTTTAAAGTAACGGAGGTGTCTTATCTGGGACATGTAGTAGATTGGCAGGGGATTAGGGCAAAAATCAGCTTAGTAGATGCAGTATTAAAGGTGCCTGCTCCACCAAACAAGGATGCTTTGAGGGTATTCCTTGATTTGACTGAATATTATTCAAAGTTTATTAAAGGATTTGCATCCATATATGTGCTTCGTTGGGATAATTGTTGAAGAGTAATTTCAGATTTGGATGGGGTTCTGATTTTGATACAGCATTCACCCTAATCAAGGAGAAGATTGTGAGGGCACCCTTCTTAAGCATGTTTGATCCCTGTAGTAAAACGATTCTGACATCTGATGCGAGTGAGGTAGGACTAGGGGTGACTTTCACTCAGATCAAGGATGGTCACAAGACGGTGGTTGCCTTTGCGTCCAGGGCCCTACAGTGGCTGAAAGAAACTATTCTACTGTGGAGTGAGAAGCTCTGGCGAGCTTTTGGGCCATGAGTCACTTCAGGTTCTTCCTATGGGGAGTTCCGTTTGTCTTGAAGACTGATCATAATCCATTAGTTCATGCATGGAAGGGAAGCGTGAATTGACCTTAGCGTTACAAGAGCATCATTTTTAGGTCATATATGTCCCGGGGTCATCCAACGTGGTAGCGGATTGTGTTTCTTGGCTTTCCCTATGGGGGGTGTTGTGAGAAGTGAGAGTGCGGTAACGAGCGAGGATGAGTGGTTGATGATAGTTCAAGTAACTCAAGGGGCAACACTGGATTTGTAAGAGTGTTGCAAAGAATGCAGGGCAGATTTGGAAATTATGAAGATTCATCAACTGTTGGAGGAAGGCTGGGCTAAGGGAGTAGCTGGCATTAGTGTACAGTTTGAACAAGGGAAATAGGTGATGCTCTTTGTTGAAGCCAGAAAGTAGTTCCTCCTAAATGAGAAATATCATCTTGGAGATTGCCCACAAGGGGCATCTTGGGAGGAATATGACCAAGAGAAGGGTCAGAGAAACGTACTGGCAAACGAACATGGATACAGAAGTTGAGTTGTTGGTTAAACACTGTGTGTCGTGTTTGTACATTGACAAGTCACATGTGACTGTGGAACCTCCTTTATACCCAGTGAAAATTCCTATCACATCACGGGAGAAATTAGCTTTGGATATTATTTGGCCTTGCCTAAGTGTTATCAAGGAAAGAGTTACATATTTGTGTTAATGGACTCCCATTCCAATTGGCCATGTGTGGGGTGGTCTGATGATGTTACAGCAAAATCAGTTGTGAAATTCTTCGATGAAGTATCCAAAGTAAAGGGTTTTCCCTCTGTCTTGCTGACAGATAGTGGGGTTCAGTTTTGCTCTGAAGTGGTGTCAGAGTATCTGAAGAAGGCATCTGTGCACCATGAGACAACTGCACTATGTCTGTGGCAATATTGACTGGTTTAACGCTTTAACAGAGTAGCAAAGGGAGTGTGTCAATTGGCTAAGATGTCAGACTTTTGCATTTAAGGGTTGATCAATGACATGATGTGGGTGTACAGAACAATGTCCCATTCTACCACGTGTGTCTCTCCATTTGTGGCATTGAGAGGCAGGAAACCGATCTGTGAGTTTAGCCCTGAGTGGTTTGGGACATCAGGCCCTGTCAAGGTGAATAGAGAAGCATTGATTAACAGAGCGGAAAAGAGTCAGGAAAGATACAAATGCTGGTCTGTCCAGAATCATTTAACGTTGTAGACGATGCTCGGGTGAGAAAACCAAGGATCAAAGTAGGGAATGTTCCATATTCGTCCCCTCCCCAGAATATTGCACAGGTGTTCAGCACGGTTGTAGTGTTGGAGGATGGGATGAAATGGAGTCAAAAACAGCTTGTGAAGTGCCATGGTGCTGGGGGTGGCAATTGTGTGGGCAGTGGGAAAGGCCAGGTATGGCCATGTGATGTTCAGCCTAGTGGAATTAGCCACAATTGTGGAACCACTGTTGTGGTTGTGAGTGAAGAGGTGGTAGTTCAGAAGGCGAGTGTAGAACCCGTTGTGCAGGAAACAAGGAGGGACTCTGATGGGCTGGGGAATGAAGAAAGTGAGCCCATTAAGGGGACATCGGATAAAGAAGGCCTTGGCATGGAACAGCTTCCTGGGGAAGATGAGGTTGGACAAGGAGCGCGGATACAGTGTATACCGTCCAAGTTTAAAGACTTAGTTCTGAGTTCATTTGGTTAAGGGGGAAGGTGTGTAGTAGGATCTTGTGTGGCACAGGGAGTGTAAGAGCAGGCTGTGCCACGAGCACGGTCACCGCTGTCTCTTCATGCTTGATTGCACAGATAGTGTCCTTTGAATGTTGTCTGTGTGATGAGCGCGCAAGGGAGAGCAGTGAAATTAGAAAGGCGGTGGTGTAGTGGCCTTTCAATGATCACACTAGGTTTGAAGGTTGAGTTAGCGTGCTTTTATTATTTCTACACACGTAAAACTGTCTTTGTATAACAATCACCTTTTATCATACATTGCAGCATCTATTTATATGATTGATCTTGACCTGCTGGTAGCTCCTGTATTAAGGTGAGTATGGTCTCTGGGCAGGAGGTTGCAGGGGAGAGCGTATTGCAGGCTGCCACTCCGGGTCTGTTCATGCTCTGAATGTCCTGAGCGGGAGATGCCACTCGTGATCTCGCGGTTCTTCCCGTGGGACTTCCTCTGGGACTTGGTTAAGGTCCTTTAATCTACATACCTCCTTTTGTTGGACAAAGTTTGTCTTACTCCATCACATAGTCGGTGTATCTTCCTGGCCTTCTTCTTTCTCTCTGTGGTCGGCTGTTCTCTGGATTCTCTTCTCATGGCATTGCAGCCCTTTCACCGGTTCCTCGTCGCATTTCTTCTGGGACTGGCTTCCACTTCGGAGTGTATCCCTATGTCCTCCATTTCTGCATGTCCTGACTATTCCCCCATGGTCGGGTTCTCTTTAGCCAAGCTCTCCTCTTGACTTCTGTGCTCTTGTGTAATGGGGCTGAGTGCTACTTCTGTCCCTCCCTGTCCCCCTTTTGTACAGTGCTACCCTCTCTAAGTTCCACCGCTTGCCATCCTGGGTGCATACATGGTTTGTCCCTCGCTGCACCACTCTCAACGGTCTGCTGAACTTGGACCCCGTATTGGGATCTCTGTGCACCATTTTCATTTTTATAAGATCTCCTTCTCGAACTGTGCTTTGTTGAGGCTGTCTCCTTTTCATCACTATGTCTCTTCATGTTTTCTTTGCTCTTCTTAACTCGCCATACCAATTCTTCCATGTCCACTTTTTCATCCTCTCTCATGCTTGTCAACCATGGCGGGACCAGGGAAGAGGCTGTCCTGCGTCCTCTGAGGAGGTGGAATGGCGATATGTTTGGGACTCCATTGGGGGTGAGGCGATGCGCATCTATAGCTTCCTTGACTGTGCAGAGCAGGTCGAGTCTCAGTGCTGTGGATAACTGCAACGCTGCCTTAATGAATCTCTTGGTGCGTTCCACCAACCCATTTGCTTGTGGGTGATATGAAGCTGCTTTAATTTGCCTGATATTGTTCTCCTTCAAGAAATTATCCTTCTCTCTGGATCTGGATTGCACTCCATTGTCGGTGACCAGTTCTCTGGGCAATCCTTCCCTCTGAAAGATGTCTTTGAGGAACTGAATCACAGTAGATGTGGTTATGTTGGGTACAAATTCAATCTTTACCCGTTTGGATAAATAGTCCACTAACACTATGCCATACTTGCTTTCATGTTCCAAGAGTTCCAGCTGGCCTATAAAGTCCAAGCCCAATTTTTTCCTCACTCCTTCTGGCAATTCTGTGGGGTGTAGTGGCGTTTGCCTTACTTTGAGTCTCTTGTCACTATTCATACACTCATGACACCTCTTTGTCATGGTCCTTATTTGCAAGTCCATACCTGGCCACCAGTACGCTTCTCTCGCTCTCCTTTTTGTCATGTTGTTTCCAAGATGACCGGCGTGAGCCCTGCATATCATGGTTCGTCTCATGGCTATGGGTTGAATCACTTGGTCGCCTCTCATGAGCATCCCTTAATTTTTAAATATTTCACCGGACACTTTCCAATAGGGACGCAACCCCTCTGGAATGGACCTCTCGTGTGATTTTTTTTGTGGTGTCATCTTTGACTTCGCGTTGTCCTCTGTCCTCTGTCCCTTCTGCCTCTGGATTGTTCCCACTATATTTCAGGAGATTGCGCAGCAATTCCCCACTCTTTGCGCCTGCAGGACGTCTCTTCTACTACTCTCGCAATCTGTATTGCTTTATCCAACACTATTTCCTTTTCAAGAATAAATTTGTTTTGTACCTTTCTGTTGTCCGTGTGGACTATGAGCATGTTGCAGATTCTTTCCTCTGACGTTGCACCAAATGCGAACAACGCATCCAATTCTTGTGCTGGAGCTAAAACGTGCCTTTGCACAAACCACCAGGCGGGTGCTCACGAATAGTAGAGAATTCATAACTACCTATTTTCATGCGCTCACAAAATATATAATGACTCAGTTGGTAAGGGACTTTCATGACAACAGGACCCTGGACTAGGTAATAGAGCAGGCTACCCAGATCTATGAGGTCCAAAAACCTGCAGATAACAAAAACCAGACAAAAAACCCCAAACCAACCAACACCCCCGCTGCTGCTAAGGTGGCAGAGGTGAAGGTTGCCCCCATTTTAGACCTAGAAATGGGGGGGCCTAAAAACACACCTTCCCAAAACCAGCCAAATCAGAGGCAAAGAAGGCCTTCTGGTCAATCAGCAGCAGGTGGTAGTCAGGTAGGTAATACCACCAATGTTACCCCTATCTCAGCCCAAGGGGGGGATCCAACCAGTTGAGTACTGTCCCAGGAAACTTCCCTCCTAACTTCCCTCAGGAGGGCAGTAATCCCCCAAATCCTGGGTCATGTTTCTTCCCCCTGTACCTTCCAAATTCCAACCTGCAAGACAACCCTCCTTTCTTTCCCCGCTTTCAGGAGTCCACACCACCCAATTCGGGAGAGGGGAGGCCAAGGGTGGAGGGTTACCAAGGGAATCCCCAATACCCAGGGTACTCCGGGAGAAGGGATAGCTACCCTTCTTGAGAACCACCTAGGTTTTAGCAAAGACCCCCATACCAGCCGAAACGGCTGTCCCAACTGGAGCGCCAGGTCCAGAACCTCAGACAGGATCTGAGTCGCATGTTGAGGGCTCAACAAAACCCTCAGATGAACAGGGCGGATCAGAACCCCTAAAACCAAGGGTCTGGCACGCCAGAACAATGACGGAAAGAGAACCCCGACAACCCACCGGTTCCAGAGGAGGAGGCACGGGAGGATGGGGGTGCAAGGCCCTAAAGGCAGCTTCCTTCCTCACCCATGAAAAGCACCTGGACACCCCGGAACTGGAACTAAAATCTCTTGCCCCCGAAAACCTGCAATCCAGGGAACAGAGGGTGGGTAGGAGAAATAAATAAATCAAAAAGACCCATTTTGTGAAGGAAGTCAGTGTCCTCCAGTTTGAAGGGGAACGATCCTTGGAGGATTCATTCTAGGAAGAACATCTTCTCCTTCAGGGACGGGGGGAACCCCTTCCCAAAGAAAAATGGGTCCCAAGAGACCTGAATGAAGACTGGGTGGATGTGGGGCCTGATTCATAGTCACCCATCCCTGAACCCCAGAGTGGTCATCCTGAGAACAAAATATTAATTCTGTGATCCTCCCCACAAACTGGTTCTAGTGACTGCCACCAGGTAAAGGGCGAAAAGGGAAAAAGGGGATTCCAAAATCCCACCTATTTCAGAATGGGATTTTTTTTTACAGCTTCCCAAACTTCGGCACAGAAAAATGTCTGAAACCCCATTGTGTCAAAGTCCAAAATAAAGAAATTGACCGCCCAGCTTGCCCAAAATGCCCATTACCTTTGTCCCTTGGAGGAGAAAGAAGGTAGATTCTACGCCCCAGTAGGGGTGCAAGGGCAATGTGCATTTTCAGCACTGGTGGACACCGGATCCCAAGCCACTTTTTTGTCCGACAGGGCCTTTGAGCAGCTACATTCAGGAAGGGGGGAGAGACACCAGATCCCTCTCACTCCTCTTCCTGGACAACTCCAGAACTTTGACAGCAATTAAATTCCTGTCGAGGGGACTGCAGATCTGGAAATTAAAATTGGGTGACATAAGGTGACTCACCCGGTCATAGTCGTGACTCCAGAGTGAACCCCATGTCCATTAGCGAATGCCATCCTGCGCAGGTTGTCTCCCCTAATAGACTGTGTAAATAAGGTCCTCTGGACTTAGACTAACCGGCCAATAAAATTAAAACAAAGTGTGAACCATATTAGTCTAAATGGCACATGCCACATGGTTGCACACAAATCTGATCATATTGAGTTTTGTTTCCAAAATAATCAAACACCTGATATTACAGTAATTGCTGTAGGACATCAAATGGTGATGGGAACTCCTCTCCTCTCCATTCCTGAAAATCAACCTTCCTTCCAGTATTAAGTGGCATTCCACACTGGAAGGAAATACTTTTAAATTTTATACCAATTTGTAATCTGAAAATCCGAACTCTATAGTCAAAAGTGATGAAAAAGCAACTCAAAGTTTAGCTGACATTCAGAAAATTAGAGAACAGCTGTTCTTCCCTATTCAGTTAAATGAGGGGAAGGAGTCTGTTCTCGCCAGAGTGTGCCTGAAAAACGGAAAGAGCTTCATCAGCGAAGCCATGTTCAGAAAACTCCCAAAAGATCCAACTATTCCCACATTTAAATTGATCGAAAAGTGGGAAATGGGCCGGGAAATTCCCAATTCCAAACATCTCCTGCCTAGCAGGTGTATGCTAAAAATTTCTATAGGTGACAAAAGCATAAAGCATAATTGCTGGGTCGTGCGAGATGTCCCTTCTGCATTCTATTTAGGCAGTGACATTCTCAATCGGTTTGGAATTCATTTGGACCTTATAAATTACAAAGCCTGGTCCCGACTAGGGGGCAATCCCATGGGCTTTGATGATTCTGAAAAGGCATTTTGGTCAGCCCAATTTGTAAGACCATATATTGAATAAAGGCACAATAACCACATACTAATGATACACCAGTCATGAGGTTCGTTTTCCCAAACAAGTCTGGTTTATTTCCAAGTATCTCGATCGGCCGACCGGGTCTCAACACCTCACAACGTGTTCACAAACACAGTGAGAGAGGAGAGAGCGAGCATCAGAAAAGCAGCAATATATATACATAACACATCATCATTGAACGGCATTACCAGGCCCTTCCCTATACATGACATACAAGCTAGGGTTCAGTAATTGATAGGTCATGTACGTATTTCATTCAGTTTAAACATTCGGTATTTCTAGCCGAGACTGCAGGGACAGCTTACTGTTTTGGGGAACATGGGGCACTGGCACGGGCAAGGATATCATGTTCCAGCGAGGAGACATTCCTTGCTTTCCAACTAACGTTATCTATTCGCTACGTTCATGGGCTAAGGGTCAGACAATTCTAAAGCAAAGAAAATACCATATTTCATGGAGGAGCACATTTAGCCGCAAAAAAATTCTTATTTTACTGCCTTGCCTTCTACAACAGCGTTTGCAAGAGTGGCTGGCACCTGGTTTGCTGATTAGTCAATGCTTATGTACAGCTTCAAGGCTTTGAAAACAATGTATTCTGCAGGGCTTTACATTCCTGCCTACGTTAGCATTCAAAGTTCAAGCTGTGGCCTCCCACCGCGTGTAGATATGAAGCACAGAATATATTTGAAAAATAGTTCAGAAAAGAAAAATGGCGGATAATTACAAAATGGAATACCAATGGTTAGATTCAGGTTTCATGGTTCGCAATAATTATCAAATGATGTGATTGTGCTTTTGGCAACATACTATTCGACTGCACGATTGCATTACAGTTTTACAAACCCTCCTTTTGGCCTTAAGCCAAGAGCATCATCCGAATATTGCATCCTCATCGGACCAAGTGTCACTGTCCGAACTACCCAAGTCACTATCATAATTATTATCATCACAATTATTAATTGCCATAAACTCTTTGATTGTTTCATTATCATGTTCGAGGCTACCATCTATCATATACTGTTTCGGTTTTAGTTCCTTTGTGCTGATTATTTGTATACATTTATTCTTAATTATGGAGCAGATGGCTGGCAGACATTGCAAACAGCAAAGTATGAGAATACTGAATATCATAATAAAAATCGAGATTAATTTCCAACCCCATGATCGTAACAGTTCCCAGAACCATGTATTCAAATTTAAATTCCATCCACCAGTGGGAACATGGATTTCAGAACTTAGAATATGTACCCTTGCTTCAAATATTGTAGGGGAGGAGTCAGCTAAGTTGCATCATCTCGCCGAGGGCGAGATTTGGATATTTTGGATATTTCAGAGGTAGTGGCAAGAAATACACCAGTTAATAGTATCCCTAGATAACAGATAACAGGGACCTTCCCAATTTCTAGGCAGCCATGGATATGCTTCATTCCCACATACAAAATAGACAGGACCTCCTATATATAATGGTCTTTCTTCATGCTCAAGTATGCCAGTATTCATACATCTAGTAAATGTATCCATGGGATGAGAACCCTTCTTTCGCAGGCAAAGTGGGACAGAATGTGGGCTATGGTTAATAGTGTATGAAGGAGGCATGGCATCCTTATTACCTACAGGAGCCGTTTTAAAAGTGATCAGTGATTGGCAAGGTCTAGAAAGCCTATCCATGGGACTGGTCAAGGCAGCCTTCATTTTGCTTTTATTTGCAAACACGGAACAACCTAAGGGTGTCAATACTAATTTCTCAAATTCATTTATGTTAGTTCCATCAAAGTTCCCAGTGGCACTGTCATTCCATCTTCCAAAAAATAGAACTCTTAGTGATGCATAACAGGCGGTGCTCAGGGGCAAAGGATGCATATACCAACCCATTCCTCTTTCTCCATGCTGAGGTAAATGCGAGCACACCCAGCAATTGGTTCAATTCAAGATTACATGTGTCATATTCATAATCAATAAGAGAGTATTGTTATCATAATCTTTTCTGTGTTTAATATCTCGTGGATGAAGAGTGTAAGAAAGCACATGTGCCAGGGTCAAAGTGGGAACATTGACAGTGGGTAATAAGGTATTCATTGGATGCACAACTTCTAAATACCAGGACACTGGAATTAGTGTAAATAAAATGAAGATGGGTACGATGGCCAATATTAGTTTAGTCTTAATAGACAAAGGCCTCATTACACGGTAGGCGGTAAGGGTTTACCGGTACCGGTAAGGGCACCGGTACTGGTAAACCCTTACCGCCTTACTACGAGGTCCCTTTGCCGGACCCGACCTTAACAGCTGGTGTAGACCAGGCGTTAAAGTTGGGACCCGCAAAGGGACCGTGTTGCTAATTACGGTACCGCAATTTGCGGTACCGTAATTAGCCCCTTCCCCATTCCCATTGAGCCCTATGGGGCAAAAATGTGAATGGGGAAGGGCCATGGAGAAAGGGGGAATTACCGCCCCGCCAACCTTGGAATAGGGTGGTAATTCCCCTTTTCTCCATGGTGGTAACGGTATGGTTCCGGCGGCAACCATGGTGCTAATAGCACCATGGTTTACCGCCTACCGTGTAATGAGGCCCAAAGTCTTTCTTGGAGCAGTCTCAGTGTTAATAGTCTCATTAATGTTTTCATCAGTGCAAGAGGCAGCAGGAGCAAGTACAGGCATGGTTTTATAAAAGATTTCAATAGTTTCTCAGCGTCTGTTGAGAGAAGTCTCACTGTTAAGCTTTTATCCAGTAGTTCAGATCTTGTCGACAGCACACATTTAGGGCCTCATTACACGGATGGCGGGAAGGATTTACCGGTACCGGTACAATACCGGTACCGGTAAATCCTTACCGCCTTACTACGAGGTCCCTTTGCGGGTTGGGGGATTTAACGCCTGCTTTTTGCAGGCGTTAAAATCCAACCCGCAAAGGGACCTCGGAGCTAATTACGGCACCGCAAAATTGCGGTGCCGTAATTAGCGCCTTCCCCATTCCCATAGAGCCCTATGGGCAGAAATGGGAATGGGGAAGGGCAATGGTGGAAGGGGGATTTACCACCCCTCCAACCTTGGAATGGGGCGGTAAATCCCCTTTCCACCAAGGCGGTGCCGGTATTTTACCGGCATGAGCCATGGTGCTAATAGCGCCATGGCTCACCGCCTACCGTGTAATGAGGCCCTTAGTCAGTAAAAGTCCAGGATGCAAGCAAGTTCAATTTGGTTCTGCTAAAGACGGCAGCAAGCTAGTATTTATCCCAGAGGCTCCATAATGCAGCAACAGTTTTTCTTTGTGTCGGTACCATTGCCCCAAGCTTGTCCACACAAGGTTTTAAGGTCCTTCACTTTTCAAGAATAGCACCGGGAAACTGTGTGTCAGAGCTTCGTCCAATTTAGCTCATGCGCTCCTTTTCCCTAGCCCCCCATTTCCAGCTCCGTCCATTGTGCCAGAAACAAAGGCTGTTGCAATTACTTCTGAAATCGTGGACGTAGATTGTACCTCAAAGCTCCAGGTACAGTGTGATCGGTCAACAATGCACTGTTGTTGTTTGCAGAGGATTCAGGGACAGTGCCAATTGGTGACGAAGAAGACGGTGATGATGAAGCCGAAGGCAAACAAGGTTGAGGTAACAATGCTGTTTCAGACTTTATTGCAGTCTCCCCAGACCGCTCGGGCTCAGGAAGTAGTTTTGACAGAATTTCGGCAGTGTCTCTGCGGTCAATTAAAGTTGGTTCATTCTGAGGATCAGAATCATCGGCCTCTTTTTCATGTGGCAGAGGAAATGGAATTCTCTTTCTATGTGTTGCATGTATCCAGTGTTTTCTGTCACTCCCTCGGACAGCAGCCTGCGTGGCCAGGAGCACCTGGTATGGTCCCTTCCAACGGGGTGCAAGAAAAGACTTTCTTTCATAATTCTTCACCAAAACCCAATCCCCAGGCTGCAGACGATGACCTGGGCCCGCGTATCTGACAGGAAGAGCCTCTTGCACCTGTTGGTGAATCAAACGCAGGTTATGAGTCAACTGTTTACAATATTCAGTAAGTAAAGGGTAGTCTATGGGCCTCATTACACGGTAGGCGCTAAAAAATGTGATTTACCGTCATGGCGCCATTAGCGTGTCCGCCATCGTAGGAGACCGCTAATAGCGTTACATTACGAGTTAGCGGACACGCGCATAGGGCCATGACGGTAAATGACCCCACCGCCATGGCGGAAAAGCACCTTACCGGCTCCGACCAAAGTGCTGATAGCACCTCCGCCCTCATGCTGCACGCTATTAGCGGCCACCGCTGTTAGCGGTCACTGCTATTAGCGGTCACTGCTATTAGCGGTCACCGTAAAACACCGGAACCGGAAATAGCGTCATCGCACCGGAACGGGAAAGAGCCCGGCGGCCATCTTTAAAAACACAATCCATTGCCATCCCCTGCACTCAGGACCTGCAGCAACACCACGACTGGCAAAACCACATCCCAGAAGAACAAACAATGCCCAAGGCCCTAAAGAAAGCCGATGCGCGCCAGCGCAAAGAACGCTTCTCAAACGAGGAATTGAAAATGCTGGCAGACACCCTGGCTGCAAATGCAGACGTAGTGTTCGCTAGCGACATGCGGCGCCCGGCACTCCTGAGAAAAAAGGAAATCTGGGCTGAGGTGGCGCAGAAAGTCAGTGCGGTGGGCTCCACCCCCCGCACCGTAAAGGACGTGCGCAAGCGGTGGGATGATCTGCGCCTCCGTGTACGCAGCATTTTATCGGCCAACAGGAATCTGGCCATGGGCACAGGAGGCGGAGGTGGATCCCCGATGAAGATGCAGGAGTGGGAGGAGACATGTGCCAGCACCATTGGCATAGAATCCATCGAGGGAGTGGGCCGAATGGAGTGTGGTGTGGCAACAACGTCAGACGGAGGTGAGTGACCACGCAAGACACAGCAATGCCAAGCATGAGTCCCTCCCCTAAATGTGAATTGGGAATCAGCTAATGGATGGGGTCATCACACACACATGTACACAACCCTGCATATATGCCCTGCACATCCCCACACAACCACATGCATGCAGCACCTCACACACGTGTCACCCTGACACATGTCCGGATGACCCACCCATCTGGCCAACAACCTGCAGGCCCAAAGTAGATGTCCAAATCCAAAGAACTGCAGCAACAACAACATATGCATGATGCACGTTGACCCATCACTGATGTTATCCCTGTCTTGCTCCCCCACAGGGTCACAATCTGACAGTGAGGAGCTGGACGCTGCAACGCAGGCCCCACCACCCAAAAAGCAGGCCAAGGGAAAGGATGCAGGCACCAGGCCCAGTACATCGAGGGGCACTGGGATGTCTGGAGTGGCCCAGCGTTCAAAAGCCACCCACGCAACAACCACACCAAGGGTCGAAATGCCATCCGACACTGTGGCAGCACCCCCACCACCCACCCCCACCACTCAGGAGCCAGTGCCAGAAGGCACGCCGTCCGCAGCCAATAGCTCCGTTGGGGAAGCAGCAGCCACGGCACCTATGAGTGATGTGGACGACCCATGTCCGACACCGGAAGGGCAGCGTACACCCAGCCCCCAGCTGTCCCCACTCCACAGCCCATGCAACACATCCAATGGCAACATCCATGAGGTGCATGCCGGAGATGCAATGGATGAGTCATTCAGTCCCGTGGCGAGCTCACCTGATGTCGGCCACATGCAGCAAGCTGCGCCGAGGAGTAACAGGGGCAGGGCCGCAGACGACAACATGAGCCTGATACGCCAGCGCCAGGAGGAGCTCAATGCCCTGGTTGCCCGGCAAGTGAGCGAGGCTGCCTCGACCAGGGAGGAGATCCGGGTGTTGTCAAGGGACATGAAAGCTGCCATGGACAGCAACACGACGCGCCTATGTGACGAGATGGCCGCTGTGAGGCAGGTCCTAACGCGCATTGCTGAGGCGATGGAGAGCATGCGTCACTCACAGGGAGCAGATCAACCAGCCACGCCCTCGTCTACTAGCTCCGACCAGACAACCATCCTGCGCAGGTCCAGCCGGTCCTTGCGGCGGTCAGACTCACAACCCCCCAATGGTGGTAGTGGAGGAGGGAAGTAGGGCCAGCCTGTCCCTGTTGACACTTGGGAACTAATGCAGCACTGATGTGCACACCATGTTCGGTGGAGTTGTGGGGGGAGGGGGGTGAGGGTGTACGGTGGAGTTGTGGGGGGAGGGGGGTGAGGGTGTTTGGGGGAGTTGTGGGGGGAAGGGGGTGAGGGTGTTTGGGGGAGTTGTGGGGGGAGGGGGGTGAGGGTTGTTGGGGTGGAGGGTACATGCACGTTTGAATGTCATAATGCTCAATACAGACGTAATGGCATGGATAATCACATGACTGGACATTGATAATTGTGTATGTGTGTTTTATTGTTGAAGGGTGCACTGTGATTATGTCCTCCATACACCCCGTGCCCTGAGCTGAACACCAATTGCACCCTCCTAATCCATGTGCATCAGAAACAATGGTCTATCAGGTGCTGCCGCACAGCACGTCCCTCATGGGCATCGCCACCTGCATGACCTGCAGCCCCCTCTCCTCCATCCTCATCCCCGTCATCATCCTCAGACGGTGGTCGCAGTTCTATGTCAGGGGGCATTGGCACATTCCGTCTGATACACATATTGTGAAGCATGACACATGCCATGGTGATCTTGGCCACCTTCTCATGCCCGTACAGGAGTGCCCCGCCCGACCTGCTGAGGCACCGGAAGCGTTCCTTCAATAGGCCGAATGTCTGCTCGATCACCACGCGGGTACGGGTGTGTGCATGATTGTAGTCCTCTTCGTGCCTGTTCTGTGGGTTCCGCACAGGGGTAAGGAGCCACCTCTTCAGGGGATAACCTGCATCACCTGCATGGGTGCAACAATGGGTATGTGTAAGTGTCTACATAATGTGGAGCGTGCACATATCACACAAACAAACATTGCATATTCAACGACATCCACTGATCCAAGCACGCATGGCAATCAGGGTAACTGCAATGTGGGAAGGTGAGGTGGTCCTTGCAAGTGGACATGCACCATGCATGCATACAGCAGGGATTGCCATGTCCCGCCAGAGTTTAAGTGATTTGTGTTTCCTGGCCCTGGCAACGTTAGTGCCACACTGCTAGTACACTGCCATTCCTTAGTTGATGTCCCCATGCTGTTTGATGGCAATTCTGTGGTGGGGTACGGGTGTGCCTCACCACAATGGCTACAGGGGATCCATTTGTATGCACTCATGTGCGCGGACCATTTCTGATGTTGTTCAGCGTACATTTCAGTTGTGATTTTGATATGCATGTTGCTGATTTGTGTAATGGGGGAATGGTGTGTTGTGCGGTGTGCATGTTGTTTGGAATGGCCTGTTTGGCGTAATGGATTGATATGTTTGCCGTGGCACTCACTTCCGGCATGTGGTTTTGTCTCTGGTCCATTGTGGGCTGCCTCACTGTACAGTGATGCAAATATGTATGTCCATTCTTCTCATGACACAAGTTCATGCCCAGTTGGAGTATGCATCTCCCCCCCCCCCCCATTCACGGCCAGTTGGAGTATGCATCTCCCCCCCCCCCATTCACGGCCAGTTGGAGTATGCATCTCCCCCCCCACTCACAATCCACATCACACTGACATGTGGTCGGCCTGCTACTCACCAAGTAGCCACGAACGTTGTCCAGCATGTCGCTCCATGTATCGTGGTATTGTCGAGTTCCGCAGCACCATTGCATCATGGGTTGAACCGGGATATCGGGCACAGCAATGTGTGATGATCTTATTGGAGTCACATACCATTTGGACGTTGATGGAGTGGTATTGCTTTCTGTTACGGTACACTACCTCATTGGCATGTGGGACCACCAGTTCTACATGGGTACAGTCGATGGCCCCGATGCAACTTGGGATGCCTGCCAGTGAATGGAAGCCAACTTTGGTGTTGGAGATCTCCTGGGCAGTCCGTGGCATGTATATGTGTTGACTTGTGTGCTGCAGGAGGGCATCGAGCACCTGGTTCAGTGTGCGTGAGAATACTGGTTGTGATATGCCATGCATCTGACCTACCGTATGCTGGTAGGTGCCTGTGGCCAAGAAGTGGAGCACTGTTACTACCTTCAGTAGAGGGGGGATGGCAGTACGGATGTCAATGAGACTCACAATGTCGTTGTATATCATGTCTACTATGGTGGTGATGGTATCCCAGTCCAGACGGTACAGGGTGTGTATCTGCTCAGGGGTTAGGTTGACTGGACTGGCTCTGATCCTGGGAATTGGTGGCTGCCTCTGTGGTATCACTAGGTGCACTGGTGGTGCTTGCTCCGCCTGTCTTGCCCTCCTCCTCCTCCTCCTGCGTCTCCTCTGTGCTGCCTGTTGTTGTAGCTGCTGCACAGCAATCATGTCCTCTAGCCCATGTAATGCTGCTAGTATTGCATCCATCTTGGTGTGGGAATGGGTGTGGGGAGGGGTGTGGTGTGCTCTTTTGTGCTGCCAGTCTCCATTGCCTCCACCTGTGCTGATTTTGTCCACCTGTGGCAGGTGGGAACTCTGCTGTGCTCTTTTAACGTGTGGTTCGCGATGCCGGTATTAGCGCCTTGCCGGTAAGGGTTCTTTGGGTCTACTACATGCCGGTATTGCCATGTACGCATGGCTCGTGATGCCGTGATATTAGCGCTATGCTGCTATTTCCGGTCTGAGGGGCCGCGCGCTCACGGACTTGCCGCTAATAGTGCCACCGTACTTTGCGGTGCCGCTAATAGCGGTATGTCCGGGTCGTGATTGGGGAGGGGATTTACCGATACCGGTAATCCCTTACCGGTAACGGTATGTCCCTACCGCCTACCGTGTAATGAGGCCCTATGTCTCTCAACTTTTTCGGTCTGGGAACATTCCATACATTGGCTGGTCTCCCCATAACTATTTCATAAGGGGAGAAACCAGTTTTTGACTGTACAGACGTACGCATTGACAACAAGACTAATGTTAAAGCATCGTGACATTTCATATTACTCTGGGCACATATTTTCACCAACTTATTTTTCAAGATTCTGTTTTGCCGTTCCACAAGGCTGGCACTCATTGGATGTCTGGCTGAATGGAATCATTTATCAATTTAGAGGCCTGAACAAATTTGTCGTATCACAGCAGCCATGAAATGTGGCACGTTATCTGACCACATAACACGTGGCAGCCCGAACCTCGGGAAGTATTCTTTCAACATGGATTTTGCGGTTGATATTACTGAACAGTCTTTAAGGGGATAGGCCTCAACCCACTTACTAAATGCACAGACCACTACAAGAACATATTTTAAATTTAAACACCTTTCCATTTCTATGAAATCGAAATGGATCACTTCAAAGGGCATTGAGGGAGGGCCAAAACCTCCTATTGGTGTTGCTGTTCCCTTCCCAATGTTATGTTGTAAACAAGTCATGCAATTCTGAACCAACCTCTCAGCAGTTCTTGTAATGTTGTCATTGTACCATACAGAATCAAGGTGCTGACAAATTTTCTTTGCACAAATATGTGTTGGACCATGGGCCATAGTAACCATTGCCGTAACATAGGCATTTGGCAACATCCATCTTCGGTTTTCTTTGTCTACCCAACAACCTTTGGGATCTAGTTCTGCTGGACCCTCGGACCACTGTTTTATTTCCTCAGGTGTAGCCTTCCTACTGATTCAACATACATTTTGGTGTGTAAATCAGTGTCACTTTGTTTTGCCATTCTGTCTGCAGACGTGTCTCCTTTTCCTACATTACACATTACTTTCTTATAGGCGATACATTTTATTATCGCCTATCACTATCAAAGTGCCATGTTGGATCTTGGTTCAATGGGACGTCGGGAAACCCCTTTCAGAACATAATCGGCCAAAGTTGTGAACCACCCCAAAGACATACTGCCTGTCAGTATATATGTTTACACTAAGGTTTTCAGAAATTTCACATGCTCTGGTTAAGGCTATTATTTCCGCCGCATGTGCGGAATTATGTGGGATTCGTTTGCTTTCTACAATCGTTTTCAATGTTGTAATGGTGTAGGAAGCAGTGGATATACCATTCGGTAATTTAAAACAAGAGCCAGAACAGAACAGTTCTCCATCTGGCTCTTTCAGGGGTGTATCAGTTAAATCAATTCTTCATTTCGTCTCTTGCTCAGTTATAATTAGGCAATCATGTGATCATTTCTCCTCATTCTTTGCTTCACTTGGAGGAGGCAATAATTCAGCCGGATTCAAAGAGCAACATCTCTTAATTTGGATATGCGGTGCAAATAGGATCAATTTGTACCTTGTTAATCGGGCTGATGTGAGATGTTGTGTCTGTGTTCTATTTAAAAGAATGTCTACTGAGTGGGGTGCCATCACGGTTAAAGAGTGACCTAAAACCATCCCCTTGGTTTGTTTCACTGATGCGGTAGCAACAGCAACCGCTCGCAAGCAGTGTGGCAAAGCACATGCAACAGGATCCAAAGTGAAAGAAAAATATCTGCATGGTCTATCTTTGCCACTGTGTTCCTGGGTCAAAGCAGCCAAAGCACATCCAACGCTCTCATGTACAAACAACATAAAACAGTTCTCATAATTTGGCGTGCCCAAAACCGGAGCTGAACATAGCGCAGCTCTGAGCAGGTCAAAAGCAGTTTGACTTCCATGTTCCATGGCAAAGGCAAGGTGACATCCCTCTTTGTCATTGCCACTATAGGTTTTACAATAACAAAACCATTTGGAATCCACTGTCTACAATATGAAGCCATGCCAATTAAATCCCTGGCTTCCTTTTGCGTATTTGGAATAGGCATATCAGAGATGCTTTGTATACATTCTGGTGTTAATCTTCTTTCCTCCTTCGATAGGAGGTAGCCCAAATAAGCCACCTCCTTTCGACAATACTGGAATTTTTTTAACAAAGCTTTGTGTCCATGTTTCATTAAATGTGTCAACACTAAGACTGTACCCTGCTTGCAAATTTCCTCGGAATCTGATGCTATAAGCAGATCATCCATGTATTGCAGTAGAACACAACCTGTTGGCAATTCAAGCATGTCAAGCTGTTCTTTCAATGCTCTACTGTAAATACGTAGGCTTTCGGTGTAACCTTGCGAAATACGTGTGAATGTGAATGAGCGTCCCCCTAATGTGAACGTGAACAGATATCTACTATCTGGATCAACTGGAATGCTGAAAAATGCGTTTTTCAAATCAATTACACTAAAATGTGTTGCTGAGGCTGGAATCATAGTCAAAATTGTGGTCACATCGGGGACTAGCGGGAATTGTGGAGCTACAATTTTGTTGATCGCACGTAAATCAATTATAAAACGATAGGGAATTTCATTCCCTCCTTTCTTGTAAACTGGAAGGATCAGACTGTTACATACACTTCCGGAGATTTCCTCAATTACATTTCTGGGTATTAAATCTGATACAATGCATTTCAGTCCTTGCTCACTGTCAGTAGAAATGTTGTATTGCGGAATGTGGGGTAGTGTAACGCCTTTCAAAACAATTTTAACCAGTTCCACTCTTAAAATACCTACATCATTATCATTCACTGCCCATATACCTGCCGGTACTTTGCTTAATTCAGTGGGTAATTGTAAAGACATAAATTGCGATATGGGAGTTTGTTGTGGCGAAATCGTCAAATACACTCCATCAGGTGAACAATAAATTACTGCATTCAATTTCTTCAACAGATTCAATCCCAACAAATTCTCGCCACAATTTGTCATCAAAAGAAATGGATAAGATTCAGTGAATGGACCTAATGTGATTGGTAAGGGCCGCGAGACTGGACTAATTACTGGTATACCTGAGAACCCTACTGAGACATTGCTATGCCCTGACAGTGGTATATCGGGAACGCTGATGGTCGATAGAACATTTCTGTGCACCTGTGTCCACTAGGAAAGTATGCTCCCTATTCCCAATCTTCATTTCTACGTAGGGTCCTTTCTGATTGACAGGAATAGGCACCGGTTCCAAAACCCTGCTTTGGGCTGTCCTAGGAGAACAATACGTCATCAGATGTAAAGTCCCCGTAATAATATGCATTGGATTGATTATCGAAAATATTTGTACTATTCATGGTGTTCTGTTGTTGATTCTGTTTAACTTGATTATCCTGAAATTGTGACTGAAACTGACTTCTGTTCTGTTCTGGCCCCCTATTCCTGGGCAACCTCTAAACAGTCTTCTCAAAATGGTACCATTCAATCTCTGTAAATGCGGGCACTGTGCTCGCCAATGGCCTTCTTGTCTGCAATAGGCACACTGATTTATACCTATCGGACCTCATGCATGTTAGTCGATACTGCATATTGGACTCTAGACTATGGGCCTCATTACACGGTAGGCGGTGAGCAATGGCGCTATTAGCGCCATGGCTCATGCCGGTAAAATACCGGCACCGCCTTGGTGGAAAGGGGATTTACCACCCCATTCCAAGGTTGGAGGGGCGGTAAATCCCCCTTCCACCATTGCCCTTCCGCATTCCCATTTCTGCCCCATAGGGCTCTATGGGAATGGGGAAGGCGCTAATTACGGCACCGCAGTTTTGTGGTGCCGTAATTAACTCCGAGGTCCCTTTGCGGGTTGGATTTTAACGCCTGCAAAAAGCAGGCGTTAAATCCCCCAACCCGGAAAGGGACCTCGTAGTAAGGCGGTAAGGATTTACCGGTACCGGTATTTTACCGGTACCGGTAAATCCTTACCACCATCCATGTAATGAGGCCCTATGTGTTCCCACCACCTCTATTTACCTTTACCACCTCTCTCATGGGTAACTGCAAAGTAGGGGACTCTGGATCTGGCCATCTATTAAGCAACAAAGCCACATCAAGGGACAAAGAAGCAGTTCCGGTGTCAGACGAAAATGCTCTTTTATAAATCGTCATCAAATTAGCAGGACAACAAACCTTTTTCCTCATGCACTTGTCCTGTAAATATTCCACCATAATCAGTAACACCTTTCTCTGCATTTCCAGCGTATATTGACTAAAAGTATCATGCACCTCAATTGACGAAAAAGTGACATCCGTAATCCACTTAAGCTCATCTCTCGTACAAATACGCATCTCTTCACTAACAGGCTTCGTTGGTGGGAGAAATAGTTTCTGGACATACGATATATGTGGTTCACGCGTGCTCATTATATCTTTATGCAATCGGTCAAGTTCTCGCTTAAACACAAATATTCGCCCTACATATTCTTGTATTTTTGCCTCACTGTCTCGTGAATGGGAAAGGACAATCAAATGGCGCAACTCTTGCGGTACCACTGTATCAGTTAGATCACTCCATACATTAACAAGATGGCCTCCCATACATTCTAACAATACCTGTTGTTCGCCAAAACCTCTTTGATCAGATATAGCACTTTGCACGTCCACTTCATTGCCATCATCAATATACTTCTCAGCCCACTGTTTCAGTTCTTCTTTCCGTTCCTTACTAATCGTACTACGAGTCTGTCTAATACTTCCTCTATCAGGCCCCACTGATGCAGAACTGCTTGCTAAAGCTTATAACTCATGCTGTGTAGGAGGTGGAGGAAATTACATAATTGGCGCAGATGGGATGGTTACTGCAGGTGTAGATGCGAGCGCGGGAGTAGCAGCAGGAAGAGGCACATAGAGAGGCTGGTGCAACTGGGTCAGTACTTGAGCGATCAGTTCTTCGCTCGTTCAATATCTTATTTATCAATTTGTGTGACTTATGCAAATCTTGTGAAGGGTATATTTTCTGTATGTCTAATTGGAAGGCCCTGTCCATGCTTCTAATGGCTTCTCTCTGCTTCTGTTGGTCATGCACTAACGCTTTCTCTGTGTTTGACATGTGTCTACATGCGTGTTTCTCTACTCTTTAGATGTTGATTTGCTTCCTTCCTACTGTCCCATATTGCGTCGAACGCTGCAGGCCTGGCCTTCTTTCGTAGAAATACTGATTCTAAATGCTCTATGCGCACTAGCTCGAAGCTCCCATAATTCGGCCATTGAAGTTCTGATACACATCTGGTCTGCCTATGCCAAATCGCATTAAACACAATTGCCCCAATACCATACTTGATGTGCATTTCATATGCCGGCGACCCCTCGGGTGGCGCGGCTTGGCCAGTTTCCAAAGACTGTCTGCCGCAGTGGAAAAATCTCACTAGACAGGAAGATCATTTCCCAGGCATGGCTAACTCTTACCTCTTTTACCTGGGCGTTTGTACTTGCAAGTGCAACACTCAACTAATATCAGGACGTTTAAGAATCGGGGCACGACTCACCTGATCAACCAATTTGTCACTCTTGATGCAATTCACCCATATACAGGCGCAACCAAGAATCCTCAAGACCAACGTGTCTGGCACAATTTGCATCGATTACAGGTCCCTCACCTTGATGCTCTCTGGGCGCTGCTCATCAATCAGGGATCGGCTGTGTACAGATCTTCGGAGGAGTCTCTAATCACTTCTGCAAGGGGGGCCCCGAACACCTTCCGATCCCAGTCCGACAGCCTCGTCCTTTACTCGTCCTTTCTTCGATGTTGCGATGGGGCATCACACGAAGGGCACCGTCTTTGTGAGACCATGTATGGAATAAAGGCACAATAACCATATACTAATGACACACCAGTCGTGAGGTTCGTTTTCCCAAAC
Source organism: Ambystoma mexicanum (assembly GCF_040938575.1). NCBI lineage: Eukaryota > Metazoa > Chordata > Amphibia > Caudata > Ambystomatidae > Ambystoma > Ambystoma mexicanum. The sequence continues at coordinate 818,239,769 of NC_090922.1, forward strand.
AAGTCTGGTTTATTTCAAAGTATCTCGATCGGCCGACCAGGTCTCAACACCTAACGACTTGTTCACAGACACCGTGAGAGAGGAGAGAGCGAGCATCAGAAAAGCAGCAATATATGTACACAACACATCATCATTGTACAGCATTACCCGGCCCTCCCCTATACATGACATACAAGCTAGGGTTCAGTAATTGACAGATCATGTACGTATTTCATTCAGTCTAAACATTCAGTTTTTCTAGCCAAGACTGCAGAGCCAGTTTACTGTTTTGGGGAACATGGGGCAATGGCACGGGGAAGGATATTATGTTCCAGCGAGGAGACATTCCTTGCTTTCCAACTAACGTTATCTATTCGCTACATTCATGGGCTAAGGGTCAGACAGTTCTAAAGCAGAGAAAATACCATCTTACATGGAGGAGCACGTTTAGCCGCATATAATTCTTATTTGACTTCCTTCTACAGCAGCGTTTGCAAGACTGGCTGGCACCTGGTTTGCTGATTAGTCGATGCTTATGTACAGCTTCAAGGCTTTACAGAATAGGGAAAACAATGTATTTTGCAGGGCTTCACATTCCTGCCTACGTTAGCATTCAAAGTTCAAGCTCTGGCCTCGCACCGCGTGTAGACATGAAGCACAGAATATATTTGAAAAATTGTTCAGAAAAGAAAACTGGCGGATAATTACAAAATGGATTCCCAGTAGTTACATTCAGGTTTCATGGTTAGCAATAATTATCACATGATACGATTGTGCTTTTGGCCAACATACTATTCAGACTGCACGATTGCATTACAGTTTTACAAATTGCTGCCGTATGCAGTCTAAGTTCAAATTGGAAAGGAGTTCACCATCCCAGGATGGACTCGGCAATTTCCACTTGAATTAAAAATTAAAAGAGGACAGAAACTATAAAATCCTGACGCCTATGTACACCTCAATGCTCATCTCCAAAAGCAGGGGTTGGGGTTAAACCCAACACCATTAGTCAACGTAGAACACAACACCATTCCAATAGTGGTGGATAACAGTGACCTCAGGAGTATCACTCTGGGCGCAAGCAACATTATTGGAATGGGGGTTGATGACCAGCTTTTTTCCATGGATCTAGGAAATTAACTGATAGGACCAATCCCCAATGATTGCTATGACAATGACAATGACGATAATATACCATTGGAAAGGATCTTCACCCGTCAAGGGGGGAATTACCTGGTGTACTCTTCTTGCCCTTATGGAGAGGAAGAGGTGACCTGTGACATCAGGAAGGATGAGGTGATCTTCCAGTCCACAATGACCGCCTCTCCTACCTGAAACCCTCTGTCCAGGTCAAAACCCTAACCAGAGACCTCTCCACCCAGCTGGAGGAGGCTGCTGATATAGCGAAACCCAAAGTCTTTCCAGTCTTCAGGCAAATGGTTGAAGAGCGGGTCAGCCTCGCTGATGCCTGTGAAACTTAGGAACAAAAGCAAAAGTTGAAACAGGTGTTCTTAGATTTCCAAGATATCTTTGCTGTGGACTCGTATGACTGTGGTCACACCGAGATACATACTACCACAATTCCCACGGACCATGGGATGACTCCTGTTTGTGTGAAGCAATATTGCTTGCCTCTCGCATCTATGGAGTCCCTGACAGAAATAAACAAAACACTAGTGTCCTGTGAGATAATTTGTCCAGTCCTTTAATAATCCGGTGCTGGGGATTTTAAAACCAAATGGACAATGGAGCGTTTACGCAGACCTGATGGAGCTGAACAAACGGGTCCACATGTCCCGATGGCCTCTTCCCTACATTGACCAAGGGCTGGGCCAGATCCAGGAGTCAAAGGTATACACTGCTATTGACCTGACAAATGGATACTGGACCGAGCCCGCCAGTAAGGAGGACAAGTACAAGATGGCCTTTACCTTTGGGGGCAGCAGTACACTTGGACCCGGGCTCCCTTCAGATACATAAACTTCGGCAACAAATTCAACATCTTCTTACAAAAGGCCATGCCTGACTTGGGTGAAAGGGGTAACCTGGCCTATGTGGATGATGTCTTGATTAAAAGCTCAACTGTGGAGGAACACATAGTGGAAATCCATTATGTTCTGACATAGTTGAGAGTTGCCGGAGCAAAACTGTCCTTCCAGAAGGCACAGTGGTGCAGGACCCGTGTCAACTTCTTGGGACATGACATAACCGTGGAGGGTCTCTGTCCCCAGGAGAAGAAAGCGGAAGCGCTACTAAAACTAAAAGACCCCACAACTCTGTATGAGCTAAGAAGCCTCCTTGGACTGACTAATTACAGTAGGAAGTTCATTGATGATTACGCAGAGGTCACAAGACCCCTGGTCCATCTGTTGAAGGGGGGGTCAAGTGGGAGTGGGGTCCAGAAAAAGCCGAGGCAGTAAAACAACTCAAAGGAAGTCTCTCACAAGTGCTTTGTCTAGCTCACCCTGTCAAAAACAAGGAGTTCTTCTTGGAGATAGGGTTATCGAATACATGCTTGACAGCAGTATTATACCAAAAGCATGACAAGGTCAATAAAGTCGTCTCCTATGCAAGTAAGACTTTATCCACTATGGAGAAAAATTCAACGATTGTGAGAAGGCACTCCTGACAACGGTGTGGGCATAGAAAAATTACCGCTCGTTTATCCAGGGGGAGCACATCATAGTGGAGACTCCACACCAGCCTTTGCAATACCTCCAAAGTGACAGAATCTGGGCCAGAAATGTGAGTAATTCCAGAATTACTTCCTGGATTCTGTAAATGCAAGGCTTTCCTGTGAAGGTCAGATATGGCCAAAAAAAGAAGAGTCCCCTCACGGAAAGTCTGGCTGACTTGGATGATTGTGCCAGAGAAGACTCAAAACCCAAGACAACATGGAGGCGTATCTGTATTCCCCGCACAAAGTCTATGAAGAAGACACATGCCAGGGGATGCCCACAGTTTATGTGGATGGGTGCTCCTACCATGTTGATAACAACGGGGAAAAGGAACTCGTGGCCAGCGTCGGGAATGCCTGTGTGAATGATGCCCCGGAACCCTCCGCTGCATACAAAATTGGTCCCTGCAGTAGTCAGGTCGCAGAGTTGATGGCAGTGGATCAGGCCATCCTCACTGCCATCCAACACTAATTCCACAAACTGGTCATAATCACTGATTCAAATTATGTCCGGAACGGGTTTGTGAAGCACCTGGTCAATTGGAAAACCAGAGGCATGCTGTGTGTGAAACCTTGCAGGAGGTTACATACTGGCCACACATGGGATAGAACCTCAACAAATATTTGAAGGTTTGTCCTGTGTGTGCACAATTTCAGCCAAGTTCACTCACACAGCGAGCTCCCCTCCAGAAGAGGGGTCTTTCACTGCCTTGGTCAGGTTTACAAGTAGATTTCATCGGGCCCGTGATTCGCTCCTCTAGGGGGGACAAGTACATGTTAACCGTTGTTCACCAAATGGGTGGAATGTCTCCCGGCCCCAGATTGCAAGGCAGAAACAGCAGCTGCCCTGAGGATCAACCACATCTTCTCGCATTTTGGCGTAACCCAAAGGATTGAGTCAGAACGAGGAGGTCACTTCACCAGTGAAGTGATGACAAAGATGTGGGAGATACTTGGGGTAAAAAGGAAACTTCATATTGCATACCCTGGTTCTCTAGTGGTGGAGTTGAGAGGTACAATAAAACCATTGTCAGCATTCTAAAAAAGTTTGTGGCAGATTCTGGGCCAAGTTAGGACATCTGATTACCACTTGTCCTGATGGCCATCAGATCTACACCATCTTCTGCGACCATAATGTCTCCATTTGAGCTAATGACTGGATGAAAAATGGTGCTCTGCATCTGCTCTATAAAACACAAGAGCAGACACTGATAAATGCCTCCACAACTCATGAATATGTTGAGAATCTAAGAAAACACCTTCAGCGTGCTTTTGCGTACGCTCAGCGGAATCTGGAAAAATCCGCAGAGGGGATGAAAACTCAATATGATTTAAAAACCATCAAAAAGGAATACCAAGTAGGAGACAGGGTCTACTTGTACAATTTTCAAAGGAACCAGACTAAGGAGAGAAAATTCCCCCCGTCCTGGCGCGGTCCTTTTGAAATTGTAGATAAAATTTCACCTGTCACCTACAGAATCTGCATCCCCAAAGGAGAGCTGTCAGAAGAGAAATGGGTCCACATTAATCAGTTAAAGAGTTGTCACCCCAGGCACACTTTGCAGCTAATTGAGGAGCCCAAGAAAAATCAGATAGAGGAGACACCTGGAGATAAGAAGAAAGAAGAAGAAAAAGAAGAAGGGAATAGGTAGGTCCATAGGTATATCTATCTAACAGGGAGTACTTTTCTTCATTATCATTGCAAAAGTGTATCACACAACCATGGTGTAAAAATAACTATCTTTGCCTTGTTAAGGAATTATTGCCTGATATTGTTCAAGTACTTTAATGAATGTAATGTATGTTTGTCCCACTGATGTCAAACTTCCGGGAAAACAGTCAGTGAAAAGAATTCGAAAACTTGTCTTTATCTATTTCCTATTTAGTACTAATTCCATTCCTTCATAGACCAAGGAGGATCTCCCCGGGGACCCGGAAAGGGAACGAAGGAAAGGGGGTGTTGCTCCACACGCCAACGAAAGACAACGGGAAGGAAGAAAAGGGGTTGTTGCTCCACACTCCATCGAAAGACAAAGGGAGGATTGTGGCTTACTGCTCCCTTATGGAAAAAAAAGAACTCCACCTGATGAACCCCACGTTGCCCTGCTCTCCCTCAACAAGAAGTCTCAGGAAAGTAGGGGGGAGAATCTGTGGGGTACATTTACCAACCCAGCAGAACTCCCCTACATCACCAAACTGCATTTGCAGCAGTACAAGAAGAATGGCTGCGCTGGCTCTGCTGAGTACTATTCCCTTGCATCAAAACTGCGTTTTTCAGCTACAAAATAATGGCTGCACTTTCTTTGCCAGATACATATGGGGTGAGATGAAACCTAGGACACCCCGAGAATTGCTGCCAGTGTTTTCTTCATGTGCACCAAAGAAAAGAATTCAAAGGCAGCACTGCTATGCTGCCAGGTCGAAACTTCCCACTGAAAAAGAAAATGTTCTGCATTTAAAATGACTGTGCACTGATGCCCTTTCTATCTTTTCAACAGTACACAGGTTTGATTCCAGTAAGACACAGCTATGTTCATCCATATTCAGGTTGTACACCAGTAAATGGGGGCATTCCTCACTAAAGGGCAGGTTGTGTCAGGCACAATCTGTGAAATAGCAGAGAAATTCACTCCAAGCTCTACGGCAAGCTTTTTACTTTTGCAACAAAATAACACAGGAAAACTATTCACAAGAAGCCCTCTCTCGCTCTTAGATCATGTCCGTTTCAAAGGACCCTTTAATTGAACAGATGCCTGTGTATTAGGAATTGACTAGGGCTTAGGAAGGGTTCAGAATATGAATGTGAGGAAAGCCGCATTTGTAAAGTGATATCCCAGGAAAATTAACCATGTGTAAAATGGCGCTTTTGCTAAACAAGAAAATACCTTTTGAAAAGTGAAATGTTAAACTAAGGTGTTGTGCTTGTATAGACATGTGATGGGGGTTTGCTTTAAAATATATGCAGGATATTTATTCCTAAAAAGACTTGGCTTTTGTGAAAGGAAAAAGAAAAGAAAATGCTTAAAAGCTGTTTGAAGACTTCAGAACTTACTGTCAAACTGGTTTTTGCAAGGCAGGCACTTCAAAGGTGCCCCGCCTTTCCTGGGAACAGAATTACTTCCCCAAGTGGACCAGCCCCCTTGGGCACATGAAAGGGGTCAAGATGTAGGAACTTGTACCCAGAGATCTAGACATTCCATATTTGCACTGCAACATTCCAGATTCCAGAAGCCAGGCCAGAGCTAGCTGATCTTACCCAGACGGAAACCTCTGATCCAGAATTAAAACCCTACTAAAATCCCAATATTTCAGGGAGAAAGGGGAAAAGTCTGTGCTACCTTTATTTGGGTGTATCCTGTGACCATACAGCTTTTGCCCCGCTATCTGCATGCCCAGCTGACGCACCTCACAGTTTCCAGTGACCTTACTAGGCCCAGTCGTCCTTCCCAGGAGAGCCCGCCACTGTGCAGTGACCAGATCTTGCCTCGCTGTCCAGAAACCTGGTTCGCTCTACAAGCTACCCCATTCTTCCCAATCATTTTAGTATGTTGTATAAGTCCTTAGCACTATTTGGAATAAATTAATTAACTTCCCATCTAAAGAGACACACGACGTAAAGGGGTTATACTTGCAAAGTAACCTGTGTCACCGGCAGCGTTCCTCTTTTCTAGCCACTAAAATATAGTATCAGTAAAACTTGTCATTTTCTTTTCAAACCGATTTTCCCTGTGCAACTGCTTTCATTTAAAAACAGATTTTTCTTTCCCCTTCAAGAATCCCTTTCTGTCATTCATTCAGAGTTACCCTTTCACTTTCATATCCTACCTATGCGGTGTATTTGTACTTTGGCATCAAAACCGAATTCTGATTTTGCCTATTTAGCCCAAATTCCAAACCGTTTTGCAATTTTAAACACTCAAAATGAATCCATTGCAAGTTCTCCACGTGTGATTTAGCTGCACTGTGGTTTTTCTTCCAAAGTTGATTTTCTGAACTGCATGCCCATTGTTAGTACATTTCCTTGTAGTTTGCTAGTGTTCTTACTTCTTTGATACAGCCATACTCGTTTTTCCCTTATTCATTTAACCACACACGTAAAACAAATATTTAGTAATTCAGAGTGCTATTTCGGTCAATTTACAGGGTTTTCAAATCCGATTTTGCCTCCCATTCAGAGGTGGAAGGTCAGATTTTAATTTGGTTTGTTGTTTAGTATACTTGACTCCTTGCTCCCCCCTTCTATCCACACAAAATTCAGTTAACAGGGGTTTGAGGGACTGTTGCAGGGGGAAACATTAACTGTGGTGCTATCGAAAAAAAACACCCGAAAAATAATCTTGCTGTTATTCAATTGTGCATTGGGTTTCTTATGTTAAAACATCAAACTAAGTGTGTTCTATCATTTTACAGTGTAATTATCACCACACTGGTGATTGCTGCCCTATATTACATTTTTGCAATTTTCATTAGAATTTACAAATAAATAAATATTGTATTATTACACAGCGGCCTGGTTCATGGTCCATTGCTACCCGGGGTATTTGAAAAGAGGGGTGTGAGACGGGTTGGGTGCCTTCTCAAACTGAATTAGTAATAAATAAAATAAAAGTGTTTTAATTGTGTGCTGCATCCCAGGCCAGTAGAAAGAGTCCTGGTCTGCAGTGTGACACCCCTTTAGAATCCTTAACAATTGGGATAGCTCATATTGTGATAAGGGATTTGAGTTTTAGAAGACCTGTTTAGCCAGTCATACCACTACACTGGTCTTATCAGTGGTAGGGCTTATTGAAAGCCTGTACCTGGAGACAATTGAAGTATGATGTAGAATTATGATGCAAAATTATTATGGAATCTCAAAGTTGCCTTATGAAATCTCTTTTAAATTAATTTTTGTTTCTCTCTATTTTTTAAACTTTATATATTGTATGTATCATGAATGAATTGTTCTGATGAAAGTTTTACATTGATATGTTAAGCAAATTTGTTTTAACTCTTGTTTTTAGGAATTGTAAGTTCTTCTTTTTGTATAGGTTAAAGGTTATTTGTTTAGCCATATAACCAAATAAAGATTTTTTTTTAAAACAGTGTAGAGCGTGTGTGCAGCGTGTGCAGACAAGATGGTTAATAGGATTGCAAAAGCCTGATGAGCCAGAAAGAGAATCAAACTGAATCCGATGTGAGATTGGAAACCAATGAGACGATGCAACCCTGGTATAATGCCTTCAAATCTCCTAGTGCCAATCAACAGACGTGGTGCTGCTATTTGCGCAGCTTGCAGTCATTTGATCAAATACGTGGTCCATTAAAGCCATCCAAACAGGAGGTAAAAGTGGCCGTAAACACCAAGGTATGGGTAACTGGAGTGAGAAAAGATAGCATATTACAGAGGAAACATGGGTGGAAAAAGCAATTACCACTGTTTTGACTCCAAGGTTCCTAACTAAACTAAGAGCTTTGGGAACAACACCCACTGAGGTGGGCTAGTAAGTTGGATTCCAATTTTTGGAAGTGCCTCCCATGCAAGCACTCTCATATTATCAGAGTTTAACTCAAGCCAACCTTTTCCAACCTTTTCACTAACTGTTAAAAAAAAGTGGCAAAATATATTTGCTTTGCCCGTGACATTTGCATCTGGGTGCATCAGAATCTGCATACTGGCAGCGTTGTGAAATAACCTAAAGCCATTTGAGTGGATAAGATTATCCAATGGCTGCACCTAAATATTGATAGGCCGGTCAAAGAATGGGAGCCTGGTTAACCTCACAATGCATTTGGTAAACATTTGGGATTCACAATGCGAGATCATGATCCCTCGGTCCTGTTGGCAAACTATGAGTGTAGCCAAGAAAGGTCAGTGTTGCTGATCCCCACCACTGTCACCTGCTGAGAAAATTCTGATGGTCATTGCTGTCCAAGGTGGCGAATAGGGTTCCATGTAATTTCATCGCCGGTATTTTCAAAGCCTGGAATTTCAACATGGGAATCCCACCTATTTTACCTATTCCATTATCCCCCAATCCCTTATAAACATGAAACTCCTATAAACATGACAGCCCGAAGAGCCAGAGATGCAAGATGCCTGTTTGGACAGCCCCCAGGAGGGCCAGTGAAAAATACATATGGAAACAAATATTCTCTCAGACAGCCATTCAAACCTTATCCAGCTAACGCCATCATGGATACAGGTGCCCCAACACTGACCATGGATACAGGTGCCTTGCGGCACCTGTCCGACTAATGACAAATATTTAACTGTGCTGATGTCATAAGACACACATAGCAACATTAGCCATGAAGCAAACTCGCATCCATGCATGAAGTTACAAGGACACACAGATGCACACAGGAAGTACATGCCTACGCAGTTCTGTAGATAGAAGACATATACATACTGTAAAATGCCTTTATTATTTTCTCTCATTAGCCGAATGCAGAAACGCAGAAACACAAGGAAGCAAAAGATGCAGAGCAAGCTTGCAGCAGCTTACTGCAACTAACCATATGAAACTGCAGTATTGTATAAGGAACCGGGACGAGCCAACATACTACTAACCTATAAGAAGAAGAACACAGTATAAACATATAGCAATTATAGCATAACTATAGTAGAATTACATGAAGCCACAGGCCTCAGAACGAGAGACGAAGCACAGCCGAATTAGGCTGCATGAAGCCCCAGGCCAGGGTTCACAGCCAAGGTCAGAGACAAGCGGAACATTCCTAAGCCTCAGAGACAAGGAGCCACCTCCAAAATAGTAGAATAAACCTCTCTAATTGCAGACTAGATAGTACGTTTTGCGGTCTTCCCCCACGTGGGCCAGCCGAGCCGAACAATGGCCATTTACTCGTGGTGGGAAGAGGATCAGTTCCCAGCGAAACAGACATGAAGTGATACATGTGTTGTTTTACAACGTTGCAACCCTGCAGACACTCTCAAAGGCAAAAGTGGTAATACTGATGGCAAAAATGGGGACACATTGAGGGTCATTACAAGTTTGGAGTTAGCCATGGTGCTATTAGCGCCATGGCTGACTCCAAACTCGTGTCCGGGTCCTTTAAATGGGGACTTAGCGGGTCATTCCAACCTTGGAGGACCCGGTAAGTCCCCATTCAAAATACCCATCCCCATTCCCATTCGAGCCCCCATAGGGCTCAATGGGAATGGGGAGGGAGCTAATAACGGGCCAGTTAACAACAGCCCCGTTATTAGCTCCCTTGCTCCCCTTTCGGGACCAGCAAAGGACGTCTGGTCTGACCAGACGTTCTGAGCGGGTCCCGCGAGGTACCTTGTAATGCGGCAGTAAGGGGTTAACGGCACTGGCATCCTTACCAGCGCCGTTAACCCCTTTCCGCTGTACTCGTAATCACCCCCATTGTCTTTCTCATCACCTTGAGACGGTGCACGGAGCACTGAGAACAGAGCTGGGTCCAGGGCCTGGAGAGATCAGCTCCAGCCAATCAGGGAACACAAATCCAGGGTTGGACTGCTAAGGGCAAGGGCCAATGGTAATCCTGTGACCCTGCAATAATGTAATAGATAGTTTTTGGGGAAGTTTCAGGCAAGCCACCTGATATGCAAGGGCCAGTCAGATAACCTCTATATATGCCGACTATAGGAAATAGCACTCGAATCACACAATCAGTCATGCTCTTAGGTTTTTGGTGAAGAGCCCCGATTTGTGATGTCAGACCATAACAAAAGCCGCTGACATGGGCTCAGGAGCTGGAATTGCTGGAGAATTCTGTTTTCCATGTCTGATCCCTGTCTGCTATGGAAAATAAAGGACAGTTCTAACTTGTCCTTGGCTGAGTCCTTCATTTGTATGACAGGGTAGGGTTTGTTGGGCCCTGGGTGCTCTGAATGGTGAATGCGTGGTGTGAACCACGATCCTCTCTGGCATACCTAATACAGTAGTTACCTAAATCTATCCAAGTGTGCGCCTGTGATCCTACTACCTGCGCATATCTGTGAAAGTGTATGTGGCCAAATTGCTTGAAAGGGCTGCAGATGACAGCCCCAGACTCTGTTTAAAGCATTTTGCACACAACTGTTGATTGTCTGCAAATATCCTTGACTTAATTTGTACTTTCTAAATTACCACCTGCACAATAGTACGGGGGGGTTGCAGTTTCTTCACCATCTGACTGCAACTCTCAAATCATAAGGTAAAGCAGGGGTTGCAGTGTTTTCTTTGACAACATGAGCAAGGCATGCTGATGAACCATGCTATGTTTCGCTATGCGCCTTGTATGCTGCACAAAATGGCATGTGCAGAAATCTGTGCAGTCCTTAGTAGTAACATAGAAAAGATCCTGTAAGTTGATCATTATCGACATTTCAATTGATTTGGATCTATATTTCCTTCTATGGGTCTAGTATTGAACTGGTGCTGACTCACAGCGTCTGATCCAATTGATCATCAAGACCCTCTGGGAATGCTCATTGGATCACCATCCTCCCCCCTATCTGCTGGTTTGATTGTAATAGTTCGGTTGTAAGTGTGTAAGGAGTTTATTCCTCTTCCTGATAAAATATTCTGACCCTGCCAGATCCATTCCTCAAGGTCTTAATTCCTTTTCCAAATACAACCTTCGAAGATCATTGACTCAGGGCTTATGCTTTCAGGTAGATTGGGTTGCTGATCCCTTTGCATTCATAGGTGGAACAGCGTCATCATCTTGAAAGTGACACTTCAGTATCATCTTCCGCATGAAACCCTGCACTTCTCCAATTTGGAAGAAGTTGTTCTGAGTTATAGGCACAAATGACAATCTTTAACATGAAAGGCGTTTCCCTGCCTCTCTTAATATGTGTGAGGACATATTGAAGGTGGAACAAATTAAAAAAAGGTTGTTGTTGGCTGCATCCCTGCTACTTGGTTGCCATATTGCTGGGTAGTAGGTGGAGCCATCGCTTAGGGCCTTTATATTATTACTAGGGTATTAGTAGGGCATTTATTTAGTGCGGACGTAGCTTTCAGAAGCAACAGTGAGCTTAACAACCATAGGGGCATGAACATGGTGAGGGGAGCAGAGAAAGAAGTGAGTGGGGAGCAAACAACAGGGAATGTAGAAGGTGGGTGATTTGTCAGCGAGAGATCTACAAGCAACTAGGAGAGAAAACAGTGGGGGTCAGATTACCCGGTCTCTGGTAGGGTGGGGAGTGGTGACGGTGGGGACCTAAGTGTTAGGGAGGAGCCATTCATTGAAGAGTAGGGTCTTGAGCCCCATCCTGAACTGTAGAAGCAAGGGGGCAGGTCTGATGTTGACGGAGAGGAGGTTCCAGAGTCTTGGGGCAGAGATAGAGAAGGCCTTCTCTGGGTCTCATGTTCCCCCTCCAACTCCTTCTATATCCCCCATACATTGTGCCCATCTTCACAGCCCTCCACAGGATCTACAAATCTGGTACCGGGCAGTATAAGATGAACCCACATAATGGCAACGTCAATGTTTTCCCCTGCTCCTCATACGGGTAAACCGCATGCAATATAACTGCTCAGTATGAACATTTTAAACCAGCTAGTAATGTCGAAAAATCACTGCCCACTCCTTCATTTACACTCTTGCTTCTTAAAAATATGAAGAATGACAACTCATGTTCTGCAGTTCACAGCATCTGTAATGCATGTCAGTGTTTCTTCTTGTAAAGTGCTTGTAGTTCTTATCACATAATGAATGCAGGACAACAAGTCCAACAATGTGATATGATGTGCACCTGAAAGCCAAGGATCTGGCAGTATTTTGCACCTGATAGTGGTAATCCTGAGATATCTGTAAACTGTTGTGTAGATTGTCCTTCTTCCAAGACTTCAAGGCAGACCCCAGAAGAATCTGTGTAATAAAGAGGCCTGCTTTATCAATTGACACAAGAATACACCATGTTGCTTTGCATGTTGGGAAGTAAATCTGGAAGCCAACAAACATTGTGAACAGGTTTTTTGCATGTCAAAGAAGCAGATATTATGGACTAATCACCTTTGTACATTTTTAAGAAGAGTTTTGCTTTGCAATTCCTTGTCATTTGGAGTAGACACAGATTTGGAAGTGTGACAAATCTGGACTATTGGTCCCTTCTCCCCAGATGGGAGCCACCCCCTTTGAGGCTAGGGAGGTGAGCCCACTCAGCAAGTCCCTTCCTAGGGGTTTGGGAAAGTGAAACTTACTAGGAGTGACACCCCTGTTGGGGACAATGACTCCCATTCCGATAAGGAACTCCCAGTCCACAACACAATTTCTGCCTTTATGGGAGTTGGAAAGATTATGGTATCTCCCAGGGATGTAATTTCACCAAAATGCCTGGGGTAGCGGAAGTGACACCACATAACCCTTGACATCACAGGAAGTGATGTCATTTGACCACACCGCAAAGTGACATCACGGGAAGTGATGGAACACAACCTTTCACCCCTTGACAAAACAGGAAGTGGCATCACATAGCATTGTTCCTAAATACACTACGGAAAATATGGTTACAATATCACTATAATGTGATATACATTTCATACAAGAATGGATCACCATATGTATCGTTAACATCACTGTGTATTACCAAATTACTGTGAATGCAAGCAGACGTCCAAGGCCAAATGATAATAATGTGTTATTATATAGCACTTAAGCTTAAGTCTTTATATAGAACAAATATACATACAATATCACCCAACCTGTGTTGGTACTCATTTATCAACCTCAGAAGGATGAAAGGCTGAGTTGGCCTTGCCGGGATTCATACCTGTAACTGGCAGATCACACACACATCACAGCAGCGAGCGCTCAACCCACTGAGCTATTTTACCGGCTAGAGCTATCTTACCTGCTATAGTAAAATGAGCAATCACATGTCTGAATATTCTCAAAGTCAGAAAGCAAATTACACTCTGTAGTGAATACCATTAAACTGTTAACTGAGATTTAACAGCAGGCCAGTTCATCTGCAGGTCTGGTGGAAAGTTGGCCACATGTCAAGCCTGTGTGGATCTACTTTTCAGGCTTCAGCGGTTGGCAAAATACATACCATTGGGAAGGTTCATAATTATTTATCAAAGAATTTAGAGTAGTGCAGGGAAAGCAGTGCACTCACGTTGTATCCCGTACTCTGGGCACTCGTTACTTCATACATACAAACAAACATCCTGAACAGCATGCCATGGAGATAGAAATGATAGACACATTACAACAAAGCATTAATTGTGGCACAATGAAATCAAGGGGCACTTTATGTGCTATGGGCAAATATGTCTACACTGTACACAAGCTTTTAGGCACAAGGATTTTGTCGAGTGACCGTGGACACTGAGATGGAACAGCACTAAAAAACATGCTATAACTGCAATTTGTGAAAAGAATAATACATAGTCCAAAATGGATGCTTATTCTACTCTAAATGCTTTTTGGACGTTTTTGTCTGCATTGTGAATTTGAGGTGTTTAAGAACAAACTAAATCAGTGACTCACGCCCTGCAGTGTGCCTGAAATAAACCTTTAATGAGTCTAGCAATTATTGTATAGAATTCCAGAAAGACAAATTATTTGTTATTCCTATTCTTTCGTATTTAGGGTCACTGCTCAAAGTGTTACACTTGTGGAACCCCCTGGGCCTCATTCCGAGTATGGCGGTAAGGGATAGCGGCCACCGCTAACGAGAGCGGTGGCGGTAATCCCTTACCGCCATACTCCGAGTTCCCTTTGCGCCATGGAGGTTTTAACACCTGCTTTTAGCAGGTGTTAAAAACCATGGCGCTAAGGGACCTTGATGTTAATTACGCCACCGTAATTTACGGTGGCGTAATTAACGCCTTCCCCACTCCCATTATGCCCTATGGGGCAAGAATGGGAATGGGGAAGGGTAAATGGGGATTGGGGAATTACCGCCCCGCCAACCTTGGAATGGGGCGGTAATTCCGCCATCCACCAAGGCGCTGCCGGTCCGGGTACGGCGTCAACCAAGGCGTTAATAGCGCCATTGGTTAGCGCCGTACTCGGAATGAGGCCCCCTGTCTTTTTTAAGAGGCATGAACAAGAAAGCCAGCCACTCCAGAAACAAAGACCCACATGGCGTTGGCCACAGCCCAGGAGCTTCAATTCAAAAAAATAAAAAACCAAGATTTTTTTGGGGGAGTAAGGGAGACCACACGGGTAGCAAGGGAGACTTCAGGGGTCAAATGACGTCCCTGGTATTTCCCATTATGACTATAATAAACACGGACCATTCTTTCATTCTTGAATGCCGTAATCAAAGAAAACGGACACATTTATTTTGTTCCTGATGATGTACATAAGAGCAGAGCAGACTGTGAGTCAGAAGAAGACTCCTACGGTGGGAGGAGAGTATTCCCTATGCAGAGGCGAGCCTCTGTAGAGAAGACGTCCTAGAAAGGTGTAGGAAAAGAGAACTGTTAGCTGTAGACTGAAAGGCAGTTATTCTGACCGAGAGAGAGATTCCAGTCAGGAGAAAGAGGGAGATGGAAACCCAACCGTTTTAACTGGTGGCGCGACCACAAGAGAGAAGTGTTAGGCCTGATGCCCAGCAACCGACGCTGAGACCAGAGGGAAGAAGGGAGCACGGGTCCCTGAGCTCCACAAGGTAGGAGAGTATCAACAGGGAAGCGAATGCTTCCGAAAGCGAGAGCGCCAGTGAGGGCTATACACTTTGGTTCCCAAGATTGGCAAAACCAACAAGGTTAAGGGGACTGGATAATCCCAAACCAAGAGAACCACAGCTGGCACAGCTGACAAAGGTGCAAGAGTTTGAGAGAGCTGAACGCACATGTGCCCTATGGAAAGCAGAGGAACTGAATGGGTATATGCCCTACGTAAAACAGAGCGAAAGAGATGCAAACACTTAAGGCTGGAAAAGCCGACAAAAGTATGAGAGCCTGATAGAGCTGAGCGGGCATACTCCATATGTAAATAAGAGTGAAAGAGACACAAATACTTGATACCAAGGCTGGAAAAGCCAACTAAGGCACGAGGAACTGATCAAGCCGGACGGGCATATGCCCTATGTAAAACAGATTGAAAGGAGTAGAAGAACTTGCATTAAGGCTGGAAAAACCGACTAGGTTACACGAACCTGGAAAACCTGAGCGGGCAGACACCCTATATCTATTAAGTTGATTGAGAGACATTATGCTTACCGAAGAGCAACAGGACTTTGGCTAGCCCAAGCGCCACTGAGGATTGGCATAGAGAACTGTGGAGAACTGTGTTAAAAGGGACCCTGGAGGGAATTGAACACTTGTCTGAATCTGAGAAATGTGAGCTAAGGAGAATTCTTCTTTTCAAAGGGGGATGAGGAAACAGTACAGAGGATATTTTTCTTTTTATTATCAACAGAATCTACAAGAAGACTGTGAATTGTGTCATTATACTCTAAAGCAGTGTTATTCAAACTGTGGTGTGCGCCCCCCAATGGGGGGCATGGCACCATACCTGAGGAGGCACGAGACCCACAGCTTGAATAACATTTGGCTGCTCTGCGGCCTCAGCATCAGTTGTGCCTTTCAAAGAAAAAACACAGCATGAACGAAAATGAATGCTGTGTTTATTTTCTTTGTTAGCAGGTTGCAGGGACGATGGAGTGCACCGAGACCTCTGCCCTCTCTCCATGTTATCTGCTACTCCTGGCCAAGAGTGCGGAAGAAACCGGGGATAGGAGAAAGTACAGCAGGACAAGGGAGAGGAAATGACACAGAATGAGGAGGGGCTAGTTAGGGAGAAGAATTTGAGGATGAAACAGGAGGGAAAGACAGACTAGAAAGGAGAGAAATAATATGATAGACTAGGTGGGAGAGACAGAATAGGTGGGAGTGACATAATGCGAGGGACAGACTAAGACAGAAAACAAAGAGACACAAAGCAGAGGCAAACACAGACTAGGTGGGCAGTACTGACTCGAAGGGAGACAAAGACAAGGAGAGAGAGAGACAGAATGCAAAGGACAGGATAGGACAAACAAGCTGGAAACACAAAACATGATGAGACAGTATAGGACAGAATAAGAGGGCGACAGGGAATAGGAAGGAGAGTCAGTAAGTAAGAGAGAAAAGGAGTTAGAGACAGAATAGGTGGTAGAGGCAGAATAGGTGCGAGGGACAAGAACGGAATTGCATGGAGGAAAAGAACCGGAGGGAGGGACAGACCTGGGCAAAATGGTGGGGACAGACAGAATGCGTTGGACAGACTAGGACAGAAACAGATGGAGACACATAACGCAGAGGGCAACACAGACTAGGTGAAGGGTAAATGCTAGAATGTAGATGCAGACCTGGACGGAGGGACAGAAGGCAAAGGACAGACTAGGCTAGGACAGAGAAAAATTGAAACACAAAACAGGAGGAGAGATAGAATAGGACAGAACACGAGGGAGACAGGAACAAGAAGGAGAGAGAGAGTAAGAGATGTACAGGCACAATAGGTTGGAGAGGCAGAATAGATGGAAGAGACAAGGACAGAATTACATGGAGGCACAAACTAGGTGGGGGGACAGACCTGTACAGAATAGGATTCAGAGACAGATTGTGAGGGACAAAATAGTAGGAAGAGATAGAATAGTAGAGAGAGAGAAACCAAATAGGTTGGAGAGACGGAATAGGTGCAAAAGACAGAATAAGTGTGATAGACAGAATAGATTGGAGAGACAGAATAGTTGGGAGAGACAGAATAGATTGGAGAGGCAGAATAGGTGTGAGAGACAGAATAGGTGGGAGAGACAGAATAAGTGGGATAGACAGAACAGGTGGGACCGACAGAACAGCTGGGAGAGACAGAACAGTTGGGACAGACAGAACAGGTCTGATAGACAGAAGAGGTGGGATAGACAACATAGGATGGAGAGACAGAACAGGTGGGATAGACAGAACAGGTGGGATAGGCAGAACAGTTTGGAGAGACAGAATAGATGGGATAGACAGAAGAGGTGGGATAGACAGAATAGGTGGGATAGACAGAGTAGGTGGGATAGACAGAGTAGGTGGGATAGGCAGAATAGGTGGGATAGGCAGAATAGGTGAGATGGGCAGAATAAGTGGGATAGACAGAAAAGGTGGGATAGGCAGAACAGGTGGGATAGTCGGAATAGGTTTGGATAAACATAAGCGGTGGGATAGAATATAAGGGATAAGCAGAATAGGTGGGATAGGCAGAATAGGAGGGATATAGAGAGTAGGTGGGATATAGAGAATAGGTTGGAGAGACAGAATAGGTGGGATAGACAGAATAGGTGGGAGAGACAAGGACATCATTTATACCGTCTGGTTGGGAAGTGTGCGCTCACTCTCCACATTTCTGGATGATAGGCTTCTGCAGAATGCTTCTGCCCCAACCCTCCTGCCACTAAATGAAACGTCTCATCTCACCCTCCTGTATTATTCTTATTGAACTAATTGCACTTATACAAGAAATTCCAGATATTGAATTCATGGAACCATCCTCATTTCACTTTCCTTGGAAACTCGAGATTGAGAGGTATATGAGTGTGTTGGCACTCAGCCAATTGGCTTGCAACCTACTCTCAATTACCTCCCTGTAACCATGGGTCGAGCTGGTCTACAGAAAACTGTGTTTGTATCTCATGCAGCAACCTCACTTAACCGGGGGTAAAGAGGGTGGTGACTTCAAAAAATATTTTTCAAGGGGGGCTTGGGAGGATAAAAAAATGTGAAGACCACTGCTCTAAAGGAACATTGAGTCTGAAAACATGTCATCCACGTGATTGGGCCAGACAGAAGTCACAGACAGAGGCTATTGATCCGGCCTCCTTTTTCTTGTACTTAGATATTCTAAAGTGGTAGGGTCAGTTAGATTACTAGTATTTGGTCTCAAGACTATGGGCCTCATTACGAGGTAGGAGGTAGCCATGGCGCTATTAGCGACATGGCTACCCCCTTACCACATTCCGTGTCTGTGTTCCCGGAATGGGGACTTACCCGGCCATTCCGACCTTTGCAGGACTGGTAAGTCCCCATTCCGGGAATCATTCCCCATTCCCATTTTAGCCCCCATAGGGCTCAATGGGAAGGCGGCAATAACGGTACAGTAAATTACAGTACCGTTATTGACCCTGGTGTCCCTTTGCGGGTCCCGTCCTTAACGCCTGCTAAAAGCAGGCGTTAAGGAAGGACCCGCAAAGGGAACTCGTAGTAGGGCGCAAAGGGATTACCGGCACCGGTGTCATTACCAGTGCCCGGTATCCCTTTGTGCCCTACTTGTAATGAGGCCCTATTTCTTGCAATGCTACTAAGAAAACATAATTTATTAATTTTACGTAGACTTATTGCAAGAGCAAAGATATTGGAACAAAATGAACGTGGGATCGTTAGATCGGTATCAGGCAGAGGTCCCTGTGGCTACAAATTAAAAAGGAGCAAGCTACTCCTACACTCGTTCTATTGAAAGAAGAACTCTGTGAACGAGGGTCAAACAAACTAGATTGGCTGAGTGTAAAATGTAACCGATTTTTCTAATGTATTGATTGGGAACCCAATATGGAGGAACACAGTTAAAACTGCTTTTGAGTCTCAGGAAGAAGGTCCATCTTTGGGACTTTCAAAATAATCTGGGAAATGTGATTAAATACTCGTCCCTTCAATCCTTGATTCTACTTAGTTCTTAAACAAGGGAAACCGCAAGATTATCTGCAGCAGAACCCCAGCCGGCTATTGAGAAGATCTTTACATATGACTAGACTTAATCAACTTCCTTGTTGTGACGTGATGGGGGCTCGAATGTAAATTCTGAAAAATGAGAGAATCTCTCGATTATGTCATGATAGGAATACCATAGCGACACTTCGGCATATTCACACCATCTGTCCTAAGTCAGCTGTGGATAGCTTACAGGCTCGAAACACGTGTCCATGAGTATGGCATTTTGAGTTTACATCTTTTTTTGGGGCAGGTGCTTGATGAGTAACATACCAGCATTGACAATTGCACTTTATGATATCTGGAACACGTGTTTAAACTTGTTGGAAGGCAACACAACACTTAAGAATTATTTGATTAATAGATTTGTATAAGTGTTATTACTTTCTTTTTTAGCACGTTATAATGAATATACAAAGTAATTACAATATTTATTGTACATTTTTTTATGATACTGAATTTCATTTTATTTGTGTAAGAGTGTGTAAGATACGGTGGGAAGAGCTTTTGCTATATATAACATGCCTAATAAATAAATAGTAATTCTTTTGGACTTTGACGAACACTCTTAGATTTTTTTAGAATCAATGGAACTTCCCTCATAGCAGTAGGGCCCAATAGGCCATTTTCTTTTATTTCAAATAAACACCCTTGAATCATGACCTACTCTAGTCTGAGTTCTTCTTCTAATTCGAAGGGGAAGCCAACCTGGCACTAAATTATATGTGCCTATCCACATGCAAATGGTCCAACTATTAACACTTAACAGGAGTTCAGAATTGTTAGACCAAAGGGTAACTCCAGCACTCGATTTCACTCTTGTTGTGGAGTTTGCTGAAGCTGCCGTTTTTTTCAAATCTACTGTTTTTAAGTCAAATAAAGAAACTGGGTAAAAAAAAAACAGCACAATACCTTGGTGAATCTAGAGGCCTGGTGAACATTTTGCCACTGGCACCTGGTGACAGTTTATCAGTACCACCACTGCCTGCCGCAATAGGCAGTTGCTCATTTTGCTTGCATCAGCAAATCACGTCTGCAACAAGATGATACCCTCTGTGGAGCAGAGGGGGCCTGTTGACATCCTCTGCTGTAACTTGCCACAGCACACACTTATGCCCTCTGCTGAGGAACACAGAGAAATCATATTCATATTTGTATTGACGTGCTTTCCCCCAGTGTGGCTTTGTTATAAGTGAAGACGGGATGAACATCTCTTCGGATCTGACAAAGCGACAACTGCAGGACTGCCAGTGGCAGCTGTAACAGATTGCAGGCATTCTTCTCTCTGACGCCTATTCTTAATGACTGGTGTGTCCATAATATTGATGCTGGAGACAGTATACTGGTGACGAGTAAGATTCACCAGATGTGAGACAAGGTGAAGGACACATTTAGGAAAAGGTTCCCAAAATATTAGTACAAGGGGTGATTGAGCCATTCAAAAGCTCATAGGTTAGTCCTGTGGTTCTAGTTCCTAACGAGGTCCTGTTTTGGAGCCACAGATCACTTTTGTGTGATTAGAGACGGCTCAACTCTATTACCAAAACAAGTGCTCAACCCATACTTTTCAATGAAAAGATGAACTAACTGACAAGTATGGCGTTGCTATATTCATGAGTGCCTTCGACCTCATGGCAGGTCAGCTTAATGGGTGGCACAACAGAGAGGGTATCATTTACCCCACTAGAGGGGTTCAAGAAATTTACTTTGATGCCCCTTGGGTTACAAAATGCACCTGTCACTTTATAGCGGATGGGGAATCAGGTCCTGGTGGGGCTGTAAGACTTCAGTGTCGCCTATTTAGGTAACGTTGCTGCCTTCAGTCACACATGGGAGGGTCATTTATTACACCTAAAACAAGTGCTTCAGATCATGCAGAATGTTGCCTTGACTATCAAGGCTTCCAAGTGCCAGACAGAGCAGGGTATTGTGACTTATGCGGGACATATGGTTGATGGTGGTAAGAAGCACCTTCCCCAGACAAACATTCACGCTGTCGAGGATTGGGACATCACAATGGCACAGACTCTACTTAGTCCCTAGAGGGGGTTGCTAATTTGTTTGATGGTAATAAAAATGAGGACCGAGGCCAAGGTATGTGGTGGTTAATTGTTTTTACAGGTCATCAGAGGCTGCATGTTCTGGAGTTGTGGTTGCATAAATTAGTAGGTCTTCAGAAGCGCCAATATTCTGTGGGATTGAGATTGCAATCAGTAGTTCAAAGAAGATCCTGTTTATTCAGACCTTCCTCTATTTGCTTATATATGTAAACGGACCATGTGCAATCACACTTAAAGTTAAAGGTCTTAGCCAAGTTATTGCTAACAATGAAATATGCTTTCAATACCAATGTTTAACTGTGTACTGACGTCAGGCCTCCAGATAAGCATTGTATCAGGCATTTTTAGGCAATAGAATACTGTTAATACAACCTCTTAATTATTTTCCTATGTAATGGTATGCACCAATTTAGAGCAAAGGGCAGTGTAAAGGTCAGATTACTTGACACAAACCATAATGCTTCTTTTGATTTTTATCTGCCTGGATGTAATTGCAGGTCATAGAGAAAAGCCTCTGAAACAGACCATTTTTCTCTGAAGCCTTTCAGAAAGAAACTGCACACAGTGATATAAGGAATGATTCCTTATAGAATCATATAATTACTAAGACGGAATGCTGGGTTACAACTGAGAATTATCTTTTGTAACAAATGATGTTTTTTTTCCACTGAAAGCAAACCAGTATTACACAAGTATTTTTCAGTTCCTGTGCTGTGTTCATTTATCAGCAACATTCATCTATATGGTGTGCTCATACCCTTTATTGTGTAGGAGAAGGTTTTCTACAACTGTAATACATAGTTTGAAACCAGACATCTTTGCCGAACTGGTTTTTGTTTCTATTGTGTCCTATTCATGTTCGAGTGTTTTCATGTTTTGGTTGCCTTTTGCATACTTTTTACGCTCTTGCAGAAGCAAATAATTTGTACTCTTATAATTTAATGTACACTCTATAAAATCTGTGTAAAATGATGAGTATGTAAGGTCTAGTCTACATCCATACAACCTTAACCTGCAGTCAATGGGGTAAATGACTATACATTTTTTATTTATTTGATTTATTATGCATTTGTTAGGCGCTTATATAACAAGTAAATTGTGGTTCAAAGTGCCCACATGGCAACAGGGAGGGAACATGGGATTGAAAAACAATATATACACTCAAGGATAAAGAAAAACATACTATGCCTTGTGAATGTTCAGAACGTGCAAGTGCAGAGAGAGAAGATGGGAAGAGATAGTGGGGATAAGTGCTGAGGTGTCCATGTTCGTGGGTGAGCAGCAGAAGTACGTTCCAAGTAAAGTAAGTGCTAGGGAGCGTTGAGCTGCAATAAGCAGGCCTACAATGGCATAGGCCAGTTAGGTGCCGTAGCAAGTGCTGAGGGGTGTGGGAAGGCCAGGACCCCGGGGACACATAAGGGCCCTGGTCACGAATCACAGTGACTGTGAGGTTAGCAGAGGAGAGAAGAAGTGAAGGAGGAAATGAAAAGAAAAGTCTTGAGGAGCTTCCGGATTTTGATGAGGTTTGGCTCAAGAAGAAGCGAAAGGGGGAGGTTGTTCCGCAAGAGGGAGCTAGCAGAAGCAAGAGATCCGCCTCCGGCCCTCTGTTGAGTGAAAAGCTTCACACGCAGAGAGTTGGTTCCAGATGAACGTAGATGCCTAGAGGAAGAATATTTCATAATAGCAGGTTGCAGATAGCGTGATCCCAGTCCCAGACAGCCTTGTTGATGATGCAGAGGGATTTGAATTTCATCTGTGCAGTAACTGGTAGCCAATGATGAGTTTTTAAGGCAGGAGAGATGTGGTCCCTGGGCTTGAGGCCAAGGATTAGTCTTGCTGTTCTATTCTGGATTAACTGGAGGGGTCATAGAGAGGAAGAGGGTAGATTCAAGAGAAGGCTGTTGAGGTAGTCAAATCTAGACAGAACCAACATCTCTGGTGACATTGAGCTTCTGGGGGAAAGTGAGAAAAGGGAGAATTCCTTTGAGAAGGAAGTTTTGAAAGTTGTACTTTTTGGCAATTTGCTGTATGTGAGGGAGGAAGGATAGAGAGGAGTCGAAGATGGCTGCAAGGATACTGGCTTCAGATGAAGAAGAAGGGGGAGAGCCCATAGACGATGGCCAGAGTGAGGGGACGAAGAGGGAGCAGGTGTCGGAATAGGAAGGTTCTCAGTCTAGCTGGCATTGAGACAGAGATCATTGGAAGTGCACCAGGAATGGATGGCAGATAGGTAGTGCAGGATAATGGAAGAAGCAAGAGAGACAGCAGGAAGTTTGAAGAAGAGTTGAGTGTCATCTGCGTAGCACTGGTAATTAGGGGAGAAGGAGGAAATGATGCATGCCAGCTGAGCAAGGTAAGTGTTAAAAAGCCAGGGGGAAAGGTTAGAGCCCAGGGGGACACCAAAGGTGGAGAAGGAGGTATGTGAGAAGGTGTGCAGAATAACCAGGGATGGACGATCAGTTAGGAAAGAGGTCAGCCAGTCCAGTGCCTTCCCGAGATACCCAGGGTATCAACGAGTCATTTTATGAGGATAGAGTTGTTGACCGTGTCAAAGGCAGATGAGAGATCAAATAGAATAAGGACAGCTGGAGAGTTGGAATCAAGCGATGCAAACAGTTCTTCACAGGTGTTCAGAAGAGCAGCTTCCATGCCTCTGGAAGCTTGGAATACAGATTGTCGGTCGTTGGAGGAAGGATAGTTTCTCCAGGAGTTTCCCAAGGAAGGGGGTAATAGAAATAGGGCACTAGTTAGCTGGACAAGTAGGATATGCTGAAGGTTTTTCAGGAGGGGTGCAAAAGAAAGTGCTTGAGGGGGGAGGGGAAGGATCCAGTAGCAAAAGAGTGGTTGCAGAAATCAGCAAGAGTGGGGGCAATAGAGCCAATGTTGTCCTTGATGGCTGTGGTGGAGCAAGGGGAATCCTGTTGGAGGAGACTGGTATGACAGGGGAGAAGGAGGAGAGAGGGGACATAGGAGGCAAAGGGGTGCAAAAGGGGTTGGGGAATTGGGTAGCAAGGGTGCTCAGGATGTCTAGAGTGTTAGTGGTGAAGTGTGTGGCCAGTGCTTTGCAGATGGCCTGGGAAGGAAGAGGGGAGGAGCAGACTGCGGAAGGGTTGGCTGGTTCTCTGCAGATTTGAAAGAGTTCAGCCGTGTTGTTTGAAGCACCCGATACCCGAGCCTGGATGTGGATCCTTTTCTTGTCTCAAAGGAGAGGCAGCAGTCCAGTTTGTCAGAGGGTGTGCCTGAGGTTTGCACTTCTGTTCCGCAGCTCTGCACTTGCGTTTCAGGGCCTCAAGTTTGGAGTCGTACCAGGATTTACCTGCGTTTAGAGGCAGGTTTCAGGTGGATCCTCATGACTAGGGAAAAAATGTCCAGAGGATTAGTAATGGCCAGATGAAGGTTGATGAGAGCCGAGTCAGAAGTAGAGTTAAGGGTGGGAGGAGAGGGGGGGAGGAAGGTGGATCCGAAGGCAGCCACTGACACTCATTTGATCGAACGGATGTTCGTGAATGAGATTAGCAGGGCTGGAGGAGGTGCAGTCAAAGGGCCAAGGAGACGCAGGCTGGAAGAGAGTAGTGAGTGGTCGGACCAAGGGAGTGGTGTGACCAGAGGGTGGAAGAGAGAGAGGTCAGAATGTATGAGGTCGTCCAGAGTGTGTCCAGCTGAGTGGGTTGGACCAGAAGGGAGAATGGAGAGATCAAGGAAGAGAGTGGATGCTGTCACAGGGCAGTCTAATTGGATGTTGAAATTGCCCAAGAGGAGGAGATTGGAGGTGGTTGAGAGGAGGGAGCAGCAGAAGTCAACCCATTCAGAGAGGAACAGGGTTGGAGTGCCAGGGGGCCTGTAGATAGTGGCAATGATCAGAGAGGATGAAGGAGAGATGACCAACTTACAGACCAGGCTCTCGAAGGAAGGGTAAGTCTGAGTGGGAATGAGGGAGGCAGGAACCCAGTCAGAGAAGATTAAGACAACCCCACCGCCAGCACAGTTAGGTCGTGGTGGTTAGGTTTTAGCCATCGGGTAGAAAGGAGTCAAAAGCAGTGACTGAGCTGGCATTTAACCACATCTAGGTAAGAGCAAGAATGTTGAGGTAAATGTCTTTAAGAAGAAGGCAGATGTCCGCAGAGTGTATGTTGACTGAACGGGTGTTAAGTGTGGACAGGTAAATGAGGTCTCCGCCTTTGAAGGTATTCCAAAGAGGAGTACAGGGGCGTGGTACACCAGTCAAAATGAGAGGGATAGAGAGAGCAGTTGGGGGTGCAGGTGAAGGAAGGAAGTTATTGAGGAATGTCAGGTGCCCTTCAAAGAGAAGGAGGTTGGGTTGAGGACCCTGAACCAAGATAGTGCCAGTGTCGTAGACATTAATGATGCAGCGTGATGATGAGAAGCCCTCCAAGAGGACTTCCCACTTGGTGCTGCCATTAATGGGAGAGGATGTGGAAGGGGAGAGAGTAGAGATGAGATGAGGAGTCCACAGTTCTTGGGTGGACACAGAGAAGAGGATTGTCATGATGCCCACTCCCGGGGAGCCGGTTCAAGCCCTGCGTCCCCGAAAGCGGACATCCAGTCCCCAAGGAAGGACCCAGCAACCCCATATAGGGGCCCTTTGGACAGTGTCCTGGTGCCTATGGCGCCAGGCTCATAAAAGACATCAGTCCTGGCGCCATAGGAGCCAGGCTCATTATGGAAGTGCTTGGGTGCACTTACCTGATGCAGACCATGCTGCAGGATCCCGGCCTCCTTGAGGCCTGAAAGGAACTACTTTACCTGTGGGACTAATTACCATCCGGGCGTGGCCAGGGAAGGATACATACCTGATTGGAGGAAGGATACATACCTGCAACTTCTTCCAAGGCTATTTAAACCCCACCCAAACAGCCACACGTGCTTCGCATTGTTCTGCATCTAGCAGCTGGACGCTCACCGTGTCTGCTCCTGCATCCTGACTTCTGCCACGCCTGCCAGCATCCTGGATCACCTGCAAAGGAAGAGAAGAAGAGAACAGAAGAAGGAAAAGTCCTTACCTGCTAAATCCGCATCCCGGAGATATCTCGCCGACAATCCTGAAAAGGAAGACTTTATTTAAAAGCTCATTGCGTCGATCGCTGCAGCGCCGCATTCCACTCACCTTTACAGGGCGCCTCCATGTTCAGCAGCGATCATCCGGATTCGCAGTCACGCCCCAGCGCCTAGGGAGAAAAAGACCAGAACAAAAGGTGAGAGAGAGAAGGGAATAAGGAAAGCTAAATCTCCATGTTAAGACTTACCTGTTGATTCATTCCCTCTTCATTTCGGGTCTGCGCCGCATCCTGGCTTTTCCGGACCCTAACCCCTAAGGGGAAAAAGAGACATCAGCGTTAATGAGCGAATGAAAAGACATTACCAAAAAACGCTCATTAAAGACTTACCTGATTTCTACAAGGATTTCACCTCTCATCTCGGGTCGGTGCCTGTTCCCCGGCATTTCTTTACCCCAGCCCCTATGGGGAAAAAGACACTAGCATTAGTACATTAATGCATGGACACAAGGTCTGGACGCCTGCAAGGGCAAACTTACACAGGCCTCTGATACCCCGGAGGGGAAGGAGGGTCAGGATATGTTGTTCGGACAGGCATTGGTATGCAGGATAAGCGAAAAGAGGGGCAGGAGAGGGGAGTCAGATTGGCAAGGGAAAGTAGTCAAAATACTAAAAACCACTATTCACAATAACACATACTCAATCTGAGAAAACATGGTCATCATGCACATTGTACCAAATGAGTCAAATGCAAGCCAAAGAGAGACTAATCTCTGGCGTGAGTGCTGGCCTCCTGCCTGCACACTCTTAGGTCTGGTAACAAGAGCAGCTCAATGCTGCAAAAAAAGCGTGAGTTACTAATCTGAATGTGTGTTAACAACACACACACACAGCACCATCCATGCCCCAAAGTAAGTGACTCCTCCACAAACAAACACTCCTGTCTGCTGCTTTGTACCCATACATTAGCTTGGTCCCCTCATGGTTCATACACTGTCAATGCAGTAAGGCAGGCACATGTGGGCATGCAGGAAATTGAAGACCAATGCGTCATGAATAACACATGATGCAATGGTCCCTGGGTGAGCTGCTAAACGCGTATAGCGAGGTGCAACTTCAGTACAAGTTGTGTTCTGGCAGCCGCAGATTTCAATAGGTAGTACAGGTGGCAATTTGCACATGCAAATGATATGCACTGCACACGAGTCTGTGCCTCGCAGGGTGTCCCTGTGCGCTGTATCAGTTTCTGGCTAGGAACTCTACTGCCATAATAACTCTGCTTCAATGGAGCAGTGGGTACTCGAGGATATGTTCGATGGCCCCTGTGTGTGCCCCTGACAACTTGTAAAGCCACTTTGCATTTGGCCCTCAACGCATGCCAGCTGTGCTGTGCGCTTCTCCAACAATGCCTGGCAAAGCTATCCAGCACTGGTGCTACTTAGCATGCATGTGCAAGTGGCCTGGTGGAAGGTTGGCTGCGGTGTGGGCCCTTGTGCTGCTCACCTTGCCTGGAGCTCCTGGAAACACATCTGCTTCTGTCGGACATCTGAGCACAAGCCCTGTGCTTCTGCTTGCACACACATGCACACATCTGCACCACCGAACGTGGCCAGTCATCAGGATTACTCGTCCCTGTGTCTGCTGGAAAAGGTAGTGTGGAGGCTCATTTCCCTGCAGAAAGGGCATAAAAGATATTAATAAGGCTTGAAAATTCCCTGTGTGTGTGTTCATGCTGGTTATCACTGGGCCCGGTTACAGACCTACATCCAAACTACTCCCACCATCAGTGTGACTTTGACAGGCCAAGGGTGCAGGCTACTGTCTACAGCATGAAGGGCATCAAGCACATATACAGGCAAGAAAATAACATACATCAATCCACATCAATTAATGGAGACATCAATCACGTACTCACCCAAATTGATTACAGACATGTGGTGGATAAAACGCTACAAATCCCCACTAAGGGTGTTAACACAAGTAGTACAGCAGCAGACAGGCCACAGTTATGATGAAAGTCCAAAGCCCTTGTGTAAATGTTTGTTACACAGAACCATCCTAGCAAGCCCATGGATAAGGGAAGCAGGAGTGGCCTATCTGAGTCAGGACCCCATGCTGCAAACACATACATGAGACAAGCTTGAAGGGCCCAGCTGGAACAGACAGTGGATGCTTTCAAAAGCCACAAAGCACCACACAGTCACATGAATGCACAATAGACAAACAATATGAAACTATATTAACTAATTAAACTAACAATGAACAACTTACATAACCTAATTAAAATAACTATCAAATAGTCAATATTAACTAAACTAAAATCAAAAAACAAAAATGGCCACATATGACCCGGGGGGGAGGGGGCACCCAGGAGGGGGGAGGTACAGGGTGCACCTCAACACCCACATGCGATGATGTTGAGACAAAACAAAAAACCTCCATCGGCTCAACGTCTGCACAGCCCGACCTGTGTGGGAGATATCTCGTCGTCCGAGTCTGGCTCATCCTGAAAAGGAGAATGTGGCACAGGAGCCTGACCACGCCTAGCCGCAGCTTGCCCCTCGTCGGCAGCTAGTCTGCCAGATGGGTGAGCCTGGTTCTGTGCGGTGATGACACGTAGGTCTGCATGCAGAACCTCCTGTGATACGCGTGCTTCCTCTTGCAAGGTAACACATGTAACACAGA
Source organism: Ambystoma mexicanum (assembly GCF_040938575.1). Taxonomy (NCBI): domain Eukaryota; kingdom Metazoa; phylum Chordata; class Amphibia; order Caudata; family Ambystomatidae; genus Ambystoma; species Ambystoma mexicanum. The sequence goes on from NC_090922.1 coordinate 818,268,828, forward strand.
GTTCTTCATGCAAGGCCTGGTTGGAAAACTGATGCACCTCTGATGCACCTCCCGGCAAGCATGTAGCTCAGCCGAGATGGTATGCTCAAGCTGCGCAAACCTCTCCTCTGCCCGCTCCCTCTAGGTCATCATGAGCACACCCAGAGTGGATCTGAGGGAAGCATACTCAACCTCCATGGCCTCCATGTGTGCCTCTGCGTGAGCAGCAATTGCTTGACGCAAAGACACCATTTCAGCCTGGTGTGCCCTGTCTGAGACCGCCATGCCCAGCCTGAGCAAGCGGGCCGTGGACCGCGCCACCTGCTGCTGGAGAAACACCTGCCTAGCAGGTGGGAGCACGGATTGGGCCACATGTGCCATGCTCACAGTGATGTTATCAAGTACTGCCCCCTGCCGTTCTGAATTGGCAGTCATGTCTTGTTCCCACTCAGTATACCTCGGTGGCACGTGGCCCCCGCATTGCTGGGCTTGACACCTGCGGGACCCAAGGACCGGCCGTCCTCGTTGGGTTGGCACTGCCCGCGGCTGCACGACTACATGCCCCTGTCGATGTGATGGCCCAGGCACATCAGCGACTGGTGTGGAGGGTGACCCTGTGTCCCGATCCACCACAGGCGGAGGTCCCTCCACTGCCTGGCCCCTCAGTGCAGATGTTGCGGACACACACATACACATCATACAGACAGCCAACACATGAAGCAGACATGTCACACACAAAAGAGAACCTGCCATGCATGCCAGGTCAACTTGACATGCATCAGTGAGTAGGCATGTAGAAGGGTGTTATACAGCCCAGAAGTAGGTCGATGCAGTGCAGAGCATGTGTACGTTACTCACTATCTACATGTACAAGTACTTCATGATGTGTATCAAAAAACGTGAAGGCAGTGCAAGGGCAAGTTCAGGCAACACGTGCAATGTGCATGCAATGGGTTGCATGGCTGCAAGCAAACCCCGCCTTAGTGAAAATGCAGTGATGCCTTGCATGGTAGCAAAAGGGTGACCAGAGACCTGTGTATTGGCAGACAGTGTTGACTAGCATCAAATGCATCATCTGTGTCAACTGACAACACAGCAGATGATGATGGAACAGTAAGCAGGACACATGATGAACCCTCAGTAGTACACCCATGTGTGCGGAAGCCACTACACCATTTGGACAGAGTCAGTTGGCCTGAAACAGGGGGTGGACTGTGCCCCACACAGACTGTGACACCCAAAACATGTGTGTGATGCAGGACTGAGCCAGAGTGGGCATGGGATGGCTGAAGAAATGCCATGAAATGTAGCTAATCCTAGACAGGTACTACAATGATCATCCAGTCAAGGACACATAGGGGCATGCATGGAATGCACATGGAGCAAGAAAGGGCACTCATGTCCCTGCGGAGCATCTGCCATCTGCACAGTCCAAGAGAGACACCCTGCATGAAGGGCAGTGGATGTTCCCCACTGCATGTGTCTGGCAGGTTGCCTGGTGGACGTTAGCATGTACACAGGATGCTTGAACAGGCCATTTCAGTATTCCAAAATGATGCACACCAGTGCAATGGTGAAATTGGGGTGCAGGCGGGTGGAGGTGCAAGGGGGCATGCCTACGTGGAGTACCCGCATGCAGGTAGAGGACACATGCACGTCAGTCATCGCTGCGTTTGAGGTCATCCCAACGCTTCTTGCACTCGGCAGCTGTGCGCACCTCATGGCCGAATGCACTCACATTATCTGCAACATGCTTCCATTGGGTATTCCGATGGGCAGCCGTAGTTTGACAATTCGACCCCACTAACATGTCACGGCTGTGTTCCCGCATGAAGTCCACAAGGGAGTCCAGTTCCTGTGCACAGAAAGGGTTCTTGACGTTCAGGAGGATGTGGCTGTGTCTGGGGTCCCAGCCTGTGTTGCAGGTGCAACCTTCCTCCTCTTGGGTGGTGGTGCGGACCCTTGCTGGCGAATACCACCCTGATCAGTATGGCCAGTGGCACCGGTGGATTGAACCAAGGGAGTGGCAGGTGGAAGGACGACCGAAGGCCTGACTTGCTTCGGTGGCTGCTGGGTGCCCTGGAATGGACCCTGCGCAGCAACATCCGCTGTGCCAGGGTCATTGAACGCGACTGTCCTGGTTGTTAGAATCACAACTGGGGTGTTATTGGCTGCATCTGCCCCTGCACTTGCCAACACCCGGCTGGTCACACCCGGCTGGTCAGGGCAGCAGATGAAATTACTGCCCAAGGGACACCTGCCTCGGTCAGGGCAGCCCTACGTGCACCTACGGTGTTCCTCCTGACCTGCTGCTGGAAATCTTCCATGGACTCTTCAAGTGCCAACGCAGCCTGCGCTGGCAGACCCTGAGCCTGGGTGGCAGTGTCCACAGCTGCACCTGCAGCAACCACTACCCTTGGGCCTGTGTCAGTCGATGAAACGGACTGCCGGGTCGCATGGGAGCCAGTTCCAGATGCATGAATTGCATCTCCCGGAGCCGCAGGGGGTGGTGGCATGACTTCACCAACACGTGGCACAACATCATCCCAAGCTGCTGCACCCCTGCCTCTTCACCCTCTGCAGCCACCCTGGACACCCTGGAGTCCCCCTACTCCCTTGTCACCCCGGCCACGCCCCTGACCACACCCACCACGAGGAGTATGCCCAGCTGAGGCGGCCCTCACCTTTCGTGGCCTCTCAACCATGGCACAGATGGAGTAGTGCCAGCACAGATGGAGTAGTGCCAATGGGAGGTGTACACGCCAATTGTCCTGGGCAATTGGGGTGAAGGTGGTGAGATACAAGATGTTAAAAGCACCCCTGCACCTGCAATGCTGTATGTGACCCCGGTGATGAAGTGATGGGTCACGCAATGTTCAGGCACCCCAAAACTACAGTAAAACCGTGCACGCAACCCCCGGTAGCCCACATGTGTGGAATTAACCTCCAACAGTACGCGGTGGCACCCAGGGACACGAAAAACACGTACACGTGGGACACGCAGGCAACTATGACCTCGAAAATGGGTACGCGATACACAGGGGCACCCGCAGTGGGAAAAATAGCATGCGCGACTCACCATCAGACTAGCGTGATAATGAAAAACACGCATAGCCAATACCCCCGCCAAAAGAAGAGATACGTCCTTGATCCGCTGTGAAGTTGTGATGGTGCCCGAAACAACATGAAGTAGCAACACACATGTCAGTCTCCATGAAAGGCACGTACAGCGAACTGCTGGCCCCGCTCACCTTTAACCTGTGCTGAGGGAAACGGCCATGTGCGTCACGTCACAGACGCGCTTATGCACTAAGGGCCTTTCCTCAAATTACACGTGCCGTTTTTTCACATGCCAAATCACTCTGTATCAAGCTGGCCACACAACAACACATGGAAGACCATGCTCCTGCCCAGAAGGCCATTTTCCTGCCCCCCAGAGACCCGAGCATGCTCCCACCTGCCATCTGCTGCTGTCTGCCTGCCTGCTGCCCACGTGCCCTGCTGTTTGGTGCCTGCACGTCAGCCGTCTGCAGTGGTGCAGTTGCTGTGACCACCCCTGCTGGAACAGAAGACTCCCGACTGGGATACCATCGCTCCACAGCCCAGCCTCAGGACCCAGTTGCCCACCCACACCTGCCTCTGGGGTTGTTATGTCGGACACAACACCATCTGGCACCACTGGCAACCCCTATCAAGAGAGGCAGAGGGCTACCAGCTTCAGTCCCAGTGAAGTTGGTGTCCTAATGGAGCAAGTCCTGGGGCAATATGATGCCTTCTTTGGAAGTTTGCGTGCCGACAATGAAGGACGGAAGAGGATCTGGATGGACATCGTGACTGCCATCAACGTGGAAAGGGTGGCAGTCCGTGACATTCAACACGTCTGGAAGCGCTGGGAGGACTTCAGGTCCAGGACCCTCAACAAGTCCCGGCGCCTCTTGAAGGCAGCGGATGCCAAGGGGTGCCTGGTCCGCCTAACCAACAACCAAATGAGGGTCCTGGAACGTATATGCCCAGTGCTCCACCTCCAGGTCCTTGAGAGGCAGACCCGTCTGGAGTCGAGCGGTAAGTGTACATGCGTACTGATTGGACGCTTTGCATGTTGAGGTGTGGCAGGAGTGTGCAGGTTGTTCATATGACTGTGTGTGGCCATGTATGCATGTGTATGTACAGGGAAATGAGCCTGCCGCATGTGAGTCCTCTCATGTGTGTGACACATCGATGGTGTATGTGTTGGTAAGCATGCTGGCCAAATGCAGGTGTGGGTGCACACATTTGTACATTTCTGTGTATGTACAGTGGCATGGTTGTGGTGTCACACATGGATTGTGGTTCCACCTGCATGTATCTGCACTATTTACATGTAGATGTGTGTTTATTTGACAAGTGTGCAACTGTGATACACCCTGGATGCATGTGACAGTGACATGTAGGAGGCTGATTGCCAGATGTGACATGGATGGCAAGCTTATCACTGCAACAGGTGGTGGAGATGTACAGATGCATGTAAGTCTGGTGGCATGTGTGCATGTGCTCTGCACTCCCTGTGTTGCATGTGAGGTGAGGCTCACCTTCGGCTGCTCATGCTGTTGTTTGTGTATGGATGGTGCTGCCTGGTGCAACATTCCTGATGATGTGCTCATGTGTGTGAGTTCTAATGACATGTGTGTTGGGTAGTGTGATACCATGTCTGAGGTTGACACTGCCACTCATGTACAGCTGTCATGTGTTTATCAGACCATTGCACAGTGCCCTGATGCCTGTGTTCTATCTCTCCCTGTCTGCAGCGTCGACTGATGAAGAGGGCGGAGATGGTGCTGTGGAGCAAAGCGGCAGGGATCCCACCGCCAGCCGGAGACACAAGGCCCGGCTCCCCTCCCAGGTTGTCATCTCGTCGGGGAGTGAGGAGTCTGGTGCCGCATCCGTGGCCGCAGCTGACGAGGGTAGGTTCAAGAGGCGGAGGTCAGAGGTGGACTCCTCGGCAGCAAAAGGGGCAGCTGAGACCCCAGAGAGTCCGATGGAGGAAGATGGCACGGAGTCATCCAGGTTGGTGGGGGGTTTGGTTGAGGAGGAGGCTGTGGAAGGGACACACAAGGGGTCTGGAGGGGGGATTCCACTGGTGCTAATGGTGCAGTCCAGGGGCAGGGACAGGAGGCAGCACAGGCTGCCGCGGAGGTGCCTGTGTGTAATCCTGTCCCGATCCTGTGACTGCATCATCCCGCACCGGCAGGGATGCCTACGTCCAGACCCATTCTCAGGGAGGGGAGGAGCTCACAACAACTGGCCTTCCTCTCCCTGCAGATTTGGCAATCCGGGACCGTGTTGAGTCTGTCCTGGCTGGGGTGGCGTTGCGTCAATGGGGCATGCAAGATGACCTGCAGTGTTTTCGTGAAGACACTGCACATCATCTCGGATGCCTCTTTGACTGCGTCAACCTACTGGGACGGGTCACCAGGACTGGATTCCTCCGTCTGCTGGACCTTCTTCCGACCCCCTCCTCACCTGAACCCACTATGCGCCAGTCGTACTCCGTGCCATCTTCCGGCCCATGCATCACCTGGGTACCCTGTGGAGCTGCCTCTGACCCAGCGGCCCGGCTAGTGGAGGACACATCCCTGCCACAGTCGGGAGTCGGTGGTCCATCAGGGGTGGCCACACCAACAACTGTACCCCAGCAGGAGGAGGACGTGCAGGCATCAAGAGCCAGGGCACAGGCACAGCAGCAGCAGGCTCAAGGTGGGAGCGATGTTGGCTCGGGGCCATCAACATCAGAGGGGCAGGCATCGGCCAGAGGGCAGGAGGATCCTGGATTGGGAGTGTCTTCCGTGTGGCAGCGGTTGGGCCAGCACATAGATGCGGAGCGGTGGCGGGCGGAAGAGGCACGGCTCACTACGGTCAGGGCGGATACATCCCTGCGCAGGGCACTGAGTGCCTCGAGGCAATTCGCAGAGAGTTGGAGGTGGACATGGCGTTATCCCTGCGAAACCTCGGGGCCATGGAGCAGGCCCGCGTCCAGGACATAGAACAGGAGTTTGATGATGCCCTGGCCCGGGAAATTGCTGGGTGGGTTGGGGTGCAGGGGGACATGAGTCGGGGCCTGCTGGCAGGTGCCTATCACTGCTGGGTGGGTGGGGTGCAGGGGGACATGAGTCGGGGCCTGCTGGCAGGTGGCCCTCACTGCCGGGTGGGTGAGGGTGCAGTTGGACATGAGTGGGTGCTCACTGGTGCATCGGGACATGTGGGCTGGCTGGGGGGCATGCCCAGGGTGGATGCATGGCCTAGGTGGATGGGCTGCCTGCGGGGCCGGGGGAGGGGGGAGAGGGCACACCTGGAAGGTCCCACTCTGCCAATTCGCGTGTGAAACTCCCCGCGCACCCCCAGAAATACACGTACCCTGCTCGCCCAGCGAAATCGCATGTGCAACTCCACGTGCACCCCTAGGAATACATGTACCCCGCTCGCACAAGGCCTATCGCGTGTATAACGTCCCGTGCACCCCCAGAATACACATACCCCTCCCACGGCAGCAAAAATGCATGTAAAACTCCCTTCACACCCATCTGAATACATGTACCCCGCTCGGCCAAGGCCTATCGCGTGTAAAACGTCCCGCGCACCACCAGAATACACGTACCCCTCCCACGGCAGTGAAAATGCATGTAAAACTCCTTGCGCACCCTTCAGAATACACGTACCCCGCTCGGCCAAGGCCTATCGTGTGTAAAACATCCCGTGCACTCCCAGAATGCATGTACCCCTCCCGCAGCAGCGAAAATGCATGTAAAACTCCCGACGCACCCCTCAGAATAAACGTACCCCGCTCGGCCAAGGCCTATCACATGTAAAACATCCTGTGCACCCCCAGAATACACGTACCCCGCTCGCACAAGGCCTATCGCGTGTAAAATATACCGCGCACCCCCAGAATACACATAGCCCTCCTGCGCCAACGAAAATGCCTGTAAAACTCCCCGCACACCTCTCAGAATACACGTACCCTGCTCCCACAAGGCCTTCGCGTGTAAAACGTACCATGCACCCCCAGAATACACGTACCCCTCCCGCGGCAGTGAAAACACATGTAAAACTCCCCACGCACCCCTCAGAATACACATACCCCATTCGCACAAGGCCTATCGCGTGTAAAACATATTGCGTACCCCCAGAATACACGTACCCCTCCCGTGGCAGCGAAAACGTGTGTAAAACTCACTGCGCACCGCTCAGAATACACGTACCCCGCTCGCACTAGGCCTATCGTGTGCAAAATGTACTGCGCACCCCAGAATACACGTATCGCTTCCGCAGCAACGAAAACGAGTGTGAAACTCCCTGCGCACCCACAGAATGCACGTACCCCGCTCGCACAAGGCCTATCACGTGTGATACTTCACGCACACCCCCCAAATACACGCAGGCACCTCATCCACCCTGGGCATGCCCCACAGACAGCCCACACCACAGAGGGGGTGATTTTTCTACGCTATTTACCTGGTGCGAGCATGGTACGTGTATTCAGAGGGGTGTGTGGGGAGTTTTACATGCATTTTCGCTGCCGCGGGAGGGGTACGTGTATTCTGAGGGGTGCGCGGGGAGTTTTACATGCGTTTTCGTGGTTGGCGGGCTGTATGCTGGTCCAATGGCCTTTGCGCCATGTACTGGATTTGTGCGCTTGTCATGGCACACGGGGCGGGGTTGGGGCATAACTGGAGCTGCTGCAGGGTTGTTGCGCCACTCTGCGCCATGGCTGCTTATGGATGTTGAAATCCATGAATACCCTGTGCACTGAAATGGGTTTTGGTGCAAGCGGCTGGCGCAGACTGCCGCACGCGCACACTATGCGCCAGCCGCGTGCGCCACATGTGCACTGAATTCTATGAATTACCCCCTAAATTGGGTAGGATGAGCTTAGGTAAGGACCATTGATTTTGTAGACTCAGTGGTACTAGTTCATTGGAAATGGCTAAGCATCTTATTCTGCATTGCGAAAGTCTAAGTAAGATCAGAACCAGGGCATGTGGCCGCTCAGGTTTCCCTATTCCATAATTTTACCAGGTAAATTATGCTTGGGAGCGATTCTATGCGGGCAATGACCTAGCGATCATTTACCATTTGGCTAAGATCTGGCTTGTTATTGAGATTTTAGAATTAGTAACATTTTTTTAAAAAATGTTTTTAAACTTTATTTTTAATATTTTCTGTACATAACAAAAAGAGAAATCAAACATTGCACCAACAGGGTGCACATTAAACAATATCCCTCATACCCATCCCTTCCCAGTCACCCCCCCCCCCGCGTCTTCCGTATTCTGTGCAGATGCCTTGTCAACACTGTGTTCGATGCTTTCACTCCTGAGTGATCTTCTCTAAAGGACCAATTATCCCGGTCGGTCCTATTTGAGAGTTTGGGGTTTCTGAGTCTGAGGATTCTATGCTGTTCATCAGGTATGACACATATGGACCCCAAATTTCAGGGGGACGTGCATGTAATGGAAGCATTCTAATGAATTCTGTGTCTAAGTCTTGACAGTATATGATATCTTTTTCCCAGTCTTCAATCTTGGGGAGCGGGCCTTTGCCCCATGTCATTGCTACTCTTCTCCGGGCCAGGACCATGAGGAGTGCCGTCAGTCTGCGTGATGCTGGTTGAATGTGTCTGGTAAGTCCCAGGAGGGCTCCCAGGGGAAGCGGGGTTACCTGCTCTCCCACAATTTTGGAAGTTTTCTGAATGACGGCGGACCAGAAGCGGTGCACGCCTGGGCAGCTCCATGCCAGGTGGAAGAAATCTGCGTTATCGGATGAGCATCTTTCGCATTGGGCCGAAGTCTCTGGGTGGTGATTATTTTTCTTGGCTGGAGTGTAGTACGTTTGGTAAATAAAGTTAAAGTGGATTAATTTATATCTCGTATTTAGTGCGATTTTTTGGGTTTGTCGAAGGATGTATGCCCAGTCTTCTGTGGGTATTGGCTCCAGAATGGGTGTTTCCCACTTCCGTTGGGCTCGGGGGTTGGGCTTTCGAGTGTCTTGTGTAAGGGATTTGTACAAGGTTGACACCAATATTCCCTCTCCCTGAGCTTGGATCACACTATGTAGCAGGGTCCACGTGGGAGGCTGCTGAGGGAACGTGGGGAATACCCCTTGGAGGGTGTGGCGTAGTCTAAAATAAAGGAATACATCTAGGGAAGAATTAGCTCCAATGTCCTTGGCCATTTGTGGGGTTAGAAAGGTGCCCTCTGGGAACAGATCTCTCAGAGATTGAAGGTTCAATTCGTCTATCCATATGAGAAACACTTTTTCATTTGTGAGGGGTATTCCGGGGATGAATTTAATGGGAAGTAGGGGGGAATACCGTATGGTTATGCCATAGTCTTTGGCCATCTTTTTCCAGATAGCGTATGTGGATAGTACTGTGTTTAGTGTCTTGTGTGGGACGGGGAGATTGCTAATAATGACCGCGCTAAGCAGGTCAGGGGATGCTAGGGCTCTTTCCACTTGCACATGCGGGCGGATATAGGGAGCCGAATACCAATGACTCGGAAATTGTGCCTGGGCCGCCCAATAGTATTTTTCAACGTCTGGGAGTGCCAAGCCTCCCTTCGCTGTTGGCAATGTTAGGGTGCTGTAGGCCACTCGTGCCGGTTTCCCGGCCCAGAGTAGTTCTAGAATCAAACTCTTGACTTTTTGAAAGAAGGATTTGGGTACGAGTAGTGGGATATTCGTAAAAAGATAGAGCAATTTGGGGAGGATCACCATTTTCGTCAGGGAGGTCTTGCCCCATAGCGTCAGCGGAAGAGACTTCCATCTCTAGACACGTTCTTGTATGGAGTGTAACACTGTTTGGTAGTTATCTCCAAATACCTTGTGATGATTGCTGGACATATAAATGCCCAGGTAGCGCACTTTGGACTTTTCCCATTTGAACCCATGATCATCCCTGAATTCTGTTGTGTGAGGGGTTAAAGGGAACACTATTGATTTAGAATGATTTGTTTTGAGGCCTGACATTCTCCCGAATTTTATCACTTCCCTCATTACAGGGTTCAGATTGTTTTGGGGATCACTGACGAATAACATAACGTCGTCGGCGTAGAGAGAAACTATCAATTTATGGGGCCCTAGTTTCAATCCGCGGTGACGATGTTCGGCCCGTAGCCTCGACGCCAAGGGCTCCATCACCAGGGCGAAGATGAGGGCCGAGAGCGGGCAGCCCTGTCTTGTTCCGCGTTCCAGTGTGATGCCTGGGGACCTAGTGTTACCTACTGTGATGTAAGAGCGTGGCTTGTTGTACAACAATGACACTAGTTTAAGGAAGAAGTTGCCTAGACCCATCTGCCTGAGCGTTGCAAACATGAAGGGCCACTCGACGGAATCAAACGCTTTTTCAGCGTCCAAGAGGACTGCAATTGCCTGTTGTGACGGGTCAAGAGCCTCTATAACGCCGAACAGCCTCCTGATGCCATAGGTTGTGCTACGACCTGGGATGAAGCCGGCCTGGTCGCCGAGCACCCGGGCCGGCATCAGAGGGAGCAACCTCGTTGCTAGAATCTTTGCCAGGATTTTATTGTCTAGATTTATTAAAGCGATCGGCCTGTATGAGGCACAATCCACTGCAGGTTTGCCGGTTTTATATAGTACCATCACATTGGCTTCGCACATGGTGGGTGGGAATGAGCCTCGTTCTATCGACTCCTCGAAGACCTGACCTATAAGGGGAGCCACAATTGAAGCGTGTGCTTTGTAAAATTCTCCAGTAAATCCATCTGGACCCGGAGCTTTCGTGTTTGGGAGGGCCTTTATTGCTTCCTGGATCTCTTCCAGTGAGATCGGAGCATTCAGGGGTTCTCGTAGTTCTGCGCTGACCCAGTAAAGTTCAGTGTCATTAAGAAACTCTTGTATTGCTCCTGGATCTGCGGCACCCTTTGAGCTGTACAGGGTGCGGTAGAAGTCGCAGAATGCCTCGCAGATGTTTTCTTCCGTATATACCAGTTGGCCTTGTGCATTCTTCATACGTTTGATGCGAGGTGGAGCTTTATCGATCGAGGGTAGGCGGGCCAGCAAGGCTCCAGGCTTTTGACCCTCTCCATATTGTCTAATCTGATGTCTGCGGCCCAAGAATTTTAGTTCTCTTTCGGCCATTTCCCTAAAGTTCTTGAGTTCCACTTTCATCTTAGCTTGGAGTCGTGGGTCTGGGGAGACAGAGGATTTGAGCTCTAGGTCCTTTAATCGATGCTCACTATCCGTGAGTTCTCTGCGGATTTGCTTTAGCATGCTGTTTTCTTTTGCCAGGCATATTCCTCTCACATAGCATTTGAGTGTTTCCCACACTGTACTGGCTGAGTCGACTGAGTCTTTGTTCGTATCAAGGAAGGAGATTATTTCCTGGATCAGTTCTGCTGCGAAAACCGTGTCAGTTAATGAACCTGTTTTAAATCTCCAATGAAGACCAGGGATTGTGGAGCCTGCTAGGGTGGTTTCAAGTACGACCATGGAGTGGTCTGAAAAGGACCTTGGCATGATTTGGCTTTTCCCCCATTCAAACGGGCTGCAGGCTAAGGCTAGGATATAGTCGATTTGTGAACTAGAGTGGTGAACTGCCGAGTAGAATGTGTATTCTCTGGTGTTCTGGCTATGGTTTCTCCGTGTCTGTTAGACCAAATGCGTGGCAGATCTCTTTGACTTGGGCACTGGCTTTCGAGGGCGACCCTGATGTATTGTGTGATTTGTCAAGCTTGGGGTCGAGTGGGGTATTGAGGTCCGCTCCCCATATAATGGTTGTTGCGTTCATCTCTCCCAGTCTGGACAGCACCCAATTGAAGTTATCTGGTCCATCTTTGTTGGGAGCGTAGGAGTTAACCAGGACCACCTCTTTTCTGGCTAGTATTCCTCTCACCAGCAGAGCTCTCCCCTCAGTATCTCTCCTTGAGTCGAAGAGACTGAAGTTCGTTCTCCTATCTATCAGTATCGCGACTCCCCTGGCATATGACGAATAGGATGAGAAGTACCGTTGGCAGCCCCATGATCTGGCCCAATGAGATTCCGAGGACTTTGTGAGATGTGTTTCTTGTAGAATGGCAATGTTAATTTTGTGTCTTCGCAAGTATTGGAGGATCTTTCTCGTTTTCGCCGGGTGGTTGCCCCCACGAATATTCCATGTGGCAATCTTATATGTCGTCATTGTCTCGTGAGGGAGATTTCATGGACATGCTGGGCCGAGATTCAACGGTAGGCGTGGAGTCAAGGCATTCGGGGGGAATCTGAGGTCTTGGCTTCTGCTTGCTTGATTTCCGTGGTAAGGGTAGCGAGAGATGAGGGTGCGTGATACTTGGTGACTTCTTGGAACTGGGATCTCTCCCTTGAGTGGGCAACCCCCAACTGGCCCATACTGAACTAACTCTGGTTGGCAAAACAGCCAACGTTGCTGTGCATGGGGCGCTGGTGGCCCTCCAAGAGGGGCTGGCTCCCCACGTCTGTTACTAGATTTGTTCCGTGGTGGTGAAAGTAGTTGCGCCTGGGTGATACTTTGCCTTAATAATGTGTGACCGTCTGGCGAAAGTTACGGAGGGCCTCTTCTGGGTCCATTGCCTCTTTGTGATCTGCCGTTATTTGTGACAGGTCTGCATCCGGAGCGGTCCAGGTAGTCACTTGTTTCTTCTGGTGTATTAAAACATTGGGTTCTGCCCTCGTGTTGGATGCGGAGCTTGGCTGGGAACAGCATCGAGTATTGAATTTGATTTTCCTGCAGCCTGCGTTTCACTGTTGTGAACGATCGTCTTTGCGCCTGTACCGCTTGAGAGAAGTCTGGGAAAAACTGAATTTTGTCCCATTCGAATTGGAGGTCACCTTTGTCTCTGGCGTCTCTCAGAATTGTGTCACGATCTTTGTAATTAAGCAACTTCGCTATGATTGGACGAGGGTTCGCTCCTGGGATTGGCCTCGTATTGGGTATTCTGTGGGCTCTTTCGACGACGAACATCTTGGAAAGGACCTCTTCTCCAAACAGCTCGATGCAGATTTCTAACGCCCACTATCCTGATGTTATTACGCCTAGAGCGGCCTTCCAAGTCTTCATTTTTGGCGCATACCACTTTCATTTGTGAGTCTAGTGTGGTCACTCTGGATGTTAGGGAGGTCGAGCGGTCTTCGAGGTCAGATACCCTTTGCTCCACCGTGTCCAATCTGTCTGCGTGCTTGTCTAGTGTGTGCTGGAGCATGTCTACTTTGGATGAGAGGGTGTCGAGTTTGCTCCCAAGGCTGCTATACCGGCTTTCAGGTCAAGCAGGATTTCTCTAATATCAAGATCCTGCACCACAGCCTCATCTTGGATTGTGCTGTGAGTAGGGGACTGAGAGCGACTACTGGCCGCAGGTGCTTTGGTTGAAGAGCTGCCGTCGAAGTTGAGTTTTTTCTGGAGTCTGTCTGTCTTCCCCATAGTTGCTGTTGTTATGGAAACTCCTGTACCACCTTTGGTGAGCAGTGCGGGTCTAGGACCTACTGGTGGAAGTTCGGGAGGGGCTGTGGGAGCGTGCCGACTGGAAGCGGGAGCGTTGGCTAAGGCGTCTGCGTTCTCAAACTGATATTAGTTCCACTACTGGGACCGCTATTCCTGGACCCACCGGAGGGATGCGTCGACTTGTTGCCTCGCAGGTTAGGTAAGGATTTGGCGTGTCTATGATGGCTTTTGAGAAGCTGGGTTGCTTAAGGCTGTGGTGGTCTTTTTCATTGGGGTGAGAAGGTGCAGTACCGCCGGTGTCTGCCGCTTTACAGACATCGGCCCTGTCTCCGCTGCCACTCGTGTGTGTCCCTCCTCGTAACTCAGGACCGGGTTTTTGCAGCTGCTTGGGCCTCCTATGCTTCCCAGCTTCGCCTCCTGCGACCGCGCGACAGCGCTCCTGGAGTGCCGCTGGCCCCAATTTGCGGGCGGACCCGGACTGGGAGCCGTCTAATGCTCTGATGGCCTCTGATCATATGGTTGTCACTCGGGGAGACCCAGGGCTTTGTGCGACAGCTGCTGCGGCCATGGGGGCCAGAGAGGCGCGCAGAGCGCTCGTACCTGTCCGCCCCGGTCGGGCGTCTGCCTTCTTCTTTTTCTCTCCTGTCAGCTCGTCCAGGCTCCACTAGTTCCGTGTTGGCTCAGCGGCCGTCAGACCTCTCGCCGCTCGGGGCACTAGCTGGATGACGCCAACTCCCTCCGGGTCGAGTCAGCGCACGGCGGGCCGCTTCTTCGCCGGCCGCGCAGACGCCCACACAGGCCGCACCTTGCGTCCGCGGAGAAGAGGGGGCGGCACCTTCTTGTGGGAGATTCGCCACACACAGGATCGATGAAATGAATATATCCTCCTGCGAGGAATCGCTTTCTCTACAAGGGGGAGGCAGCGTCTGTCGGAATACACCCCACGGAAGCGGCGATTTTTCAGGATATTTGTGGGAGCTACACCGAGCTCACAGGGAGGCCGCCATCTTGGACGGCTCTCTAGCGCCCCCTTAGAATTAGCAACATTTTAGATCTATTTATGCATCAATGTTCATGTGTATAAGGTGGACATATTGATTGTATTGATTACCAGTATTATTGTTTTGTTTTAAAAGCCTTATGGGCTGATGAATTCTAAATACATGGTTTTTAAAAACAAGTAGAATGAGGGTAGCAGCATCAGAGACATCTGCTGAGATATTGTCATTCTGTGTGTCCGGCAAGAATGGCACCATCACAATAAGGCCTCATTATCCATGGGGGAGTGGCAAAGGGATTTGAATAGACTCTGCAGGGGATGATGCTAGGGTTCTGACAGGACTGAAAAGGGACTAGAGGATCATGAAAAGGGACTAGAGGATCATGCTGCATGGTCTACAACCTCATACCAACCAATCTGGGCCTCCATGCAAACCTAATAAGAAAATAGGGTTGGTGTCCTATGGTATAAATTATATGAAAATAGTAAGAACATATTTTTTTCTTAAAAAACAATGTATGCTATTCAGTCAATTCAAATCAATGGATATAGCATGCACAAAAAGACATACATTCTTTCTTTATTATGCAGAATTAAAATTCTCCAAAAGAACATTGTGATGAATAATCAGCAATATATAAAAACAGAGACACAATGCATAATGCATACATATCCAATAGAACATCCTAAAAAGATAAAGCTCTTTCCAAAAGCACAGCATTATGTTGGAAAGAGATCATTATGTCCATTTCAGAGAGAATTCTGAATCCAAAGATGGTCAAAATCTGAGTCCAACTATTCAACAATTGATCTTTTCAAAGAGTGGAGTACTAGCCGAGACAACTACAAGCTGTCTTCTTTTGTTATGAGTCTGCTGGCTCTTTTTTTGTAAAAATCCTGACCCTAATTGTGCTCACTTTGGCATGTTCAGAGAAATATTCCAAATTTCATGTCTTCTTCAGGACCAGAAAATACAACAAATCAAAACAAATAACATAATATAAGTATGTGCTATCTCCACTATGTACAAAACCACTATAGATACATATTTATAAAGTGGTTAGTTGTATTCATTTCCTTGAGTTCAGTAAAATGAATCCTCCTGTGACACATAGTTGCATGTAAGAGGAAGAATTAATGCATTAGTGATTAAACAGTCCACCAATCATACAGTGTACATAAGAATCAAACATTTCCGAATTACCTCCCTGTTCAGAAAGTCTGAATGCTGCTCATGCTGCTGGCGGTAGTGCCTTAGTTTGTAGACCTTTTTAATGATTTGAAGCTGTGCAGAGCTACAGCGTTCCATCTCATCTGTACATAAAACATGAAACTGAACTGTACTAGATAATATATATATATATATATATATATATATATAAATATATATATATATATATATATATATCAGTGAAAAAACTTTGTTAAAGGGATGTTATGGTTCCAAGTAAAACCGAAAAACCCTTGAAATTTGCCAGTTATGGTAAGCTAAGCAACCATAACTCGCGCCACCACCGTGCACTGCTAAGCCTAACACCCAGGACATCAAAGATGACATCATAAATGTCATTGATGACATCACTGATGACATCACATGTCTGGCTCCCCCTTTTTTCCTTTACTGACATATCTAGGCCACATGGTTTTCTTCAGTAACAGTCAGGAACTACAAATTGTAAATGTACTATATTCGTAGACTCATCCTTCAAGTATGTTCTTACAATAATTCCCTTATGGTCCAGTCATATCATATGAAACATTTACATAGGGGAAGACACAACCTTGAAAGACAATAATCCTTTTTGTGCATTAAAATTATCAGTAGATTTATCAGCACTTTCTGTTAGTTTTGATGTTTTTTTATTACTGTACTTTCTGTGTATATACTCATATTTTTATATGTTGTACTCACACTATTTTCCTTAGGGTCCAGGCACATCATGTGATATATATAGATAGGGTAAGTAACAGCTTTGAAACAGAGCAATCATGTCTCTGCATAAAGGTAATCAGTTAGGTTATGAACACTTTCTGCTACTATTGCTGTTTTTTTTCTTACTTCAATTCCCTTGTATATATTCATATTTGTATGTGGTGTTGTCTCTTTGTGATTTGTCTATAATAATGCAATTATGTAGTAAGTGGGTTTTATTACCTACTTATCACATGTTTCACTGTACGCAAAACTGTAATATGAAAACAGTTATCATTTCACTATTCAACATGGCAAGCTTATGAATATTGCACCTCCATCGTGTATGCTGCACACAATGCCTATGTTTCTACATGAGTACCTTAGTATACTGGATGGAACTTCATAATAGAATGCTATTTATATCAATGCATTGCTTAATACACTGATTAGCACTTGATATTTATTTCAATAATCTTTGACACTTTTTTTTATTAACATTACACTAAGAATCCCTTGTACAGACTTTTCATGAAAGGTAAATGCACATGTGATGTCATCAGTGATGTCATCAATGACATTTGTGATGTCATCTTTGATGTCCTGGGTGTTAGGCTTAGCAGTGCACAGTGGTGGCGTGAGTTATGGTTGCTTAGCTTACCATAACTGGCGAATTTCAAGGGTTTTTCGGTTTTACTTGGAACCATAACGTCCCTTTAACAAAGTTTTTTCACTGAATTTGAAAGGTTTTTAGCAGCGCAACTTAACCATAATGTCCCTTTAACAACGTTTTTTCACTGAATTTCATAGGTTTTTAGCAGCGCAACTTAACCATAACGTACCTTTAACAAAGTTTTTTCACTGAATTTCTTAGGTTTTTAGTAGTGCAACTTAACCATGACGTCCATTTAACAAAGTTTTTTCACTTAATTTCATAGGTTTTTAGTAGTGCAACTTAACAATAATGACTTTGGGCCTCATTACACGGAAGGCGGTGGTCCAGGGTGCTATTAGCACCCTGGACCATGCCGGTAAAATACCGGCACCGCCTTGGCGGAAAGGGGATTTACCGCCCCATTCCAAGGTTGGAGGGGCGGTAAATCCCCTTTCCGCCATTGCCCTTCCCCATTCCCATTTCTGCCCCATAGGGCTCTATGGGACTGGGGAAGGCGCTAATTACGGCACCGCAATTTTGCGGTGCCGTAATTAGCTCCGAGGTCCCTTAGCGGGTTGGTATTTAACGCCTTCAAAAAGCAGGCGTTAAAACTCCAACCCGCTAAGGGACCTCGTAGTACGGCGGTAAGGGTTAACGGTCACCGTTGCCATTAACGGTGACTGTTAACCCTTACCGCCGTCCGTGTAATGAGGCCCTTTGACTTTATATACATGTCATATGAAACTGACTGAATCTCTTCTACTGTACTTGATGTCCGCAAACTCATTTAATGTTCGCGGACATGTTCGAAGAACAGTATCACTACCTAAAAACTCTCGGGGGGTATGTTTGATTGTTATATCATAGCATAGAACATTTAACAAATTCAAAAAGGAGCACACAAACACATTATATGTACTAATACATAAGACATGTAACCCATATATACAACACACTAACTATTCATTTAAATGCACTATGTTCTAAAATGGAATATACCACAAGAAGATAAATTGGCTTCCAACATAATTACCTCACAAACACGACAGAACTGAGAACAAGAGCAGACCCACTGAGTACATAGGACATATCTTACCTGAAATAGTAAGTGTACTTAATTTTATTCAGATATTTATAAGCTTTCTGTATTAGATAAAAAAATATATTATCTTTTTTTTTCTCACAGAAATGTCTAGTACTCTGGAATGGCTAGAGGAGCATGTCCCATATGAAGAAATGTCACAAGATAGTGAAACTAATGGTAAACACTTTATAATATAAACCATTTAATTATTATTATTTTTTATACATTTAACATATATATATATATATTTTTTTTTTGTACAGAGCATACCAAAATAGAAAATACTTCAGACAAACCTGTTATGAATAACACTTTTCACAGTATAGAAGAAAACATTGATTTACTGTTGACTAATTTTAATAAATTGAAAATTTTTGTGGAAGATAATTTTAAACCAAAAACCTCGTACCATTGCCCCACATGTACTTGTCCCTCCTCACCATATCCCAGTCAATTATCCCCAAACCCTCTACATAACCCAAAACGTTTTGATGAGACTTCCATCCCTTCTTCACCTAATAACAATCATGTTGAAACCCCTAATTCTCCTGTTTTTGTTTCTGTTTCTGCCTCACCTTCTCTGTCATAAATTATTAATATATGTTAAATAAAGTTTAATTTTTATATTGTGTTGTAAATAGTTTTGTTTTTAAAAAAAAAACAATGTAGCTGTCCGCGGACAGTGCAGGTGTTCTGAAATGTTCGTAAATAAAAGAAAATGGAGGTGTCCTGAAGAACACTATACCTGTTCGTACTGTTCGCTAGCAAGTTCAAACTGTTCTAAGAACACACGCGGTGTCCTGAAATGTTTGTAAAAAAAAAAATCAAGTGTCCTAAAGAACACTATATCTGTCCGTAGTGTTCGCTATCAAGTTTAAACTGTTCTAAGAACACACGTGGTGTCCTGAATTGTTCGTAATTAAACGAAAAAGGAGGTGTCTTAAAGAACACTATACCTGTCCGTACTGTTCGCTAGCAAGTTGAAACTGTTCTAAGAACACAATTGGTGTCCTGAAATGTTCGTACATAAACGAAATTGGACGTGTCCTGAAGAACACTATATCTGTCTTTACTGTTCGCTAGCAAGTTTAAACTGTTCTAAGAACACACGCAGTGTCCTGAAATGTTCGTTTCACGTGTGACGCATTTTCAATTACTTCAAGACCCGAACAGTGTCCGTAGAACATCAACGCGCATGCGCTAACCAATCTCTGTGCATTTGGTGTCCTGCGGACATGCACTTCCTTCGCGGACTTGTTCGCGAATGGATCATATGACCGCGCCCACGCTGATCGCGTGTTCTGAATGTGGACACTGTTCTTGTCCCCGAACAATTTAAAAGTACATTTTCAATTAATCCATAATATTTTTCAATAAAATCTCACCATGGCACAAGTCCCACATCGTAATCCTGAGTTTCTACATACCTTTTGAAATGTTTTGAACTTTTTTTTGTGTTCGATCTGTCCGCGGACAGCGCGCATGTCCGCGGACTGCGCACAAGCCCCCTATAAAAGACCACACTCTAGATCTTATTCTCATTGTGTTTCTGGCTATTCTTCAGAACACAGCGATTTTTGCTGCCACCTGCAGATTACAACATCATCGAGATGGCATCCGTGGCTGAACTACTGCCACCTGGTGCTGCACCTGCTTTAGCACCACCCCCACCCCCTCCACCACCACCACCTCCCCAAGGGCCTGAAGAGGGGAACAGGAGTGAGGATCTAGAGGAGGAAGAAGAGGATGATGAGAATGAGGTAGAGGAAATCCCTACTACCCCCACTAGGCGTGAGTCTTGGGTGTGGCGGTTATTTACCATTCATGGGAATGGTCCTAAGGCTCGTGCGAACCGTGTTACCTGCAATGAGTGCAAAATGATACTCAGTCGTGGGAAGCACGGTAAGTACAGCTTTGGGACCATTACTATGAAGTGACACCTGAGGTCATTTCACTCTGGAGCTATTCGCAGGGTTGTACCTTGCGAAGAACGTAGCAGGTTGATTTCCTCTACTTCATCCTCTGTTTCTGATCCTGTCACCACAAGGACCACCTCTGTGGGACAGCGTCTTCCTCAAGCTGCCTCACAGGCCATACAGAATGCTGATGACCCTTACCTTTCGAGGGTCACAGTTGTATGTATGTACTGTGACACAGTACTCTGTAGGGGGGAGCGACTTTGTAGTGCTTTTGAGACTTTCGTCTCAGAGCACGAGAAGATCTGCTCACTACCCAAATAAAACCCACTCTACATCTTCTTCTCTCAGCTCGCCCTTTCTTATCCCTGTGGTTGGTGTCCCCCCCTTTACCTTCCTTTCCCCACCTCTCCTAGTGTGTCTTGTATAAAAAACCAAAAAAAATACAAAATATCAAAAATCAAAAAAATAAATAAGGCTCTTTTCAGAGCCGCCTTTCACAGTTAAAATATAGAAGTGAAAATAAATGAAGCAGGGCCCTTTGTATTTTTTAGAAGTCCGCGGACAGTTCGCGAACATTTAAAAAATTGGGCTGCTACCCTATCACAAACATTGCAATTTTCTCTGGGAGGAAGTGGTGGCTCTGAAAAGAGCCTTTGGGAGGTGTTTGTAAGTCAAAAATTTATAAATGCTTAACACCTACTTCAAAATGGATGTTGTAATTCCAAAAAAGGTCGCAATGCATTTTGTACATTTCTCAGAAAAATCTGATTGCCACCATAAGTAAGATGGACTCCATCTCTGCGAAAAATGTTTGTACTACAAAACAGAATATTTTCATTGTGAAAAGAAGACATGCCAAAATCTTTTAGAAAGGCACAAACAGCTTTATTAACATTGCGCCTTGCTTTTTCCATTTGTGGAGCAAATGAAGAAGAACGAAGCCACATTTGTCTCTGCGCAATCCGTGAAAATATCACTTGAGAATTAGGAAACATGTCCATAACCTTCCTAAGTCCTTCTTTCATAGCAAATTGCAAAAAAAAAATTCCAGTCACATGTCCTAAACTGTTCCCTCCACAATGAATTACAATTATGCCTGGATGTTTCTCTGTCTCCAGAGTAGCACAGAGAGGTAGCAAGTCCAACCACTTCATTCCACGTACTCCATGCCAGTGTACTTCCACATGTGGGAATCCAAGATCTGCAGCTACTCCACAGCTTTCTGCATGCACCTTCAACCAATATATCCAAGAATCTCCCAAAATCCATACAATCTTTTTCCTAAAACACACAGAAATAGATGTCTGTTGTTCTCTCAGCAAAAACAGTATATGAGAAACTCTCTTCTGGCACAACACACCCACTAAACTTTCCTGACCAATCCCTTTGAGTACTCATTCTCATTTGCATGACTTCTGAACCCCAAAATCCCCGGATGTAACTCCTGATGTCCGCGAACTACCGCCATGTCTGCGGACATATCATAACATGAACAGCCCTTCTACCATTTCCACTTCACTCTCTCTGCCATTCCCTCATTGGATGTAGCTAAGAAGTCACATGACCATGCACCAATCATATTCAAGACGTCTACATCTAGCTGCATCATCATAGATCAGCACTGCAAATGTACTGTGAATCTCTCTGAGTACAAGTGTCATATCATTGGCAAGCACCATCTACCAAAAATACTGTACAAGTCTCCAAGATTTCTACTTGCAGCTAAATGCATATCCATATGCATGAATACAAACTTCAGGTATGCATATTTTCTGTACAGTAGATGAACACATTTTCAAACAGACTTTTAGCTTGTGTAATCTGTAAAATGAATTTACTGTATCTTTAAAAAAATACTTATACAATTTCATATTTTTAAATTTAATTATTTACTTAATTACTTTAATTTAGACATGAAATTGAGGCGCTATTACCTAGAACAGCTTAGTTACAAAAATAGTGGTATTCACTGGTATATTATACATTTCACAAGACATAGTAAAGATATTTTTTTGCTACAGTTAGTCATTCAGTACAATTTGTTCATTAAGAGCATATCATATGTACTGAACTGATGCAATGTATTTTATGTAAATAAATTAGTTTAATGGTTTTGAAGAAGGTGCTGAGGATTTCAATTAAAAAAATGAATATCTAAATTAAAAACACCGCTATATACAAACAAAATTACTAATTTGAATCTTTTACAATTGCAGTGAAGACCAGTCTCCTGAAAAGAAGCAGCCAAATTTCAAGAACAAAGAAGAACTAAGAAGTTACCTGTTCATTTAAGAAAAAAAGTAAGTAGAATATCACCATAATATTTGTATTATTACTCAAACATACTGTAAAGTTAATACAAGCTATTTCTGTGCCTAAAAATAGAGATTGTGTACCATTTTGTCCAAAAATCTCCATGTCTTAAACAGCGATTTACAGCCAGAATGGCCCACAAATTCCTATGTTTGGACACACAAATTACCCAACTGAACCGCTACAATTTTCATACTATAGAACAAACAACTGTTTTAATTGTATACATTACATTCACTATTTGTACTTTTCCACACCACTAGCTTACTTTTTTTTGTCATCTGAACCCCAGTTTAGTTACACATACATTCAAGAATAACTATCCCTACTAGTTGTAGTTCCCAATGCACAATCACACACCATTACATACATCTTTATCATCTTACTCAAACACTCATGCACACAGCACACATACATTGCAGAACACCCCAACCCATACCTTCTTTATTTTTTTCAACAAACCCTAAAGAATGCCTACCAAAAGTCAAGTCCGTAGAAAGCAACGCAGAAGTAGAGCAAATGAAAATAAAAGTGTCCAACATAAGCATCCATCTCTAGCAGAATTTGCAAAAAAAGTTGAAACAAAACAGCTAATACAGTCATTTAGTGAAACACAAGAAGTTTCAAGTACAAAAACTTTGCCTCCTCTATCAAAATGTAAAACAAATCAAAAAACAATTAACAGAAATCAGCTACCACTACAGATAAAACTACTTCTTTAAATTCTAATGTAGTGCAGAGTAAGCATACCAAGAAAAGTATTTTAGCCAAAATGTACCATCACAAAGTCCTTCAAAATCTTCTAAAAACAGGAGAGAAATCAGGTTCAATGCTTAAAACCTATCGTAGGAAATTAATCTTAGAAGCGTTGATGGACAGTGCAATTCTTCTCAAAAGAAAGTTATTTATTTTACCGTTAAACAAAATGAAACCACTAACAAAACTAATAACTAAATTACAAAAAAGACTTCTCAATAAGCGAAATGTCAACAGAAAGAACTTCTTAATTATCTGCGGAGGTGAATGGAATCACACTACGAGCACAGAACCATATTTTAATGAAGAAGCGTACAAACAAAAGCAAACAAATACAATTGCCATACCTAGCAGTGGTCGGGGTTATGAAAAAGTGAATAATACCATAATGGAACAAGAAGTACTCCTTACAAAAATATGCCCTGAAAACTTAGAATTACCCCCCCCATTCAACTGAATCAGAACGTCTAGTTCACAAATGGCCATGCACGTCAATGTGTAACATTCCCAAACAATGTTTCAAATCTTTACGCCAATTCCTCAATAAATATGTAAAAAGCAAAGAAAAAATTAAAATTCAATTACTGCAAAATATGGATACCTGTCCAGTGCACAAGTACACAGCACTACAAGGGCATTCATTGGCCTGCATTACAGGACCTACTTGTAAACCCACTTTCCATGATATCAAAAGGATATCAACACATCATTCAACTATAAGAAATCTAGTCTATAAACTGTACTATGCTAAAAGTCCTGCTTTAGCACTAGCAAATTTCAATAACATCCTTCTACATGGTATAGCAAAAGACCTACTTGAAGAAATTGACTATATCCAGAAAAAATATTTTGGAAGTGAAAGCCATTTACAGAATGAAATAGCTTTAAACCAATTAAGCAACAATTCTACACATGGCAACCTTTTGCTAAACACATACAAAAAAGAAATACTAAAATTTAAAAGTACATCAACAGAAGTACCAAACCATGTATGTGTATGTTGCCGTAGAACTTTTTATAAAAGTAACACAAAAACTGTAGACCTATCATACAAAATAGAAGACAATGAAGATTCTAAATGGTTTGAATTAGCTCTCTACCTTGTAGCAGAAAACAAATACAAAATAACTGACCCCTTAATACTTTGCAGTTACTGCACTACAAAACTTGACAACAACCAAACTCCTTCATGTGCTATCACAAATAATTTGGAATTATACCCACTACCAAAACCCCTACAACGACTTAATTTATATGAGAGCATCATAATTCAAACAGTACACCCATTTCAAGCAATAATAGGCCTTCAACCAAAAACAGCAAAATTACCTCCCTCTGAATTGGTAAAAGGCATTCGTGGAAAAGTAGTTTATTTACCATTAGATCTAAAAGAAAATGTGCATACTCTAGGAGTGCAACGTCCAATGCAGCAATCTTTAATTATCTTAGTAAATGGAGTACCGACAAAAGACAAAAAAATATGGCAACAGCTGGTAGATTTACATAAAGTTAGACAAGCCTTCCAATATCTTAAAAAGAATAATGAATATTACAAAGAAATTAATATTGATGAAAACTTGAAAGATACAACTGAAATAATTCAAGAAACACAAGAAGTTGGTCAATTTGAGCCACTAGATCGTGCAACAATATCAAATACTTTAGACCATTATACAATTCATCCTTTGCACTCTAATGACACCATAGAAGATGTACTGGAAACGTACCAAATGCGTCAAACAAAAGGATCGCCAATCAGCATATGGGAAAAAAGTATAGAAGCACGTGCTTTTCCTCTACTCTTTCCTACTGGCAAAAGAGGAAGGTATGATGATAGACCTATTCAAATATCAGCTTCAGAATACCGCTCATTACGGATGTATTCTGAAGATCCCAGATTTAGATAAAATGTGAAATACATATTCCACCTACTCTTTCAAAGTGAACTAGCAACTTTATGTTACGGAGTTGCACACATATTAAAATCAGGATCACACTTTCAAAATATGACAGCTACACAATTATTAGAAAAAGTGCAACAAAAGGATGAGGTTTTATAATCAAATATTACAAATCTATTAGCAAATATGCGTGGTACTAAAGAGTACTGGTTTCAACGTCATGTAGATGTACATTGTATGATCAGAAACCTTGGCCCACCCACTTGGTTTGTTACATTAAGTTGTGCATAGTATGCATAGGAAGATTTACATGATTTCCTACGCATATCAAATAAAAACAAAACAAACATAGATATAATAACACCTGGAGAACTTTGTTCTTTGGATCCTGTTAATGTTTAAAGATATTTTCACCATCGCTTCATTGCTATGCTACATTTTATTTGTAATAAAACTGTTCCTCCCCTTGGAGAAGTGCAACACTCCTTTTGGAGAAAAGAATACCAAGCCAGAGGAGCACCACATATCCACATGCTTTTATGGATTAAAGATGCTCCTAAATTTGGTCAAGACAGTGATGCCACTGTTTTACAGTTTATTGATAAATATGTCACTTGTGAAATTCCATCAGAAGCCACAAATAGTGATCTTCATGCACAAATTTTACAATTTCAAAGACACAAATGTTGAAAATATTGTCGTCGCAAATACAAAAACAAAGGGAATGCCGATTTGGTTTTCCTAGACCAGTTACAAATACAGGTAAAGTGAACAACCTCATGTCTTCAGTTAGACATAGTGTTAAAGGTAAGTCACCTAAAAATACATATTACATAAAAAGAAAAGAAGAAGAAGAAAAATATATCAATGATTATAATGCAATCATTGCCCATTTATGGAATGCAAACATAGATGTGCAGTACATTGCAGACAATTCTACTGCAGTTGCACGATATGTCACAGCATACTTAACTAAAGCAGAAAATACAGAGCTCCAAGACCTCTGGAATGACCTGTCATCAGACAAAACAGTGTCTCAGAAATTATACAGCTTGGGCATAAAAAGGCTCACCCATAAAGAATGTGGATCATATGAAGCAGCTGATCGTTTAACTGGTACTGCATTGTATGGTAAATCTGAAAATATAGTATGGCTAAGTCTTGGTCCAGCTAAATCTAGAAAAAGAGTTATAAAATCATATGAAGATATAGAAACAATAGCCAAACGTGATCCCAACAGCCAAGACATTTTAAAAAACAATTTATTGGGCACATACTACCCAAACAGAAGTAATACTTTGGAAAACATGTGTCTATACCACATAGCCCAAAACTACACACACAAAAATAATATGAAACCTGATGAAAAAAAGGTAAATATAGATTGACAAACTGTGAAGGCAGCTTAGTTAAACTCACTAAACCAAATTTAATTAATCATATCAAATTGTCATTAAAGACTCCTCAACATAAAGAAGTATATTACATGTCCCTGCTACAACTCTTCAAACCATGGAGAAAAGAAGAACAAATACTAGATAACTATGACTCGTATGAGGATGCTTTCAAAGCAAATGAAAGCACTATAACTGATGTAAACTTTACACAGTACAAAACAATGTTGCACAATGAACAGCAACACGAAGAAGAACTCCAAGCCCAACTAGATAAGGACACTCCTGACAGTAGTCAACCTTCTGTAACAGGAAGCCAAGAACCACTGGGAGAACCACTAATAATAAATGAGGCAGAATTAGCTATGATAGAAGTAGAAAACACCAGTATGAAGATAAAGAAGACTTAACTATACTACAATCAAAACTAAACAATGAGCAACGTAGCATTTTTCAAGAAGTAACAAAACAAATTGCACATGGTGTAAAACATGAAAATAAAGAATGTTCCTGCCATAATTATAAACCTATACTACTGTACGTCAGTGGTGAAGCTGGTTCTGGCAAAACATTCCTAATCAAAATCATTAGTAAGTTCCTTCAACAATTGACAAATAACAAACTGTCAGTTGTTGTCACTGCCCCCACAGGTTTAGCCACCTACAACATAGGTGGTGTTACATTACACCGATTACTACTATTACCAGTAGAACACCAGAACAAATTAGACTATTACAAACTTTCTGCAGAAGCTGCAATGGAACTACGCAGAGTATTGAAACAAATGAAAATGCTACTAATAGATGAAGAGAGCATGGTCTCCAAACTGTTGTTAGCTTTGATTCACCTCAGATTACAAGAAGTACTCAAAACAGACAATGAAGAGCTCTTTGCAGGAAAACACATTATTGTTTTTGGAGATCTGCTTCAATTAACACCAGTAAAAGGTGAGCCTATTTTTAAAACATTAGGACACAAACTCTGCCGTAAAACTGTTGGCAGCATTGGAAATGTCAACCTTTGGCAACATTTCCAATACAGAGAATTAACAGAAAACATGCGGCAATCTGCAGATTTCAAATATGCCAACATTTTAAAAAGTATCAGAGTTGGTATACTTTCTAAAGAAGCAGAAGCAATATTGAAAACCCGGCACATTAATGCACTTTATGGCGATAATGCATGTGCTGCAGATGTTATGGAACAATTAGCCCACAAAAATGTCAATTGTATGGCCTTAATGCCAACTCTTGCAAGCTGTTTCAAATTCAATGAAATCATGCTAAGTAAAGAAATGCAACCAATCATGGAAATTAGCGCCACAGACAAACTAGATGTACATGGTATGACACTACCCATGTGTCACCAAGCCACAAGAAGACTAAATAGTTTAGAAAAATCAATCTCAAACACAGCAGGCTTAGAAAAGATATTAAAATTATCCTTAAATTGCATAGTAATGCTTAAACGTAACCTTGACATGGACCAAGGACTAGTTAATGGAGCACTGGGTACAGTTGTTGGCTTTCAAGCATACCCACGCGACAACAAAATTAAGTTTGTCAATATACTCTTTGACAGACTTTCAGAAGTAAAAAAGATAGGACGCTCAACAGCTAGATTCCTTCTCTTCAAAGATATGTATGTACGCAGAGAACAATTTTCTCTAACTCTTGCATACGCAGTCACGATTCATAAATCACAAGGTCTTACCCTAGACAAAGCAACGATAGATATTGGTAACACAGTCTTTAAAGAAGGCATGAGCTACGTAGCACTATCACACTTACGTACACTTGATGGTCTATTTCTAATCAACTTTGATGCAAGTAAAATAAACGCTGATATTCCTTGCATTTTAGAATACAATAGACTTAGCTCACTATACCCCCCCCCCCACCTAAACACATATTCTGTTCCACAAAAAGTAAAATGTTATAAAAGAAAAATAAATCAAACAGAAATGCAACAGGATGTCACTCCAAATCCTTCAAAGAGAGTAAAATAAACTAATACTTCATCAAGTACCACAAGCAAAAAAGAATCAATTAGGGAAAGTAAACCAGGTACTTCTTTAAAGAAGGAAGACAAACTCCAAAAAAAGCAGTTACATACAGAACTACCTGGACCATTTAAATTCTCAAATATAGTTGGTGTAAGTTGCTACGCAAATGTAGCAATGAATATTCTATTTCAATTACCACCAATTGTTGACAACATTTACTGACACAGTACAGACCCATTGTGTTTGCAAATGTTAGTACTTCACAGAAATGCAGCAAACAATCCTGACAACACGTATAGTGTTTATGGAATAAGACAACAATTGGACTACTGTGCTGGAATGGTGAAATTCACTATAAACTCACAAGAAGATCCACAGGAATTTCTAATGTACTTACTACAAGTACTGGAAAACAAAAACATACCTATAAATGAAATCTTTCAGATTTCATACATGTGGAAACATACATGCACTCTCTGCAACAATGTGACACAAGAAGAAACCCCCAATGAACGCTTCATATATATATCAATACCAAATAGTGAATCCATTCCATTTCAGCGACTTGTACAAAATGCAAACCATGGTAGATTATGCTCTACCTGCAATTCAGATAATCGCTCCACGTTAGTAATACAAACACATAATAAATACATAATACTAATGCTTCTACGTTGCAATGCAGATGGTACCAAAAACAACTGTAAACTGACTGGATTCACACATGGTCAAATATCACTTGGCAAGAAAACCTTCACAACAATAGGTATAATCTACCACGCAGGAGCCACAACCAATTCAGGGCAATACACTGCATATATAAAAAAGAAATGTGGATGGTTTGAATGTAATGATAGTACCATTACTCTAAAGCAGAGATTACCAGCAAATCTTACAAACGCTTATTTGATGTTCTAAAAACCAAAATTTGATAACTTAACTGTATTCAAACCCTAAGTAAACTTGTGTTAAAAAAATATAAAAATTTAGAATACTCCAAAAGCTATTTAACTGCTCAAAGATTCTACAACAACTAATCAGATAAATGAATACCACTAAATTAGACCAAAAAATACACAGTTAGAATACGGCAATTGGTATCTAACTTTCCCAAAATTTTACAATATCCAAATAGATAAATCAATACCACTAAAATATATCAAAAAAATAGACAGTTAGAATACGCCAATTAGTATCTAACTGCCCCAAAATTTAATAATATCCAAACAAATAAATAATATGTTACTGCTCCAAAAAAATGCAACAAGCCAAAGTATAAAGCATTAGCCAGAAACAAGTGAACACTGAAAACAAACATGTTTTTTAATCCAACATGGATTTTTTTTTCTCCCACAGACCCAATGATTTTAGCAATAAATACAGAAACTGAGCAAATTGCACAGTACTCTGATTTGTAATCTACTAAATATGAGGGTCCAAAAAAATGTTTTTCTTATATCACAGAAATTAACAAGAAATACATGTACTCCGGTTACTAGACCAAACAGTAAGTATACAATAAGTATACAATAATAAGGAGAACCATCGCAGCATATCACATCCATAGTATCTAATACCTTTGTTCCTTATACATTTGTTTTTCACCCAAAGTCATAAGCAAATAGGAATGTGATATGCTACGGTGGTTGAGGCAAGGGCATAGAGTCTTGGGTGCATGGCCAAATGGCCAAATGGCCATGCACCCAAGATCTATGCCCTGGCCACAACCACCGCAGCATATCACATCCATAGAGTCAAACATTTCAACTATGGTCTATGGAAACTTTTAATGTCCACGGACATTATGAGTGTTCTTAGAACAATTTCAACTTGTCAGCGAACAATACGGACAGCATTTTCAGGACAACCCCTATGAACATTTCAGAACAACGCGATAGTTCTTAGAACACTTTCAACTTGACAACAAACAATATGGACAGTGTCCTCAGAACACCCCCATTTCGTTTATTTGCGAACATTTCAGGACACCGCGAGTGTTCTTAGAACACATTCAACTTGACAGAGAACAATACGGACAGCGTCCTCAGGACACCCCCCATTTTGTTTATTTGCGAACATTTCAGGACACCGTGAGTGTTCTTAGAAGCGTCTTCAGAACACCACCATCTTGTTTATTTGCGAACATTTCAGGACACCACGAGTGTTCTTAGAACACATTCAACTTGACAGAGAACAATACGGACAGCGTCCTCAGGACACCACCATTTTGTTTATTTGCGAACATTTCAGGACACCGCAAGTGTTCTTAGAGCACATTCAACTTGCAGGCCACAACCCCCCATTCATATTTGCGAACATTCCAGGACACAGCGAGTGTTCGACAACGTCTTCAGAACACCCCCATTTTGTGTATTTGCGAACATTTCAGGACACCGCGAGTGTTCTTAGAACACATTCAACTTGACAGAGAACAATACGGACAGCGTCCTCAGGACACCCCCTACGAACATTCCCCGGACACCGTGAGTGTTCTTAGAAACGTCTTCAGAACACCCCCATTTTGTTTATTTGCGAACATTTCAGGACACCGCAAGTGTTCTTAGAACACATTCAACGTGACAGAGAACAATACAGAAAGCGTCCTCAGAACACCCCCATTTTGTTTATTTGCAAACATTTCTGGACGCCGCGAGTGTTCTTAGAAGCGTCTTCTGAACAGCACCATCTTGTTTATTTGCGAACATTTCAGGACACCGTGAGTTTCTTAGAACAGTTTCAGCTTGCTTGTGAACAAAACGGACACATATTGAGTCCTCAGAACAACCCCCATTCAGTGTATTTAGAACATTTCAGAACACCCGTGATGTCCGCAGACAAATCGAACACAAAAACAACGTCTAACACATAACAAAACACAACTTTCATCCTATCTCATACACTCCCACCCTCCCCAAACACTCCTACACACCAACACACTCTACTAAATACAAATTTTGAACAAAGTTTCACTCCACTGTCCGCGGACGTCCGCGAATCCAAGATGGCGGGCGCTACCGAAAATCTGACGCGCTTCACACTCCACGTCGTCCAATCAGCGAACACGTTGCAATCAGGACACTGTCCGCGGAGTGAACAGGGAAGTGTGTCCGCGGACCGAACACAGATATCACAATTTTTTTTTTACCTACTTTTTGGTCATTTAAAAAAAAACTACTGGACGGATTTTCACCAAATTTGCAAAAGCACGCTTTCGGGACCAAGCCGCCGCTCCTGGTCCAAATTTGGTGAAAATTCATCCAGCGGTTTGGGCTGTAGACGCAAGCAAAACATTTTTCCCATTCAGTCTATGGGAACAAAAAGTTTTGGGACCCCCCTATAACTTTGCCCCCCCTGGACGAATCCTCACCAAACTTTGCAAAATAATTCAGAGTGACCCAAATACTGCAATATTTGGTGAGGATTCGTCCAGGTAGAGCGAAGTTATAATCCGCCCAAAAAGTGCTCTTCCTATGGAAACACCAACTTAACCATAACTACATGGCCACTAGCGTGGCCATGTAATATATTTATATTCACTGAAGAAACTTTAGTTAAGAGACACAAGATGATCAGATTTAACAAAACAAAACAATTTTGAAATACTGAGCATGTGGGAAGTGATGATCACCTTATCTTGGCGTCCCTACGTTGATGACCCACAGGATCTAATGATTTGTTATTTATATAGTGCTTACGCCCAAGCACTTTGAATACAGCATCACCCAACCAGAGTTGGTACTCATTTATCAATCTTGGAAGGATGAAAGGCTGAGGGTACCTTGCCGGGAACTGAACCTGCGACTAGCAGATCATACACAGATCGCAGCAGCGAGTGCTCTACCCAGTGAGCTCTCTTGCCGGACTCTAATTTTGTTTTTCATTGTTAATCCCATCTGTTATGTATGTGCACATGGGCTTTGCAACAGGGGGGACGCTGAGTTAAGATTCTTCCCGCATACACTGAATTTTAAGGGTTTCGTTGCATTAAATCTGGTCCCCTTAACTGCCTCTTAACTAAGGTTAACTCAGTGAATGTTGTGTTTTTTTATTATACCATAGTTTATTGAAGGGCCACTAGCCACAGCCTTACATTATTACCATGGTAATATTGCAAGATTCCCCCAAAAATCCAAAAATGTCTGAACTGTAACTGGCTCCTTAGACCACCCCCAACTCCTCAACTTCACATTATGTCCTCTTTCCCCTCACACCCCCCCTGATGTCATTTCAACCTTTTTACTCCTCCAAATAGCTTTTTTTCCACTTTTCATTTTCGTGTTCCCCTGATATTACCGTAGTAATTGCTCACATCGAGCAAAAACACTGCAGATTTTAATTCCTGAAAAGTCTCTATGCTGCAAAGCATCATGGGAGATATATCTATAATTTTAGGAGAAGGGGGCACCCTTTAAAAAATTACTAGACAGAATAACCCCAAACCTCTGCCGGAAATTAAGTCAACCTTTTATGCCCAAGTTATTTCTTATTTGGTTCAATTCCATTGAGTTAGAATCTACCTTATGCTCATCTGTTCCGTCCTGCTTGAATATTACTTGTGTTAAAGTGAAACGCCAGTGTTCACCATTGTTAAAATCACATAAGTAGAATCACATGATCCCAACCTTCCGATCACGTACCATTACGTTTGTATAGACCGACTAGAAAGTTAAAACTCTCTCAATCTCATTCATGATGAATGGGTTGAAATAGATGTATACACAGTGTACTAACTGCATCGCTTCATTGCACCAATCTGATAATGTAACTGTTCTCAACCCAAAAAGATTGCTATTGATAATGAAAAGGAATTGGTCAGGAATGTGCTGGATAAGTTGAACGAGTATAACCATTCAATGGGATTCATCACATGTTCAAATATCTGGTTTAATTGCTGGTTATTCCGGCACCAGCAATTTCTCTGGACTGGGGAAAAACAAGTTTTCCGGTGGGGACACTGAATTACCACCAGGCCTGACCTGCTGGTAAATCGGGTGCCCACCAGCAAATAAATGCTGTCCCCGTTGAATGGGGATTCACCGCCCTTTACGGTGGGGCAGTATGCTGGTATCCCTATGGAATGACCTGCAGGATACCGGAAAATTTGTAATGAGCCCCAATGTTTATAAGTAAATAAATGCACTTTAATAACATTTTGAGCATATAAATCATTTTGCAGTGGAACTGCAAACATTAATTTAAAGGCCTCCATGATGATTTCCAGACCTAAAATGTTATGGACATTTACAGGGTAATTCATAGAATTTCGCAGAAAAGTGTCGCAAGCGGCTGGCGCAGAGTGTCCGCGTGCGATTGACTGCGCCAGGCACGTGCGCTAAAACCGATTTCCGCGCACAGCGTATTCATGGATTTTAGGCTCCCAAACCAGCCGTGGCGCAGAGTATCGCAGCGACCCCGCAGCAGCGCCAGTAACGCCCCCAAGAACGCCCTCGCGCAAGGAAAAGCCATCAAAATCGCTAAATCATCGCAAAGGGCTGCGCTAACCCTGGACCAGTTTACAGGGCTGCCAAACAAGGAACGCAAAGCGGGTAACGTGCATATCAGGGGTACGCGTGAAGTTATACACGCAATTAGCCAGGGTACGTGTATTACAGGGGTACGCGGGAAGTTTAACACGCGATTGGCCAGGGTACGTGTATTACAGGGGTATGCGGGAAGTTAAACATGCGATTAGCCAGGGTACGTGTATTACAGGGGTACGCGGGAAGTTTAACACGCGATTAGCCAGGGTACGTGTATTACAGGGGTACGCGGGAAGTTTAACACGCGATTGGCCAGGGTACGTGTATTACAGGGGTATGCGGGAAGTTTTACATGCGATTAGCCAGGGTACGTGTATTACAGGGGTACGCGGGAAGTTGAACACGAGATTGCCCAGGGTACGTGTATTACAGGGGTAGGCGGGAAGTTTCACACGCGATTAGCCAGGGCACGTGTATCACAGGGGTACGCGGGAATTATCACATGCGATTTGGCTGTGTACGTGTATTACAGGGGTACACGGGAAGTTTTACACGCGATTCGGCTGGGTACGTGTATTACAGGGATGCGATTTGGCCAGGTACGTGTATTACAGGGGTGCGCAGGAATTATCACACGCGATTTGGCTGGGTACGTGTATTACAGGGGTGCGTGGGAATCATCACACGCGATTTGGCTGGGTACGTGTATTACAGGGGTGCGTGGGAAGTCACACGCGATTAGGCTGGGTGGGTCCTCACAGGTGTTCCCTGTACACCCTCCACGGCCCCTGCAGGCAGCCTACAAAACAGGGGACTACCCTGCACACCTGCTCATGTCCCCCTGCACCCCCACCCCCCAGCAGTGCAGGGGCAGCCTCCACCAGGCCCCCACCCATGCCTCCCACCACCCCCAACCCCCAGCAGTGCAGGGGCAGCCTCCACCAGGCCCCCACCCATGTCTCCCACCACCCCCACCCCCCCGCCACCAGGGGCACCCTCCACCAGGCCCCCACCCATGTCTCCCACCACCCCCACCCCCCCCGCCACCAGGGGCAGCCTCCACCAGGCCCCCACTCATGTCTCCCACCACCCCCAGCCCCCACCATCCAGGGGCACCCTCCACCAGGCCCCCACTCATGTCTCCCACCACCCCCACCCTCCCGCCACCAGGGGCAGCCTCCATCAGGCCCCCACCATGCCTCCCACCACCCCCACCCCCCGCCACCAGGGGCAGCCTCCACCAGGCCCCCACCCATGTCTCCCACCACCCCCACCCCCCCGCCACCAGGGGCAGCCTCCACCAGGCCCCCACCCATGCCTCCCACCACCCCCAACCCCCAGCAGTGCAGGGGCAGCCTCCACCAGGCCCCCACCCATGTCTCCCACCACCCCCACCCTTCCGCCACCAGGGGCAGCCTCCACCAGGCCCCCACCCATGCCTCCCACCACCCCCAACCCCCAGCAGTGCAGGGGCAGCCTCCACCAGGCCCCCACCCATGTCTCCCACCACCCCCACCCTCCCGCCACCAGGGGCAGCCTCCACCAGGCCCCCACCCATGCCTCCCACCACCCCCAACCCCCAGCAGTGCAGGGGCAGCCTCCACCAGGCCCCCACCCATGTCTCCCACCACCCCCACCCTCCCGCCACCAGGGGCAGCCTCCACCAGGCCCCCACCCATGTCTCCCACCACCCCCACCCTCCCCGCCACCAGGGGCAGCCTCCACCAGGCCCCCACCCATGCCTCCCACCACCCCCAACCCCCAGCAGTGCAGGGGCAGCCTCCACCAGGCCCCCACCCATGTCTCCCACCACCCCCACCCCCCCGCCACCAGGGGCAGCCTCCACCAGGCCCCCACCCATCCCTCCCACCACCCCCAACCCCCAGCAGTGCAGGGGCAGCCTCCACCAGGCCCCCACCCATGTCTCCCACCACCCCCACCCTCCCGCCACCAGGGGCAGCCTCCACCAGGCCCCTACCCATGCCTCCCACCACCCCCAACCCCCAGCAGTGCAGGGGCAGCCTCCACCAGGCCCCCACCCATGTCTCCCACCACCCCCACCCTCCCGCCACCAGGGGCAGCCTCCACCAGGCCCCCACCCATGCCTCCCACCACCCCCAACCCCCAGCAGTGCAGGGGCAGCCTCCACCAGGCCCCCACCCATGTCTCCCACCACCCCCACCCTCCCGCCACCAGGGGCAGCCTCCACCAGGCCCCCACCCATGCCTCCCACCACCCCCAACCCCCAGCAGTGCAGGGGCAGCCTCCACCAGGCCCCCACCCATGTCTCCCACTACCCCCACCCTCCCGCCACCAGGGGCAGCCTCCACCAGGCCCCCACCCATGTCTCCCACCACCCCCACCCCCCCGCCACCAGGGGCAGCCTCCACCAGGCCCCCACCCATGCCTCCCACCACCCCCAACCCCCAGCAGTGCAGGGGCAGCCTCCACCAGGCCCCCACCCATGTCTCCCACCACCCCCACCCCCCCCGCCACCAGGGGCAGCCTCCACCAGGCCCCCACCCATGCCTCCCACCACCCCCAACCCCCAGCAGTGCAGGGGCAGCCTCCACCAGGCCTCCACCCATGTCTCCCACCACCCCCACCCTCCCGCCACCAGGGGCAGCCTCCACCAGGCCCCCACCCATGCCTCCCACCACCCCCAACCCCCAGCAGTGCAGGGGCAGCCTCCACCAGGCCCCCACCCATGTCTCCCACGACCCCCATCCCCCCCGCCACCAGGGGCAGCCTCCACCAGGCCCCCACCCATGCCTCCCACCACCCCCAACCCGCAGCAGTGCAGGGGCAGCCTCCACCAGGCCCCCACCCATGTCTCCCACCACCCCCACCCTCCCGCCACCAGGGGCAGCCTCCACCAGGCCCCCACCCATGCCTCCCACCACCCCCAACCCCCAGCAGTGCAGGGGCAGCCTCCACCAGGCCCCCACCCATGTCTCCCACCACCCCCACCCTCCCGCCACCAGGGGCAGCCTCCACCAGGCCCCCACCCATGCCTCCCACCACCCCCAACCCCCAGCAGTGCAGGGGCAGCCTCCACCAGGCCCCCACCCATGTCTCCCACCACCCCCACCCCCCCCGCCACCAGGGGCAGCCTCCACCAGGCCCCCACCCATGCCTCCCACCACCCCCAACCCCCAGCAGTGCAGGGGCAGCCTCCACCAGGCCCCCACCCATGTCTCCCACCACCCCCACCCTCCCGCCACCAGGGGCAGCCTCCACCAGGCCCCCACCCATGCCTCCCACCACCCCCAACCCCCAGCAGTGCAGGGGCAGCCTCCACCAGGCCCCCACCCATGTCTCCCACCACCCCCACCCTCCCGCCACCAGGGGCAGCCTCCACCAGGCCCCCACCCATGCCTCCCACCACCCCCAACCCCCAGCAGTGCAGGGGCAGCCTCCACCAGGCCCCCACCCATGTCTCCCACCACCCCCACCCTCCCGCCACCAGGGGCAGCCTCCACCAGGCCCCCACCCATGCCTCCCACCACCCCCAACCCCCAGCAGTGCAGGGGCAGCCTCCACCAGGCCCCCACCCATGTCTCCCACCACCCCCACCCCCCCGCCACCAGGGGCAGCCTCCACCAGGCCCCCACCCATGCCTCCCACCACCCCCAACCCCCAGCAGTGCAGGGGCAGCCTCCACCAGGCCCCCACCCATGTCTCCCACCACCCCCACCCTCCCGCCACCAGGGGCAGCCT